>NW_021604597.1:16399056-16430908 GCF_004785775.1 Grammomys surdaster | reverse complement strand
TTTCTTTCTTTCTTTCTTTCTTTCTTTCTTTCTTTCTTTCTTTCTTTCTTATTTTGTCTTATTTATTTATTTTTTTTAAATCAAATCGTAATTTTTACTTATTCACACAGGGGTTATAAACACAAAAAGGCAGGATGTGGGGAAGGGGATGACACCGGAGCATAGGTGTTCAGGGGGAGTACAGGTATCTTTCAGAACAGGGTATCAGCTGGGTGAAGGTTCAGGGGACAGGTCACTATGACTCTGCTTATGATTCACTTGTCCTTATCTAAGTTGGTATTATCTGCCAAGGCTACCTATTTATCAGGTCTATGACTACTCAGGCTGGTAAATTTCCACAAAAGCTGCCTGTTTACAATAGCTTATAGCCATCTGTTTCAGTGTTTTTCTACAGAGACCCAAGATTTTGTGTTAACATGCATGTATGATTAGCCTATTGCTGATTTTAGGCCTATTGCTGATTTTAGGCCTTCAGTGTTTAAGCAGGGCTGCCCCTGACATCTCCTCCCTTCTCTAAGTATAGAAGGGCCAAGACAATTCTAATCTTGTGAAGGCGGGGATAGAGACCTGACCTCCAGTAATTGAAGGGGACCTTGTAATGGCTCCGGTCCCTCTGTCGTTCTCCAGTGAGGCATGAGGGCCATACCCATCCCAATGTCTTTTTCCTGGAGAGGGGATACTTTTGACATCAAGCCCTGTGTAGTCAGGCTTGTCCCTCAGGGAACCCAGAGAGATATTTTTAACTTTTATTTATATTCCCTTGCAGTGCTTAGCCTCGCTCAGCTTGCTTTCTTATAGAACCTAGGACTACCAGGGATGGCACCACTGACAATGGGCCCCTCCCACCCTTGATCACTAATTGAGAAAATGCCTTTCAGCTGGATCTCATGGAGGCATTTTTCTCAACTGAAGCTCCTATTTCTGTGATAACTCCAGCTTGTATCAAGTTGACACAAAACCAGCCAGTACCACTGACCTCTTGCCAACTTGACACAAACACATCACTATTAAGCCTCAACCTTTACTTTTTTCTCCATCCTCAAGATCTAAATAACTTTAAAAGTCCCACAGTCTCTGCAAATTCTTAAATATTAAAATTTCCATCCCTTTGAAATATCAAATCTCTTTAAAATTCAAAGTCTTTTTACAACTAAAAGTTTCTTAACTGTGGGCTCCACTAAAATACTTTCCTCCTTCAAGAGGGAAAAATATCAAGGCACAGTCACAATCAAAATCAAAGTCAAACTCCAGCTATCCAATGTCTGGGCTCTACTGGTGATCTTCTGGGCTCCTCCAAGGGCTTGGGTCACTTCTCCAGCTCTGCCCTTTGTAGCACACACATTGTCTTCTAGGCTTCAGCTGCCTGTACTCCACTGCTGCTGCTGTTCTTGCTGGTCATCTCATGGTACTGGCATCTCCAAAACACTACTGTCTTTCTTGTTTTCTTTCAAATGTTTTTCTTCTCACAATGCCCTGAGTGTGAGAAGCCAACTGAAGGGATCTTGTGCTGCCCCACTAGACCACACAGGACAGGTTCTCCGAACCAAGAGTTCTCTCCTTGCTTGACTTTTACATTTGGAGTTCTGTCTACCAAGGTCTCTCTCTCTCCCCCAGCTTTTTTGGGCTCATCATCAGCCATGCAACCCCCTGTGCTGGAGCCTACAGTGCTTCTTCGTCAGAGAGGAGAGAGAAATCTCAGAAGGGTATATTTTATGATAAGATGACCATTACTTTACTCTTTCATCAACAGATATTTATGCTGTCACCGCCATTAAAGGTCAGAGGCCCTATGACAAAGCCTGTGGCATTGTAGGGTGACCCTAAATGCTCCGACAAGGCCACATTTATATTAATTCTCTTTATGCTAAAACATTGTCCCTTGGGAAGCAAGGATGAATGTGTCCTCTCCTGGGAACATACCAAGGTCTCTTAGAAGGTTGAAGACATCCATAAAAGAGCAAGTGGCACAGCAAATGAGGAGATGAAGTCTGTATCGTTGGTGAGGGCTTGTGGTAGATCCTGTGGTTCCATCCTCCAAGATGCCAAGTATTGAAGCTACCGTAAAGGAGACAGATGTCTAGAAGCATGAGTGCTCATCATTGGGTTGAGGTCTGGACAGCCTCAGGGAGGGTTAGCACAGGGGAGCTAGGACAGGGGAGGTTAGCCTAGGGGAGGTAGGACAGTCTTCAGCAGAAAGGAGAACAGGAGGAAGGGGGAGCGAAGGAAGGTGAGAATAGACAGAGTGAAGGTGCAGGCTATATGGTGTGAGTTCTCTCTCTCTCTCTCTCTCTCTCTCTCTCTCTCTCTCTCTCTCTCTCTCTCTCTCTCTCTCTGTGTGTGTGTGTGTGTGTGTGTGTGTGTGTGTGTGTGTGTGTGTGTAAGGGAGATGAGCAACCTGCCCAAGGGAGTTAAGAATTTAATAACCAGATTAGACAGAACCCACTGAGCTGGAGTGAATTCTCTGATAGGACTCAAATTCCATTATTGGGCAAGATGAAGTTCTCGCCCCCATCCCCCTCCAGTGACTGGAAATGGGGTTCAGAGCTATTATGAAAGATAAGAAGCATTCATTTATACTTCACTGAGCTGAGACTCGTCCAGCAAACCAGCAAACACAGTCATAAAGCTCAGCTCTCCCTGCTGGCTGGACTCACAAACCCAGAGAGCTGATTTTTCTCCAGTGATTCCTCTTCTTAGCACCCACTGAAGACGATTAAAAAAAGGACCAGGCATTTTCTTAGCTTAATTCTACCATGCAGCCCTCTCAGTTTCCCCACACAGCAGTGTCCCTGCACAGCCCCTTTCCATTTAGCAGGACTCATCTTAATGAGATTGCTAATAACCCAGCAACCTGTGCCCGCACTCCAGCATGCTCTGTAGTTAAAGTGACACTTGCAGAAAGCAATTCAGCAGACAGAGTCATTCCAGCCAGGAAGTGAGGCACATAACTTCCTAGCAGGGTACCTGGTCAGTTCAGAAACTTGTCTGGGCTTATCATGAAGAGGAGGCTGGATGCTCACACTGTGCAATCTTCTTAAGGATGTGTATGGCCGGCACAGATTTGTAGTGGTGTGGATGGCTATTTTCTTTCTCAGCCAGACATTATAAACCTGTCATTCCATTCCCATTTAAATTCCTTAACCCAGAGATGACTTATTGCTCAAAGATGCACACTCCCACCTCCTTCAGAGTGACATCTTTGAGCTTCTCCACAAATGGCCCATGGTTCTCAAGTACAAACACGTTTAAACTCTGTGGGTGTTGAAACATCCTAGAGTTTTAATGGAACTGGGGAGGAGGGGAGGGGGCAAGGAGAACTGTGCACACCAGCATTGGGAATTCTTATTTGTGCCTTGGAGGGAAACTCAGAACGGAGAAGAATCCCAGAATGAGTTAAGAATGGACCACTCTGGGTACTACCCAGGAGGATCTGAAAGCTCCTTTCTCTACTTAAAAATACTTTGAAAGGGTTGATAACTTGCTCACCAATAGGGTTCGCTTCACTTTGGGGCTCACCAGCTTCATTTTATTAGTGTTGTATATACCAGGAAGTGGGGGTCTCGTGGTTCTTTCTTGGGCGAGGCTATGCAGAAGCATGACCCACTTCACAAGAGCAGTAAAGATAAGGGTCATTTGCCCCAACACTGGAGGTGGGAATGGAAATAGGAAGAAAGAAGGGCTTTACAAAAGTGTGCATGCATACAAGGCAATGTCTCCAACGGCGGGATGAAAGAATGAAGGCTGATACAAAGCCCTGTGCTAGCCTTGAAATGAAACACAAAAACAATAAGCTGGAATTCCATAAAATCCATCCTACCATGGCCAGTAATGGTTGATGTGGGCCAAAGGTACCTTTGTTGCTGCTTAGGCCCTGGCTGAACCCGTAGCACACATGTGTGAAATAAAGCAGTGTATGATTCTGTACTGGCGTGCTGCTCCAAGTTTGTTCACAAGTACCCACTCGCACACACCTGGACAACTAACTGCTTCCTGTAACTTTGTGACAACTTACATTTTCACCTTTGATTCCAAGGGCTGTAGGCTGAGGGGATAGTTCTCAATGTTATTCTCCACATCCATGGCCAGCTGGTGGCTAGAAAGAGAAAGAATGTATCTATGTAGTTCAGTCTGGAAAGCCATAGTTCACAGTGGTAATACTTCTGTGGTTGAAAAGGGTGATGTTGATTTATTAATGAAATCCTAAAAATGAGTGGTAAGCGACCTCACTCTAGAAACAAACCTTTGCCTTCCCTGCTGTGTTCTCAACCCATCTCTACCCAACTCTGCTACTCAAGCAGTAAAGCTTGAAAACTGACCCTTTGGATAAATAAAGAGGAAATGTGGGCCCTGCCCGGAGGTTTAGACCCCCAGAAAACAGCACACACCTTGCAATGACTGAGTAGTTCCAGAGGACTTGTTTTAGCCCCTTGCTTTCTTTTTCTTCTTATTTCTACCCTTATTCATCCTCAAAGATACCACTGCCAAGGAACTTTCCCCTTTCATCCTGTAATCTGTTTCTGAGCTCACAATCACCACGGCCACAGCTTCTTGTAGATATGGTCCCTTCCTGGGTTCTTACTGGTCAGTATGCTATCCTTGGCTGGACTTTGAAGAATGGATAAGAAGTTGAGAGTAAAGCATAAAACAGAAATAGAAGTAGAAAATAGTAAAGGCTATTTTTTTTTCAGAGATAAAGGGCAATTTAGCAGAAGTGGATGATAAAAGGGAGGTATTTAAAGAAATGATTTGGAATAAGCAGGAAACAAAACAATTTTGTGGTCATAATGTAGCTGGGAAATCTAAAGCTTGGCGGAGTCCACTTCACATTGCAGAGAACTGCACGAGTGCTGTATCTTGCTACTGGCTCCCTACAAGACACTGGCTGGAGATCTGATATCAGGCCTGAGAGTCTCCAATTTAGAGCAGTTTAGAGGTCAGGTCTTTTATAGCACTGTCCAGGATCTATGCCTGCTGTGCTGGCTAGCTGTTTGTCAACTGGACACGAAGCTGGAGTCATATGCGAAGAGGGAACCTCAACAGAGAAAATGCTTCCATCCGATTGGCCTGTAGGCAAAATTGTGGGGACATTTTCTTGATTAGTTATTGACATGGAAGGATCCTGCCCACTACAGACAGCGCCACCCTTGGGCAGGTGGTCATGGAGATATAAGGAAGGTACCTGACCATGAACCTGGAAATAAGCCAGTAAATAGCATTCCTCTAGGTCTAGGGTCTCTGCTTCAGTCCCTAGGTTTTTGCCTTAAGTTCCTGCCTGATTCCCCTCAGGGATGGCTGGCTAACTATGAGTTGAAAAGAATCCTTTCCTCCCCAAGTTAGCTGTAGTCATTGCTTTATTATAGCAGTAAAAAACAAATCAAAATGGACATAAGTCATAGAGCGTATACAAGGGATATGGTGTGTGTGTGTGTGTGTGTGTGTGGTTGGATCAAAAATTTATGTCATACATTGATATTTTTGTATGTTTTGTTAAAGGCCAGTGGTAACCTACCAAGCTGTAACAAGCCACAGAGGTCCAGTGTATGAGGACCTTCAGTATGAAAGCCACCAGTGTATGGGGACCTCCAGTATGAAAGCCACCAGTGTATGGGGGTCTCCAGTATGAAAGCCACCAGTGAATGGGGACCTCCAGTATGAAAGCTGTCAGAGCAGCAAAGGATTTAGAGCAGGAAGTTCAGAGGGATGTTTAAGACTGATGCAGGGGATGAGCAGGGAATGTGAGGAAAACTAGTTAGAAAGCTACACAAATTAATGTGAAGCATAACTGGGACAGCAGGAAAGAACAGAGACACACACGAGGTGGAAAGTGTCTCAAAGCTACCCGACTAGAGTCACAGGCATATTTCTTTCCTTCAGCATCAGTGAGAAAACATGACAAGGCAGATACATTCTATATGGCCACTAGGTGGTGCCACGAGCCCAAAGTAGCTCTGCTGCTGCTCAGCCTGGTTGCTGATGGGTAAGAAACATTTTTTTTTTCCTTTTCTTTCTTACTCTGTGGCATTGGTATTCAGAATTTGCTGTCAATTCTTTATTATTCAGCCATGTGTGGGCCAGAAATAATTCAAAGCATGTGATTAAAATGGCAAGAACACCAACCATAGCCCCTGTTCTTTCAGTCTGGAAAATGTGTTTTATGAGTGTACACGTACATAATTTTGCGTGCAAGTGTGAATGATTATTAAAGAAGAAACATAAATGGATCCAATCCAGAGTAGATGAGCATACAAAGACTCACTTCATGATCACACAATCTTATAGACCCGCAGCCTTATAACAAGGATGTTTTAAAGTTTAAATCTATTAAGCATACCGTTAATTACAGATTAGCAAATTGGCAAAGAGTACCCGCAAGGTAGGTAATATCACTTTCAACAATCAAAGACGAAAACAGCAATATTTTAATAAAGAAAATACTTACATGACCTAATTTGGTCATATAACTTATACCATGCCAACAAACTATAAATGACAAACATTTATTGGCTTGAACTGGCTAGTGCTAATGCATCTCATCAATAATTTCCTGTGGTTCATCAAGTCATTCTATATCAGCACAGCGGTGGAACAGAGAATGCCAAGTCTCCTACCAGAGATAGAGAGAGACTAGTTCAATAATTACAAGACAGGCACCTAGACTAAGGTCTTACTTAAGTTAATATGTAATTATCATAAATAATAGACTCCCAAGAAACCTCCTAATTAATAGCGTTACTAACTACTTGACTCTGTTTTTGAACATTTGCCAAGCTCTATTGTGACTGTGTGTGTCTGTCTGTGTGTGTGTGTGTGTGTGTGCGCGCACAAGTATATGTGCACATGTGTGCATACATACATATGGATATATAAGTGCCCTCAACTGGCCTTACACAGTGTGGAGTTGTAGCTTCCCTGCCCTTCACACTGACTGTCTACCACAAAACAGTGTTAAGCATTTGGAATAAATGTAATGTTCCAAAGGGGGATAACCAATCAACTGCTATGACATGATGATCACTTAAGTTACGGTCATTGTGAATTGCAGAGGTGATTTACATCAGCACCTAAGTCAGCTACAGCTGTAACGAAATGCCTCATCTGCTCACTGAAAGGACCCCAGGTTTTTCAATCAACTCTGACAGTTTTCAAGGACAGAGTCCTGCCTGGAAGCAGACCAGGAAAAATTTCCAGCAATCTATGCAAATGTACGAAGAAATCCATTTAAATGTTGGGTCTGGCGCCCATAGCATTTGCTTCTCTCTCTCTCACTGACAACTAGGAAAGAGATGGTTTCATTTGAAATTCTTCCCTGCACGGGAGGACTTGTGCCTGTCTCCGTGCTTCCGAAGGGAGCCAGTTCCCATCTCTAGAGTATTCCACCCTTACAGGAGAACACATCAAACTGCAAGACAGACAGGTCATTCACAGCCACTTTTAGCTGTTCTGGGTCTCTGGATGGCACAAGGGAAATTGTAAACTGCTGTTGGGGCCTGGGAAACAAGCCCACGCATACTTCAT
The DNA here is from genome assembly GCF_004785775.1 of Grammomys surdaster. Classification (NCBI taxonomy): domain Eukaryota; kingdom Metazoa; phylum Chordata; class Mammalia; order Rodentia; family Muridae; genus Grammomys; species Grammomys surdaster. Next base: position 16,423,393 of record NW_021604597.1, on the reverse strand, counting down.
TGTTGCTTACCTCTTCCTGAGAGCGGGGGAATTACCATGTTGGTGGTAGTGAGAGATTTGATATGGAGCTGTGGTCAATTAGGAAGGGAGAAAAAAAACTTTTGGAGTTCATTTCCTACATTTAAATCAATAATGAAAAATGGATGTAGCTAGGTTGACTAAGTGAAAGGGCTGAACATGACAGAGGCACTGCTTCCTCAGGGACTACGGCTGCTTGGGGAGTTTGCTGAGAAACTGCAAAGACTGGGGTGCACATGTGCACTGGTCCTCACCCCAGCTCCCCATCAGAACCACTTAAAGGGAGCTCTTAGATGCTGCCTCCAGGGCCCTAGATTCAATTTGTTTGCAGTGGGGCTTGAGCCAGGAATTTTTAGTAAGCTCTCTCTCTGACTCTAAATATTCAGGTGAAAGAAATATGATGTAGTCCTAATGTCATTACAACACCCATAGAAGAAAAATCTTTCTAGAATGAGCTAAAAATCTTCATTATTATTGTTTACACATAGCCAGTGAAAGTGTTGATAAGAAAAGATTTTTTAATATAAGTTTATTTTCAACTAATAAAGGAAACTTGGACATTTTTGTGTTGACAGGTAGCTCAGCTGTTAAAAATGCTTGACATGCTACAATGGGGCCTAGAAATCAGACCCCAGCACTCATGAGACAAACCCAGAGTCTGATGCATGCCTATAACCTCAGCTGCAATATGCTAGAGACAGCAAGACCTCTGGGGCCCTCAGGCTTCCATCTCAGCCAAGAAAACATGGACCCCAGGTCCCGGGAGATACCCTATCTCAAAGGATTAGACAGGTTGGAACCTGTCATTCCCATCCAACAGTAACTCACACAGTACCCACTGCTCGCTCTTTCTCTGTGCCACCACCTTTCCCTCCCCTTGCCCTGGAAATTCCCATTCCACTGCTCCACTTTCATGAGATCAAATGTTTTAGATTACACAGATGAGTGGTCTAAGAGTTCCTTCAGGATCCAGCTTGCTTATTTAATACATTTCCAAGATTATCCATATTATAACTAACTACAGGATTTTGCTCTTCTGTAGATGCATAATATTCCATTCTGTCTGTGTGCATATTTTCTTCATCTGTCCACTGCCCTCGAGGCTATCTCCATGTCTTGATGGTTCTGAGTCATGCTGCAGTCGGCATGAGAGTACAGCTATCTCTTGACAGACTGTTTTCATTTCCCTTGGATATATATCTTGTAATGGGAATCCTAGGTCATATGGAAGTTCTATTTTTTAATTTTTGAGGAAACTCCATGGTACTTTTCATAATGAATAAGTTTCTGTATTCTTATTTACTTATATTATGAGACCAGGTATAATAATAATGCCCTAAATCAAACGTGCATGTAACTCAGACACTTCATCTAATCAATAGAATCTGTCCTTCAGTAGATGACATGGCAAGGCCATACACCACAGAAATGGAAAAACCTGAGATGCCCTGTCTAAACACCCACCTAGATGGGAAGGGAAGGGGGCTGGCACTGAGAGTGCCATCTGTCCTGGGTTATCTCATTTGAAGTCTTCAGGGACCTCAGACTTGGGTGGTTAAATGATGGATCCTAATTCAAAAGGCGAGGGAAAGGCAAAAAGAGAACTTGCACCTAAGGTGTTCCACTTACAGGGATATTTTCCACATCCTGGGTGTTTTCACCTCTTTTTTCCTAAGGCGCTCCTTGTACCTGTCACCTCATTTCTTAACAAAAATGTCTGCTGTGGTATGGTGCAGACTGGCATTTCAAAATGTTTGTCATTTGTTTTAATAACATGGCTGCTTCTGTAAACCCTGTTCACTACGCCAGGTTCTGCTTTCTGGAACAGAGGAGTATCTTAGCTGCTCCTTAGTGACCATCCCTCAGAACATTTAACACCAGCCATTGTGTTTACTTCTTCCCATGATATTCATGTTTACTTCTCTGTAGTAGTGTAAGTGATTTGAGAGCTCTTGCATTTGTCATTTACCTACTTTTGTATTCTCAGGAATACTAACATTCTTTCCTAGTGCCCAGAACTAGGATGTAAGACATCCTTGCATGTTGGCAGAATATGTGGACTCAACTGATGGTTGTTGACATGAGGGCTCTGGAGGCCTCCAGACTCAGATTTCACTGATCTCACACACCAGCTGAGGAGAAGTAACTTGGATAAGTTACTGAAACATCCTTTCTTATCTGTAAAAAAACGTCATAATCTTGTTTATGTCAAAGGTCATAATCAAAGTTGGATGAGGAATTGTCTGTTAAGCCTTAGCAAAATAGACTACACTGTAAGTCTGCAGTAAAGGGTCATAGCAGGATGATTTCCTGCTGCTGCTACTGTTTGCAGTGGAACAATTGGGGAGGAGCTAATGTGGGAGGAGGAAGAGGAGAAGGAAGAGGAGGAGCAAAGAAGAATAGCAGAAAGGAACGGGGGAGAAGGAGAAGGTGGCTGAGGATGTGTCTCTAGCAGTCTAAGGTAGTTATAATATCTAGGTTAAGTATTGGGTAACAACGCTAATTGTGTGGTCATCTTGTTAATTGAGCATTAACAAATATATGTACCAATTGGATAGCCATTAAGTATTAAGAGTCTTCATTCTACGGGTACCGCGGGATGGCAGGTATTATCTGGGCTCAGCCAAGCTTTGTGGAGACAGCCTGGTAGATTGGCAGAGCCATTTCCCACGCTGGCGTCTCTTGAGTGCCAAGGGCTGGTGCTTCTGGCCTGCCTGAGCAGTGGTCAGAGCCAAGCAAAATATTAACCTCTACAAAGGATGGTTACTTTCTCTTCCTTTGTCTTGACAACACATATTTATCAGCTAAACATATTAATGTTTTAGAATCCTAATTAAACCACAAGTTAAAGTTAAATAAATCCTTGAAACCTTTGACGTCAAGTTGAAGTCAGGATAGCATTCTCATGTACTCTAAATAGTACTCATTTTTTAAAATGTATGTGTAAGATAATGTATCTTTCTGTTTTGCTTTTTGTAGAGCAAATTTCTAGTTTTACTTCATGGTGGACTATTATTTCAAATGTGTACTCTACTAGTCTAGTTTGTCCTTGCCTTGTGTCAAAAGTTATGTTTGCCTTCTGTGATTAAAACCAGAGACAAAAGAGGGTTACGTTTCAAATTCTAGGACCTACACAGCAGACATCTACACATTTCATTGGTCGGTTCAATCAGTAGAACTAGCCCTGTCCTATCTACCTATATCTCACCTGGAACACATTCCTTAGCTCAAAGATACCATGAGCAACTGTCAAATTTGCTTATTCATTTTTGCCTTGTCAGAATTTATTTTTCAAGTCATCTTTCCAAGCTAGTAAATAACGTAACTTCCTTTGAACTTCCACTTACTTCTCAAGCAAATATTTTCCATCATCAACTTGTTCTAAAGGATTCTGTAGTCTTTTTAGTTCTTCCTGTAAAAAGAAAAAAAAAAGAATTAAAACCACAAATTAATACCTTCTATTTTTTGCAATATTTGAGATCAGTTGTTTACAACATTGAGATAATAAAAGTTTAATTCTGCTGAGGTAGCAAAGGTTAGGTCTTTAAACATGCAGTACAGTTTAAACCTTGCTTTAATTGGAATACAATATTGTCACATAAACAAATTAATGTTTTTCATCACTAAGAAGAATGCTTCATACTATTTTTCCAGGGTGGGTATGTTCTTATGGGTCCACATATATGCACTCTTTCCAAATTTATGAGTTCACAATTAGTAAAGGATATAAATGTTAGTTTGGCTGACTGTGACCCTAATGAATGTGTCCTGGGTTTGGCCATGCAACAAACATTCTCTCTTGTATCATGTTAACCTTTTCTATATAGTCCACATGTTCACTTACACACACACACACACACATACACACACACACCTTTGAATTTTGAGTATCTGTAGTCACTGTGGTCTCATTTCTGCAGCTATAGGGATATAACAAAAGTTGATGTGGGTACTTGAGACAGCCAAGAGGTCCCCAGTTTTAATGATCACAGAAGAGGAAATGTAAAGAAGGTGTGTAGTATTCTGTTCTTGGGAAGATCATTCCCTAGGGCTATATTATGTACCCTGCTCCCTGAAAGTGCTGAAGTGACAGTCCCAAAGGAAAAGCACAATCAGAACTAAGGGGATCCCTCACTGTCTAAGAGGTAATGATCTTAGATTTCTAAAAACCCAGGTGTCCAAGTCCCAATGTTGACATATCTTTGTATATACCCTATACATCTCTTGGCACGCAGTTGTAATCATACCTGCATTACGTTGTGCATTCTGGAACTTGAGCCCACCTCCACCTCTCTCCAGTCTCTTTAACCTTACCATTGGACTGTGCAACTTCAGTCCATCCTCAGCAAAAGCTTCTTCTTTCAATTCCTTTGAACACTCCCTAAATTATCCTGTTTTAGCTGAACCATGCCTTACTGTTTTGGGAATAGCTAAGTTCTTGTGAGAGCAAGATCACTAGACTGTTTCAAGAACAGTTTCAACATTTAGAGGATTTTACTAATGACAAACTTGGCTGAGACCCACAGTATGCCTTCTTCCTGAAGCACTCTGAGAAGGGAACCATTTCTTCCTGTGAGCTACATACAACATGGACTAGAGACAGGGTGGCTCCTCCTTAGTCCTGATTATGTTTTCTAGATTTTCTCTACTTCTACATAGCCTCAGTTTCTCTGACAATATGCCGGCCACCCTTTCTGGGTTTTGTTCTCCCTGTCTATCATTTTCAGTACTGTTTACTCCTACTTCTTATGGAATTTAACCCAATCAAGATAGATAGATAGATAGACAATTGGTAGGTAGGTAGATAATCAACAGTCCTACAGAACATCCTTCTCAATGCAAAACTTAGGACTTGGCATTTACAGTAAAATTCTGTCTTCAGTACTATAAACTTATTCTTTGCATCTATCTTCTCTATTCTGATCCTTCCCACTTACTCTGTCATATTTCACCACACCTTCAATGTCATAATCAGTAGATATGAGTTATAGAAATGGTAGCGTTCACGCTTGCTTTTTACAGAGAACCAATTTATAAGAACAATATCTTTGTATGTGTGTGTTTAGAATTTTTAATTCATGAAAATGCAAAAATGTTAATTAAGATTTTTGAGACAAGCTGGGCAGTGGTGGCACATGCCTTTAATCCCAGCATTTGGGAGGCAGATATATTTCTGAGTTTGAGGCTAGCCTGGTCTACAGAGTGAGTCCCAAGACAACTGGGCTATACAGAGAAACCCTGTCTCGAAAACAAAACAAAACAAAAAGATTTTTGAGACAGACTTCTGTTAGATACAAGCTGTGGATGTGACTGTGCTCTAAATTACATGGTAGAGCCTCTAGATCATGTAGTAGAGTATCTGTGATCTTAGAACAACAGTAGCAATTGCTTCTTGGTTGATGACATCACTTATGTGTGATGAGAAGATGAATTCTAATGTACAAATATGATCTTGCTTGAATATCCACCAATCATTTGTTGTTGTTGTCTTGGGGTTTTTTTTTGTTGTTGTGTTGTATTGTTTGTTTGTTTTTGGAAAATTGTATAGCTTAACTTAAAAAGCATCTTAACTGCTCTTGAAAGCCAGAGGTTAACTTTTAGGCTTTGTATGTTCCTTTTTATCCTCCACACTATGGTTAATAAAGAGCACCACCTCTTGGTAGTCTTAGCAGTTTCTCATCTACTGTGTGCTGCGATGTGTGCATTGTTATTTTCTTTTGGTGAGGAAACACTCAGAGAAAAGAGTAGGAAGGAAATAGTTTGCATGCTCTGTGCTACGAACTTTCCTCCATTCCTCAATTGTGGGAGTATCCTGGGTGAGGCAGGCTTTGGTGCAGAACATCATTCAATCTGACCATTGATGTTCTAAGAAATTATATCAAACATCAGGTCAATGACTACCCCGAGCTTTCTGAACAGCTGCTCTACTGACTATTTGGAGGATGGATTGTGTCATTAGGTTATTTATGCTAACTATACAAAGCATCTCACTTCAGTTGGCCTGGGAGTTTCAAACCATGTCCTCATTTTCTCAGAGATGAATCAGGAAGTTGGCTTGCTCAACATTCCTCACCGGATGTTTTATCATTGAAGCAGTTCTGTTTTATTGTTAAAAACATACAAATAGTCTCTCACTAGCCCCTCTCTGTTTGATTTTGTATCTGGAAATGCTTGTTTTGTTTTTGCTTTTGTTTTTGTTTTATCCTGAAACTAGAAAGTAGCTCCTTGATGCTCTGGGGATGGATTCCATTCTCATGACTGAGGTCTTAACACAGTAGAACCAAGCTTGCTTCATTTTGCTTTCCCTCCTCTTCCCAAACTCCTTTAAGCCTGCTCAGATACACAATGCCAGAAACCACATGCTCTCCTCCATAACATTCAATGACTAAATCTTTTCAACTCTTCTATCAGCTCATCCCATTCTTCTCTGAGGATGCCTCTATCTCCCCTCATCCACAAATGTCTTCCCAACCCTCAACAAGGTTTGTGTCTCCTGCCCCAGGTCCTTAGCAACAAGCCATCATTCCAGTTTTCATTTACTTTTAACTCCCTTCCAACTAAATTTCTGGAGGCCAGGGCTACTGGGTCATCTACCTGGTGTACCTACCCTCTCCCTCAAATGAAGCATTTGTGGGTGGCTTGATAATTATGTGATGAATAAATGAATTGAATCTGTCATTGCGGCAAAGACATGGACACTTTAATATCAGGAAGGTTACAATCTCAGCTCTTCCAACTATTATTCCTTTCACTGTTCTCCATTCTCCTCTGTGTCCTGAGGACCTTGTGGTTTGGGCCTTTATCACCCATGGTCCTTTGTTCACAGCTCTTGGGAGAGAGGCACCAAGAGAGAAGCCAAAGTCTTCAGGGATGTACATTCTTGCTGGAATGCAGGTTGGCAGGAGGTAGAAGCCATGGCTCCCAGTGGACTCTCATGTGGCCCTTCCAGCCGTGGCTCAGTAATTCCCCCCTCTTCTTCCCTTGCTCCCAGCATCTTCCCTTTCCTCTACCCATTCCCTTACTTCCCCTCCCTTCTTTTTCTTCCTTTCCTCCCCTTCCTTTCTTTTCCTTCACACTGTCAATAGCTCAAGATTCTTCCCCAAGCCTTGAGTGTTTCCTAGACCCTCCCTTCCTTCCCTGACAGCCATCCATTTAAGTGACTTAATCTGTTTTAGCTCTGGGCACTGCTTGCCTTACCTGGAAATCCCAACAAATACAATGAATATGATTAATCAGTCATCTTGAGTAACAAATATCTACCCAAAGCTGATCCCGTGTAGGAGAAGCTGTCCCAACCCAAAGGTTCAAACTTACTTTATGGCTCAATTTCACTCAAAAAAAAAAATGATAATAGGGCAATTCCTACCCAACTTTATTTGGCTACTCTCCTTTTTGGAAAAAAAAATTAGCTCAGTGCCTCTGAGAAATACAAGTTGAATTATTTAGGTACAACCCATATACACAGCATTGCAATTCTCCAAATGAAATCTGTTTTGAGTGGTGAGGGAGTGTACACTACCATCATGGTGAATAATTGACAGGTTCCTTCTCATGCTGCCTATTGCCAAGAGAGTTTTTCTGAAGTAATTAGGTTGTGAAATATTAGAATGAATGGCTAATAGAGTATTTGCCTTTTTGTGTCCAGCTTCTACCTGTCAGACACAATGGGATGCAGCTAAGAGACTGGCAAGTTCATTCTCATGGTCCAGCTACTGCACCTACTCAAGAATCAAGCAGTTTCATCTGTTTGTTTATTTTTTTCTTTTTCTTTAATTCATTTATGTTTTAAATAAGTATGGTATATTGTTTGGACAGATTTAAAATCAGAAATCTTTTTTAATATTGTTTTTCTCTAAAGTGCACTTATGTCTAAGTAGAACCTTTTAGCTTGTCTGATTGTCCATTGGCCATGCTATTCCCAGCATGCTCCAGAGCATCTAGGGAAACTTAAAATTTGAACACAATCTACACTTTACTTCATTCTACAGCAATGGGTGATAAAATCAGTAATACTCACATAAATCATGTGTGTGTGTGTGTGTGTGTGTGTGTGTGTTGGGAATGATTTCATATTAACCTAAGGGTAACTATTTAACAAAAGTTAAAAGCCATATGTACTTCTGATGCTTTTGACTATTTAATCATTCAATTAAATATTAATAGGTCTCTTCACCAGTCTCCCCCTCCAGATTCTTTTTTAAATGGAACTATAATAAAGGCACTAAAAGGGGCTTACTAATGTTTGCATAATTTGGAAAAGTAGAAGACATAAAATCTATACTAATTTTAGCTCTGCATCATTAAACATGAAATATTGATTATTGCTCTTTGTAGCCTGCTTTATGAAGCTCTGCTGCTGTGTCCACATAAAGTGAGTATGGTGCTTTGCCCTTGGACCCTGGTGGCTGTAAATGATGCCCCTGGTGACAGCTTCGAGGCAGGCATTCTGATCCACAGCCTTAAGAGATGCATTTCCCAGATTAGACCAGGGATGACCCAGCTGCACAGCTCAACTTCAGAAAATTAAATTGGAGGGATTCCAACCACTGTTGAAATAACTGTGTGAATTACAACACTTCCATGGGCCTTGTTATAATGTAAATGTGCTTACAATTTACTGCCATTTCCCCCTACCCCTGCTGTGAATATAGGCATTAATAGTCGTCCCATATATTTAAAGGCAAAAAGGCATCAAAAATAAAAACGCAAGACTTATGCTTTCTCCCTTTGGAAGAAGGGAGGCTAGTTTTCTTTTTCTTCCTTTTTCTTTTGACATTTTTCTTTCTTTTTTATTTTCTGTAAAAAGAACATACAGTTTATTTATGTATTATGCATTCGTGTTCTTTATGGCTGGCTCACCTGTAAATTTCACACAGGGAAGTTACCTAGAAGCTGAACATGAATTTCTGTGGGAGGAAAAAAATGGCTAATGCGACATCAACAGCTCATTTAAGGGACTCATTCGGGTAAGTTATGGGCACATAGGTGAGGTAGTAGACTTTAAAAAACATTTTCTTGTTTCCGGCACTCTGAGGACATTTTGATAGTCCCTTTACTTGCAGAGAGGCTTTGACTTTATGGTAGTAATCATCAGGTGAGGGACTGAGTGAGTATGGGGACTCTTGTGCCTGTTTGAAGCAGAGTTATTACTCACAGTAAACATGGAGGCTTACTAACATAAGATACAACAGGAACTATACTCATTCACTGTTCATTCCTGAATGACCATGCATATCACACTCACAGGGCACCCTAGCCTTTGACTGCCAAATATGAGTGTCCAGCACCTGAACTCACTTGAACAAATGCCAAGAGACAATGTTACATAAAATTCAATTAAAAAATCTGAGTCATTGTCCAAGGTCCCTGGGTCTGAGGTGATCTCAGCCCTTGGGATTCTCTGGGAGTGCCAGTTGTTTTCAGGAAGATCCACTGACAATGATATCACTCGGGCCAGCCCTTTGCCCACATCCAGATACACTGGTGGGATGAGTCAGCCTCACATTATTTTGAAAAATATGCTTCAGGATGAAGTGCCCTCTCTGTCCTTTTCTAAGCTGGAGTATGGTCTCTTGAGTTTGTGCTGACTTCAGGTCACAGATACTCTAACACTATCTCTATAAAATGAAAACACTGTAAAGTATCTTACACACTGTAATAACTCCAGAATGTAAGACAGTTGAACATTATTAGTAATGATAAAGTTTTAAAGTTGTCATTTTACTCAAAGATTATTTAGGGGGCTGATGAGGCAGTTCAGAGAATGAAGGCACTTGCTGCCAAGCCCAGGATTGTGAGTTCCATTCTCAGAGCCCACAGGATAAAGGACAGACAGACTCCCACTAGTGGTCCTTTGATTCAGACTCATGCCTTGCCATTCAAGCACATATATAGAAGCAAGTATATGTGCATGTATGTGCATACACACATATGCAATTTTTTTCTAAAGGTATATTCAGTTTAACAGCAGGGTAGCCATAAAAGAAACTCAACTGAAACTAAAACACTAGGTACAAATATTTTGCACTTTATGTATTTTTGCATCCAGAGGTGGGAGAAGGGGAAGTTCGGTGGGACATCCAAGACACACGCTTCAAACTGAGAACTTGAGTACCAAAAGCACATAATCTCACATGGAAATATCCACGTGTAAGTGTGGATGGAATAGCAAATGCAGATAAGTGAACCTATGCTCCAGCTCCAGCTCTCTTGTGCTGCAGGACCACAGCAAAGCACTGGCAATCAGTACGGCACGTGACTCCCATCTGCTTGTACCTGGTTCAGGACTGTATCTTTTTGCAGTACCACAAACCATTACCAGGATGTGTCTTTCTTAGTCCAGTTGGAACATGAGTTTGCATTTCTTACCTTATATACTCACTGAGTAATAGTGTGGGAGCCACCACAGAAGTGTGGGAAGAGCACTGCCCTCCAACTCACCCTCTCCTCTTCCCTTCCTTCTGCCACCACTGTATTTCTGGTCCTCACTAGTATATGTCTAGATTATTCACCAGAACTATTAGAGGGAGACCAAGTCACCTTTGTTTCCAGTAATTTAATTCTCTTATCTTAAGACTTACTGTTAGCCTAAATGAAAATAACCATCAGGATTAAAAACACTCCCAACTCCCCACACATACAGCCTTGTCCCTTTATCCCTGTTTCAAAATTCATTCCAAAATGTGGTCTATATATTTGAGTATTTCTTTCTGCAGCTAATTGCATGTCATTTCTTTGAACTATGGTTATTGCTACTAGCATGTGATGAATTTTATTACTTGCACAAACTACCTTTTCAAACCATATCTACAGGGGGTGGGTAGTGACTCAGTCAGTCAAGTGTTTGCGGTGCAAGCCTGAGACCCTGAGGTCATTCTCCAGCAGCCATACAGAAAGCTCAGTATGGTGGTGTATGCTTCTAAGTGTCAGTATTGAGGATCTTAAACAGAGAGATCATTGGGGCTTACAGGCTGCCCAGCCTAGGTTGACCAGAAAGCCCAAGATTGAGTCTCAAACAGCGAGGTGAGCAACTCCTAAGAAATGACACCCAATGTTGACCTCTGGTAACCAAAACCCTGATACAAACATACACTATGCATGTATCCTTTAAAAGAGAAACAAGAAAGCATCACACACTCTAATATGCAGTATAGTAATATATGATGGAAAATGGATCACCATCAAGTGGCTCCCATAATTTTCCTTGTCTTTAAGTTATCTAGAGGGCAGTTTCAGAAAGTGCCATATCTTGAAACACATCTTTGAACCTTTATATAAAGGCACAAAAGACACATAGAGACAGCTACTGTCCCAACCCCACCTACATTACCTTGAAATCATCATTTAAATCTTTCCCTAGGCTTTTGGCTGGAGCAGATACCTAGCTGGTCAGCTCCTGTGGAGACACCTTATCCTGAGTCATCCTAGAGGAGCCACTGCACTCAGAGCAGAGGGTAAGAAACCTTGCCCACTACTCAATGACCCAGAGTTATAACTGGGAGCTAGGAGTGCTCAGGAACCATCAGCCAACCAAACCCTGCCCCTCCGGAATACAACTTCCCTTTGAGTCTGGTCCTTTTGCCTGCGGCAGACACCAAGCTGGTCTAATCCTGTGGAGACACCTTATTCTGAGCCATCCTAGAAGAGTTGCTACACTCAGAGCAGCAGGATTTCAGGATCCCAGAGGCAGCCTGAGTCCCAGAAGTTCTTCCACCTAGGAGCTTAGGATCACAGGAACACAGAGACATCTGGACTCTGAGCAGTTCTGACACAAGCAAGATAACTGGAAAGACAGACTGCAGTCAGACACAGTGAGCACAGGTAACACTAGAGTTAACCTAATGGTGAAAGGCAAGCAAAAGAACACAAACAACAGAAACCAAAGTTACTTGGTATCATCAGAACCCAGTTCTCCCACCATAGCAAGCCCTGGACACCCCATCACACCGGAAATACAGGATTCAGATTTAAAATCACTTCTCATGATGATGATAAAGGATTTTTAGAAGGACATAAGTAACTCCCTTAAAGAAGTACAGGAAAACACAGGTAGACAGGTAGAAGCCCTTAAAGAGGAAACAAAAAAATCCCTTAAAGAATTGCAAGAAAACACAACCAAACAGGTGAAGGAATTGAACAAAACCATCCAGGATCTAAAAATGGAAATAGAAACAATAAAGAAATCTCAAAGGGAGACTACCCTGGAGATAGAAAATGTAGGAAAGAGATCAGGAGTGATAAACTCAAGCATCACCAACAGAATACAAGAGATAGAAGAGAGAATCTCATGTGCAGAAGATACCATGGAAAACATTGACACAACTGTCAAAGAAAATGCAAAATCGAAAAAGCTCCTAACCCAAAACATTCAGAAAATCCAGGGCACAATGAGAAGACCAAACCTAAGGATAGTAGCTATAGATGAGAGTGAAGATTCTCAACTTAAAGGGCCAATAAATATTGTAAACAAAATTATAGAAGAAAACTTCCCTAACCTAAAGAACGAGATGCCCATAAACATACAAGAAGCCTACAGAATCAGAACGCCAAATAGACTAGACCAGAAAAGAAATACCTCCCGTCACATAATAATCAAAACATCAAATGCACAAAACAAAGAAAAAATACTAAAAGCAGAAAGGGAAAAAGGTCAAGTGACATATAAAGGCAGACCTATAAGAATTACACCAGACTTCTCACCAGAGACTATAAAAGCCAGAAGAGCCTGGACTGACATCATACAGACCCTAAGGGAACACAAATGCCAGCCCAGACTACTATACCTAGCAAAACTCTCAATCACTATAGATGGAGAAACCAAGATATTCCATGACAAAACCAAATTTGCACAATACCTTCCCAGGAACCCAGCACTTCAAAGGATAATTGATGGAAAATGTCATCACAAGGAAGGAAACTACAACCTAGAAAAAGCAAGGAAGTAATCTTCCAACAACCCCAAAAGAAGATAGCTACACAAACATAATTCTACCTCTAATAACAAAAATAGTAGGAAGCAACAGTCATTTTTCCTTAATATCTCTTAACATCAATGGACTCAATTCTCCAATAAAAAGACGTAGACTATCAGACTGGATATCTAAACAGGACCTAGAATTTTGCTGCATACAGGAAACGCACCTCAGTGACAAAGACAGACACTACCTCAGAGTAAAAAAATGGAAAACAATTTTCCAAGCAAATTGTTCCAAGAAACAAGCTGGAGTAGCCATTCTAATATCAAATAAAATTGACTTTCGACCAAAATAATCAAAAAAGATAAGGAAGGACACTTCATACTCATCAAAGGAAAAAACTATCAAGATGAACTCTCAATTCTGAACATCTATGCTGCAAATACAAGGGCACCTACGTACATAAAAGAAACTTTACTAAAGCTCAAAGCACACATTGTACCTCACACAATAATAGTGGGGGATTTTAACACACTGCTCTCTGCAATGGACAGATCATGGAAACAGAAACTAAACAAAGACACATTGAAATTAACAGAAGTTATGAACCAAATGGATTTAACAGATATCTATAGAACATTTTATCCTAAAACAAAAGAATATACCCTTTTCTCAGCACCTCATGGTACCTTCTCCAAAATAGACCATATAATTGGTCACAAAACAGGCCTCAACAGATACAAAAAGATTGAAATAATCCCTTGCATCCTATCAGATCACCACGGACTAAGACTGGTCTTTAATAATGACAAAACCAATGGAAAACCCACATGCATGTGGAAACTCAACAATGCTCTACTCAATGATGACTTAGTCAAGGAAGAAATAAAGAAAGAAATTAATTTTTTAGAATTTAATGAAAATGAGATAAAAATCACACCAAAACTTGTGGGACTCCATGAAAGCAGTGCTAAGAGGAAAACTCATAGCTCTAACTGCCTACAAAAAAGAAATTGGAGAGAGCATACATTAACAACTTGATAGCACACCTGAAAGCTCTAGAACAAAAAGAAGCAAATACACCCAAGAGGAGTAGACAGCAGGATATAATCAAACTCAGGGCTGAAATCAACCAAGTAGAAACAGAAAGAAGTACACAAAATATCAACAAAACCAGGAGTTGGTTCTTTGAGAAAATCAACAAGATAGATAAACCCTTAGCCAGATTAACCAGAGGGCACAGAGACAGTATTAAAATTAATAAAATCAGAACTGAAAAGGGAGACATAACAACAGAAACTGAGGAAATTCAAAAAAATCATCAGATCCTACTACAAAGGCCTATACTCAACAAACTGGAAAATCTGGATGAAATGGACAATTTTCTAGACAGATACCAGGTACCAAAGTTAAACCAGGAGCAAATAAACCATATAAACAGTCCCATAACCCCTAAAGAAATAGCAGCAGTCATTAAAAATCTCCCCATCAAAAAAAAAGCCCAAGACCAGATGGTTTTAGTGTAAAATTCTATCAGACCTTCAAGGAAGGCCTAATACCAATTCTCTTCAAACTAGTCCACAAAATAGAAACAGGAGGAACACTACCCAATTCGTTCTATGCAGCTACAATCACACCCATACCTAAACCTCACAAAGACCCAACAAAGAAAGAGAACTTCAGACCAATCTCCCTTATGAGTATCGATGCAAAAATACTCAATAAAATTCTAGCAAACCGAATCCAAGAATACATCAAAACAATCATCCATCATGATCAAGTGAGCTTTATCCCAGGAATGCAGGGATGGTTCAATATTCGGAAATCCATCAATGTAATCCACTATATAAATAAACTCAAAGGAAAAAAAAAACCACATGATCATCTCACTAGATGCTGAGAAAGCATTTGACAAAATTCAACATCCCTTCATGATAAAAGTCTTGGAAAGGTCAGGAATTCAAGGCCCCTACCTAAACATAGTAAAAGCAATATACAGCAAACCAGTGGCCAACATCAAACTAAATGGAGAGAAATTTGAAGCAGTCCCACTAAGATCAGGGACTGGACTAGACAAGGCTACCCACTCTCTCTCTCTCTCTCTCTACCTATTCAATATAGTACTGGAAGTCCTAGCCAGAGCAATTAGACAACAAAAAGAAGTCAAAGGAATGCAAATAGGAAAGGAAGAAGTCAAAATATCACTATTTGCAGATGACATGATAGTATACTTAAGTGACTCCAGAACTTCCACCAGAGAACTCCTAAACCTGATAAACAACTTCAGCAAAGTGGCAGGTTATAAAATCAACTCAAACAAATCAGTAGCCTTCCTCTACATGAAAGATAAACAGGCTTAAAAAGAAATTAGGGAAATGACACCCTTCACAGTAGTCACAAATAATATAAAATACCTTGATGTGAATCTAACCAAGCAAGTGGAAGATGTGTGTGACAAGAACTACAAATCTCTGAAGAAAGAAATCAAAGAAGATTTCAGAAAATTGAAAGATCTCCCATGCTCATGGATCTGCAGGATTAATATAGTAAAAATGGCCATCTTGCCAAAAGCAATTTACAGGTTCAATGCAATCCCCATTAAAATACTAACTCAATTCTTCAAAGAGTTAGAAAGAGAAATTCTCAAATTTATTTGGAATAACAAAAATCTCAGGATAGCCAAAACTATTCTCAACAATAAAAGAACTTCTGGAGGAATCACCATCCCTGACCTCAAGCTCTACTGCAGAACAATAGTGATAAAAACTGCATGGTATTGGTACAGAGACAGACAGGAAAATCAGTGGAATAGAATAGAAGACCCAGAAATGAACCCACATACCTATGGTCATTTGATCTTTGAAAAAGGAGCTAAAACCGTCCAGTGCAAAAAGGACAGCATTTTCAACAAATGGTGGTGGTTCAACATGTAGACGAATGCAAATCGATCCATTCTTATCTCCTTGTACAAAGCTGAAGACCAAGTGGATAAAGGACCTCCACATAAAACCAGATACACTGTAACTAACTGAAGAGAAGGTGGGGAAGACCCTCGAATACCTAGGCACCAGGGAAAAGTTCCTGAACAGAACACCAATGGCTTATGCTCTAAGATCAAGAATTAACAAATGGGACTTCACAAAATTGCAACATTTCTGTAAGGCAAAGGACACTGTCAATAGGACACAATGGCAACCAACAGATTGGGAAAAGATCTTTACCAATCCTACATCTGATAGAGGGCTAATATCCAATATATACAAAGAACTCAAGAAATTAGACTCCAGACAACCAAATAACCCTATTTAAAAATGGGGTATAGAGCTTAACAAAGAATTCTCAACTGAGGAAACTCAAATGACCGAGAAGCACCTAAAGAAATGTTCAGCATCCTTAGTCATCAGGGAAATGCAAATCAAACCAACCCTGACCAAGTGGGGGTGCTTCAGTCCTTCTTAGAAGGAGTAAAATAATACTCAAGGGAGCAAATATGGAGACAAAGTATAGGACAGAAACTGAAGGAGGGGCCGTCTGGAGACCATTCCACCTGTGTATCCATTCCATGTGCATTCACCAAAGGTAGATGGTTATGTGGAAGTCAGGAAGTGCATGCTGACAGGAGCCTGACATAGCTGTCTCCTTAGAGGTCTGCAAGAGTCTGACATATTCAGAGGCAGATGCTCACAGCTAACCATTGAACTGATCATGGGGTTCCCAATGGAAGTGTTATAGTGATGACTGAAGGAGTTGAAAAAGTTTTTGACCCCATGAGGAGAGTAACAATACCAACCAACCAGAGCCCCCCAGGGTCTAAACCACCAGCCTGGGAGCACTTAGGGAGGGACCCATGGCTCCAGCTATATATGCAAGGGAGGACAGTCCTGTCAGGTATAGGTAGGAGAGGAGATCCTTGGTCCCATGTAGGCTAGATGCAGTGTGTGGGCGAATTCGAGGGTGGGGAGGTAGGAGTGGGGGGGGGGTGGGGGGCACATCCTCATAGACGCAGGAGGAGGGGGGATGGGATGGGGGGTTCCTGGGCAGTAGTGGGGAAATGGGATAAGGGGAGAACATCTGAAATGTATATAAAATATCCAATAAAAGTAAAAAAAATATTTCTCTAGAAAACAATTATTAAAATTTAAAAAGACAATAAAGGGTGTTATAAATCATGAAACTCTCCTTCAGCTGTTTGATCCTGTTCCAGTCATTGTATAGCAAATGCAGTCAAGTGTCAGGCACTGTCCTTTTTGTGAGACTGCAATGGAAGACACAGTAGACACAGCCCTGATCTCCTGCAGGGTGAAGAGTCCAGCATCAGCCAAGGAGGAAAGATGACTGGTAGGAATTATTGAAAATGTTCATATTCAAAAATTGGTTTCCAAATTTTTAATGTGGCCGAGAGCAGAGCGTGCATCTGTTATGTACGCCTGTTTGTTTCACGATGTTATTCTCGAGAGATCTAAGGAAAGTGGACTCCTGAGCTCATCAGGGTGGTGGTCCTCACTGGCTAAGTTGAATGCTCTACCAACGTGTAGAAAGTGGACAAGGCAATGGAAATGGCCAGAGTTTAAATGTTCACCGACAACATGGCAATTAGGGATGATGAGTATATTTATTGACCAAGAAAACTCAAGCACACAGGACAGCAAAAGATAACATGTCAGAGGGAGCTTTGCCATGAGCCGTGGCACTGCTGCCAATAAGAATGCCCGCTTTTTCCCTATGTATTTTAATTTATTCACAGCTGCCAAGTCCCATTCTAATGTGGCTTCCAAGTGGTTAATAATGCTTGGAAGGCAGAGCTTACAGAAAACTAAACCGTTAGAGTTATACATCCTAAATCAGGGGTTGATTTTCTGGAATAGACAGATCTACTCAAGGACAAAGTGGTATTAGGTTTATGTAAGCAGAACAACATCACTTGAAAATGACAAGGTGTTTTCAGCAAGACAGCCTTATTCTGTTCACATGGGAAACACCCCCTTAATGACCATTACACCTTTAGATCTTAGCCCCTCCCCCAACTGCTTCACAAGAAGTGGGTGAAACAGTTTGGTACAGATAAGTATTTTATCTTAAAGCCAAGTCATATCAGAATGGACAGCTTCTCTTCAGAGTATGATAGCAGAATGTGTGGAAAGAATGTCTCATTCCCAAGAAACATCAAGCCTTGTTTGGGCCCTTTGCTATTGCAGCTTCTTTCAGGGTATTTAGGTATTATATGTGCTCATGGGATTGATGGAACTGTTGCCTTAAAAAAAAAAAAAAACAAGCATGTGCACGTGCATGTGTGTGTGTGTGTGTGTGTGTGTGTAAAGTGAGTCATCTAAAGATGTAGAACAAGACAAGAGAGAGAAAATCAGGAGCAAAAGCATGGGATGCTGTCCCCATTACCCAGCACTGACCAAGTCCCTGAGTGTGGCCCCTGTCCTCCATTGTAGAGCTCCAGAAAGCACTCATTTCCAGATTGGTTAGTACACTTCTTTCTCCTCTCAATTCTCATCAACTGGCTTCCAGGCAATGCTTTCTTATTCTGCATTTAGTATGAAATTGCCACAGTTAACACAATTGTGATATCCTCATGGCTAGCGTGCTAAGTTCTCTGGTGACTGAAGCTTCTTGAAGCCTTTGCAGTGACATCACATTCTCATGGTGTTGAGGAGGTACTGCCTTCTGTTTTTTCCATGAAACAGCACAGCGCAGTCTGCACTGAAACTGTCTACTTTGCTGTATGGAAATCTGTCAGAATCCTCTCCAAGGAATGCCCTAGCCAGAGTCAGTAAGAAGAGTGACACACAGAGTGTTCCCAAAGTCACCAACATCTGTTGAGGGGCATTTTGGTCCTGGCTATCAACAATTTTGAAGTAAAGAGACAGCCACTGAACCCATAATGCCACATTTAGAGCCTATTTATTACTTAGCATTAGCTCTATTGAAAGTTGAACAGAGTCAAGTAAGTACATTCTGGAACATTCCCTTAAGGAAAAGAATCTGATATTTTACCCCACCATGCTACACACAGAATAATAAAGATGTTTACTCTAGGCAAGGTGGTTTTGAAGATATCAATAGAGGACATATATGCTTTAATATACCTTGGAATTCAGTTAGCTACAATTTCATGGTGACCAAATAATTTACGATAACTGACAATTCATTAGATTGTGATTCACCACTGCCAAACCTATAGATTTCCCAGTATCTTCAAAAACACATTTTCAAGGTGAAGCATGGCATTTGCTATGTTTGTTGCTCCCACAACTGCCTAATTTTATGAGTGTAGAATGTATGCTGTTACTTAAACCTGGCTCATTTGGAGGCTTTCCCCTAACACAGAACCATAAACCTAAGAGCATTACACTATCTAAACCTGATTCCAGCAGCAGTCTTAACATTAGCTGAATACGATCTAGTATGTGAGCGTCACTGGCACCCTGTATACTCCACTCTGCAAACAGAAGCACAGGCAGAGAGTAGATGCGCCTGCCAGTGCTCGTGGTATTTACAAAACACATGGATAATCTAGTGAATTACTGTACCTGGGAAGCACCTTTTATTTTAATAACTGACCTTAATCCTGACTCCTGATATAAGGGCTTATAAGAGCTTTGGTATCTCTAAATTATAAGAACTCCTTTCACATGTTAATGAGATGACTGATGACTGTATCCCAAGACAGCTTCAGGTAAGACTGGTTGTTTTATTAACTAGTGATCACTAACAAATGGTTTAATCAATCAAGCTTATGTAATGGAACCTCCATAAAAATTCTAACAAATGAGGTTCAAAGACCTGGCAATGATGTAGAGGTCCTGAGAGATTTTTCTCATCTGAAGGGGGCTTGGAAGTTCCAAAGTTCTTCTTATAATGTTTGGTCTTTTACATAACTCCCGTTTTTCTGTGCCTGAAATAAAATCTTGATAAGAAACCATCAGAGTGCTTTCTTGAGTTCTCTATGAAACGTTTCTATCAGGATTATGGTTGCAGGATCTCTCAATTTCTACTCTCTCAAGATGGAGCTTTAGAAAGCAACCTGGGTCTTGTGAACAGCCGTGGTAGCAGGAACAGGCAGGAGCCCTTTAATCTAGATACTCCAAGTAGATAGTATCAGAGTTGTACTAAATCACAGTAAAATACCAAAATATACAATTGCTGTCCACAGAGAAATGGAGAATTGTTGGGTGCAAAACATAACTAAAATCAAGCAGTCAAACAAACAAACAAACTGTGACTATAGAGAGACAGGTTGGGTTTGGTTCTACATTGATAAATCACAGTATTTATATGAATTCTATCAATTATATAGATACTCTCTGTATTCATAGGGTACTACATATGCAGCCTTGGATAACCACAGCCTTCATCAATACACAGAACCATCCCCTTACCACAAGGCTTCTCCCAGTATCTTCTTATGGCTCCAAACACTCCTTCTCACCCTAAATTCCCTGACAAGACAATTATTCATCCATTTTCCAGCTTCATAAATTCTTTAAGGATATCGAGAGTGAATTAATGTAGCACATGCCTCTTCATTTGTGTGTGGGAGATATGGATAAGGTTATACATTCATTGTACGTGTTTATGTATTGTGTGAAACAGTTCTGTAACAGCCCTTTCTTTTTCTCATTTGATTTATATAATAATAGCAGGATGAATGCTGGTGTTTTCCCTTTCTCAGCTTTGAGAATTATATGGTTCTTTGCCATCTTTTCCACTTGCGCAATTATTTTTTCACATCACTAGGACCCCATGATTTGAACAGATTCAATCTTCCTTTTCTTACTATGCTGAATGTTTCTAATAACTATTGGTTTTCTTACTGCTAAGACTCAAATTATGATCTGGGAATGCAGCTCTATTGCTAGGGTGATTTCCTGACTTGAGTGAATCCCTGAGTTTGATTCCTAGCACTTCAAACTGAGCATAGTGTTTCATACTTGCAATCCCAACTGTTTGAAAGTGGAGGCAGAAAGATCAGGTGTCCAAGGCCATCTTTGGCTACATAGTGAGTTCCAGGATAGCCTGGGCTACATGAGATCCTGTCTCAAAACAAAGAGAAAACTCAAAAATGATTCCACTTAGAGGCAGTAGGAGCCTCTTCTAGTTAGCCCTTGAATTTTTTTAACACAAACCGTATAATTTCTGGCAACTTCCTGACTACTAGCCATGACAAAGTTGTCTGGACCTGCACAATTCCTGCCACAAACCCAGAATCATTCTTTTTTTTTTCCTCAGGAAGCACTGGCTCCTTCTAGTGGGAAAAGATTTTGTGTTTGGTTGACATTGCTTTTGGGTGTGAGTCCAACGTTCTTTTCCTTAGTGTTCTTCCTTGGTGAGGGAATTCCTTGGATCTTCCAATGTGTTTTCAGGAGATGGTATATTGTCTAAGTTTCCTTTCTTCTCTCTCCCTTAATTTCTTTTGATTTTCAGCATTTTCTGTTGTTACTTTCTCACTCATGAAATCACCTATGTGCTCATGTAGTCTCGTGTTTCTATTAGCATGATGCCCAATTCTAGAATTTTAAGTTCTCTTTTGGTTCTGTCAACACCTCAGCAGAGATGAGTACTCAAACCCTCCAAGACAAAGCAAAGTAAATAAAATTGAAACGGCTTTTTTAAAAACTGCTTCAGAAAATCCTTTTTGGTCTGCTTCGGAGCTGAGACTTCAGGTGTCTGCAGCTTAGAAAACTCTGGACTGTGGGAAAGGCATGTAAACTGACAGGTGGTCTTTATCTAAATCTCCCTGGAGCCTTTGAGATGGCGAACAGGACCTTAAGGCCTTTCAAAGCACGGGTGTTTGTCTCTACTTAGAGAAAATTGTTATAATTTATAATGACTTTGCTCTCTGTGGGAAAACACTCAGGAGCTATCACCTGCAGGCCATTCCTTTCAGAAATCTAAGGCCATGGCAGGCCCTTTTAAGAACAAATTTTCAGATAAGTATTACTTAACCCTTGAAGGTTAAGTCTTTGTGGTATTGGGGAAAGCAGTCTACAAAGTGTGGAACACTTTATATCAAGCTTCTATAGTTACTACAGTAATTAATTGGTTCTGATACATAAGAACACCATAACAACCAGGGACACTATAAAGAAGAAGCAATATAGAACAGAGAAGTTCACCTGGGATCACAAAAAAGAACCAAGTTCTTGAATGCAGGCTTTTTCTAACTCCATGAGCATAAGTTCCATTAACTTCTGCTTAAAGTTTAGGAAAATCAAAACACATAGACCAATAGAATAGAACAGAGGGTTAGAATCCAGCCCACGCACATGCAGCTAACTGACCTTTACATAGATGCTAAGAATAGCAACTGATAAAGGATAGTGTTTTCAGGAAATGGGGATGGAAGTATTCGACAGCCATGTGCAGAAGAATTAACCAAGACCTTTACCTCTCACCAGTTATAAGAAAAAACTCAAAATTCTTAAATATAAAACAAGACACTATGAAACCTGCAGAAGAGAACATAGAGGACATATTTCTGAACATCTAAGTGGACAGGAATTTTATACATGACTCCCAAAGTTAGGGAACACAAGCAAAAATAAACAAATGGGTTCATATCAAACTAACAGCTTTCATATAGCAGAAGATACCACTCACAGAGTTCAGAAATAATTCATAGATGGTTGGAAGTTATTAGCAAATATTACTTGGCAAAGAGTTATCCAGAATGTACAAGGAACACTTTAAAGCTCAATAACATAAACCAACCCAATCACAAACGGCCAGTAGATCTAGTTAGGACATACAGGTGACCAGCAAGCACATGAAAAATGATGCACGATTTCACTAATCATCAGAAAAATACTGGTCGAGTTCTGACCGTTGCTCTAGTAATAAAGTAATAATAACTAATCTCAAAAAGTACTTGTGAGGATATGGAGGAGAAAGGACACTTCATACTACTGATGAGAATGTAAATTAGTGTAATGACATGGAAAACAGTGTGAAGGCTCCTCAAAAGACTAAAATTGTGATCATCACATGACCCAGTAATGGTGCTCCTTGAAGTATAACCAAGAAAATTGAAATCAGTATGTTGAAGGGACACCTGCAATCTCTGTTAGTTGCTGAACTCCTTGCAAAAGACAAAAGATGGAAACAGTTTAAGTGTTCACCTGCTAAGGAATATGTGAACAGCAATACAAAAACACAGTGGAATATACTATTTATCCATAAAAAGAATGGATTACTTTCACAGTGCCAATGTGGGTAGAACTGAAGATTATTAGGTTACATGAAATAAGCCAGGCACAGAAGGAGTGTAATATGATATCACTCATACAAGGAATCTAAGAGTTGACTTCATAGACATTAAGAGTTAAATGGTGTTTATCAGAAACTGCAGAGGGAAGTAGGGGAAGGGATGAGGAAAGACTGGTCGATGGGGGTACAGTTTTAAAGGAGAGATGAGTCCTGATGCTCTCTTAGGCAGAATGGTCGGCAGAGAGAATGTACTATGTGCTGTAGAAAGCTAGGAAGCAGGATTTAAAAGAGATAACAAAAAAGGAAATGAACATGATAATCCTCATTTAAACATTTTACAATGTGCCAAACCATTAGATGCTATTCTATTAATATATATAATACTTGTTTTTATGTATTGGTTTGACAAATAAAAAAATCTGAAAACAGCTAAGCAGAAAAGCAGGTGCTGTTTTTGGCTTCAGCAGATCAACTTTTCTCAGCTGTTGTGTTCTACATTGCAAATGCTGGTGTGACGGCTTCTCTTTTCAGAATACATATGGCCTTCTTGTATCATGAGGCTTCTTCTTTGAAATCAAATTCTAAAATAGCCAAGCACTTAAAAGGCATGGAATTGCAATGGAAACTTTAGTCCCTCAAGACTATTTCCTGAAAACTTGACAGTTAGGCAAGTTCCTTGAACTTGAACTTGAGTTTCATTCTAACTTCTAACCTCTAACCTCTAACTCTAGCATTGCAAAGTTAGGCTAGTCCGATCCCAGGAATTCATCAGACAGCCCTTGTAGCAGAAATCAGTGAGCTTCAGCTTCAGAGAGAGATACTGTCTCAAAAGATGTAAAATGTAGAGTGATAGAAGACTTTTGACATCCTTCTCTAATTTCTGAATGCACCTACCTGAGTTTGCTTTTATATTAAGCTTAGCTTGCTTGCAAAGGTCATAAAGGACCTGTGTAAGATTCCCACTGCTGTAGCTGAGGGCCGCTTTCTTTTTCTACTCCTGTGGAAAGCAAGTTGGCCTGGCCATAATAAAACTTTTGCCTTGCAATATTGTATTCTCTGAAAGTGTTTGAATGTCAACTGCAACACTATAACACACGTACACACACACATACACACACACACAGCACACAGAGGTAGGGGAAGGAGAGAGGGAGGGAGGGAGGGGGGAGAGAGAGAGAGAGAGAGAGAGA
>NW_021604597.1:16389829-16398656 GCF_004785775.1 Grammomys surdaster | reverse complement strand
GAGAAGCTAAGCTAGTGTTTTAAAACCACACGGCTGATGTCTGCTTGTGATCCATGTTCACCATAAATCCACCTTGGTGCTGGGTTTTCACTGCACTGATGGTGGAAATGAAGTACTCAACACCCCCAGAGTTTCCATTCCTCAAGACCAACTAAACAACTACTCTAGTTTCCTGGGCTGCTTTAACAAAATACAGCCATTTATTTTTTTTATAGTTCTTGAAGTTAAAAGCTCAATGTGCCAGCAGGATTAGTTTCTTCTGAGGCCTCCTTGACTTGCAAATCATTGCTCTGCAATTGTGTCCTGCCAACCCTCCTGCTGTGTGCACACTTCCATTCTGGTTTTTGTCTCTCATTAGGACACCAGTCTTTCAGGATTAGAGCCACATCTTTAAAACCTCAGTTAAAGTCTGTGTTTAAAGTCTCTGTCTCCAAATATATTCTAAGATACTGGGGTTAGGCAGCAGCACATGACCCTGAAGGAAGCATAGCTCAGTTCACAGACACCCAGGCACACAGTTTGTCATTCAGCTCTGTTCCGTAAGCTCCCGCCTCTTTGTGCCTGCTGCTGAAGTTTCCTTTTAAACTCTGACAAAGAGAGTGGTAAAAAAGATTATCAAAGACTCTTAAGGGTGCACATGTCATAGAAATCTGCGCTTTGGGAAGAATGGAGGCATGCTGCCTGGATGTTCATCTCTCATCCATCAGGCTTCTTTCATGCCTCAACAGGGAGGAATTTCAAAACCATAAAGGACAAAGAGACATCTGTGAAACGTCTTCTGAGAGATACCACCGGGCATGAGGAAACCTTCCCATTAGGCAGGCTTTTCTCCTTAACTACCTCGGGTCCCGTCCATTGCCATCAAGGGAGAATTGGAGGTTTGAGTGTGAAGTGGAAGCTGGGAAGAGTCATTTTAGCCTGGCTCACAAGTTCTCAGCTGTGAACACATGAATCCCCTAAGACGGCTGTCCTAATAAGACCAGTCCTTCCAAATCATCAAGACAGCACAACAGACCCAACATAGTCAGAAGGAAAATGTTAGACTCTCTAGCAATAGAGAGATTATTCATAGTTTACTTTAAAACATTGTGATCCTTTTGAAAGATCTTGGCTTTCAAACTTCGGCAATTCACAACTAAAAGCTTTATTTATATCTTTTCCCCAGGGTTGGATACTTGGTCTCCAGCTGGCCTACTGTTATAGGAGTTCTATGACGGTCAGGAGGCCTAGTGGAGAGAATTGTATCATTGAGGGTGGGCCTTGCTGATATAACCTAACTTCATTTTCTGTCCCATTTCTCTGCTACCTGGTTTGTCTAGGTAAGACCACACAGCCTCAAGCTCCCATCTTCATCCATGATGAACTGCAGCCTCGAGCCAGGTATCAGAAGAAAGCTTTCCCTACTTACGTTGCTTCTTGTCAATATTTGGTCACAGTGGCTAGAGAAGTAACTAACATGAGAGAGTTAATGAGTTGCCAAAAAAGGGTTGTGAGGCAGCCTGGAAAATGGACAAGAATGTTCTGACTGGGGAGACTTAAGTAGGGTGTCCACTGAAGGAAGCAGAATGCCTTAAGAGGCAGCTCTTCTTGATTTAATGAAGTCTTGTGTTTTTAGTTCAACATGCAAATTCGAGATCATTATTCTAGATAACATGTGGAAGGTGAAATCCATACTCCAGAATAAAGCTAACTAAGCATGAAAGAATGCCCAGCAGACACCCCAACACAGACACAGACACACAGACACAGACACAGACACAGACACAGAGTTCAGCTTTTCTAAAGAGACATGTCTTGAAGAACCATTTTGAAATCCAAAAGACAGCTTGATAATAAGAAAATAACAACTAAATGTTATAAGAATGGTAGAAAACCAAATTTCTAGAAAAATTCCAACCCTGAGTACATACCGAACTCATGTAGACACCTGTGGAAAATCACAGGCTCCTATCCTAAGCCTATTAAATGAGATTATATATGAATAGAGTATGTTTCAAAGTGGGAGGCATTCACAGCTAGGGATGAAAACTACAAGCTTAATGTCTGTAAAAATGTCAAGAATCTTGGAAGAATCTGAGCTTTTCTATTCAATGACCTAACTCAGATGAGTGCTTCAACCCAAACTTGTTGAGTAAATTTGAAGAAATAATCAAGCTGTTAAATTACTAAAACGGAAGGTACTCTGTCAACAACTAAATTGACCCTGAGATCTGGGCTGTCTCCTTACCTTCATGGGTCATTGACCTCTATGTTTACGTCACATTATTTTGTTTTTAAAGATAACTTTAGGTGTTGTTTTGATAATTTGCCCGTGACCTTTTATTGTACTGACAAAATGAACACACCATTAACAGGATGGAAAATGTGCTGTGCTGTGCTGTACAGTGAGGTCATTTACTTTTCCAGAAAGAAATGCATGTATGTCAGTCAGGAGACAAGTCACAGGCTTCCGAAAAAATGTCCTGCTGAACAGAAAATTAGCCAATGGTCAGGAAACAACGGGCACTGTAATGGAAATCTTTCAAGCTTGAATTAGGTTACTGACTAATGAAGATCCTGCAGGGAAGGGTGAGAAGGGGGAGCTGAATGGTTATTAAAGAACCATTCATGCAAATTACCTGACTGATGGTGTTTCTGGCAAGGCCTCTAAGATGCCCCTGATAAGGCAGGACCTAAGGGCCAGCAGCCATTTGGCAATTTAGACATGGAAGTATCTGGGAAAAAGAAGTAATTAAGAATTTTCTTTACCCGGATTCCAGGAGGAGAAGGTAGCATTATTTATCAAAAGCGGGAGATTTCAGCCAATGTGGCTTAAGAAATTAGACTCGACTAGCAGTGGAAAAGGAAAGATCTTTCTTTCATTTGCTGTTTATCACCAAGAGTATGATAGCTTGGTGACAGAGGGCCAGGGGCCAAGGCCTCTGTGTGTGTTTCGAGTTAGCAGGAGGAAACAGTGGAGGTCAGAAGAACTTGCAAGTTTCTTTCCAAACACACACACACACACACACACACACACACATACACTTTCATTTATTTTTGCAACTTCCCCTTTTCTAGGAGAGGGGAGAAATCTCACCACTTCCCACCAGTTCCCACCAGTTCCCACCAGAGGTGGATGCACTCATGCAGTTCCACAAAGACAGTAAGACATGCCTATGTAGCTATGTTGTAGGCCTCTCAGAATCTGGAGATTCTAATGACTTGAACCAGACCGGTTCCTGACAGAAAGTCAGTCACACATGTACAAGACTCACGATACAATTACAGCTTAGTGGAGGGGAAAGCTGTGCTTCAACCAGGAATCTGCATTGCAGACATATTCAGCACATGCTTCTTCTGGGCTATCTGGTTCAGTCATTCATCATCTTTGAGGTGTTTTACAATTCCATAGATTATAGAAGACTGACAGCAATGCAGAATAATCCTCTATAGGTACATGCATAGTTCTGTCCAGTGCAGGGTCAACCTACTTCTCTCTCACTTTGGAAGAAGGCAATTTTACTTCCACTTGGACTGACATTTTGATATTTCTGACATAATCACCCCTATTGTCCCTTCCCCCATGCCTTCTCCCTCTGTAGCTCCTTTTTTTTTTTTTACTTGACTTTTTAGTATTCTTTTGTTTAGGTATTTACAACATTAGATTTGGCTGGGAGCTGCTTTTTTCATTGATCAACTCAGGACACGTTACCCCCTTATATGTCATTGGGACATACTGAATATTTTATGTTAGAGGGTTTGTTTAAGGAGCAAGTGTGGAAGAGAAGCTACCAGACCATTCTATGAACAGAACCATAACACCCTTCTCTGCCTAGTGAGGAGTCTTATATAAGAGAAGGAACAGCTTTATTGCTGCTGATGAAGGGACACAGAGTCCAATTCAAGCAAGTCTTGCTACTCCTTACTGGTTTATTACATTTAACTCAGATCAAATTTCTCCACGGTCTACATTTCATCAAACCTGAGCAAAACACCTCTCAGGATTAGCCACATCTTCAGGCTTCATTCCATAAGGCCCCTGTGGCATGTAAAATTTATATTAAGTAAACATACTTAATGTTGTACTTTTATTTTACAGCTGTCTTTTTTCCTGGAGTCCTAGCCATGGATCACAGTACCGTGAATATTTTGTGCTGAAGGAATTTAAGACAAGAGAATATTGTAGAGGGAAAAGTTGCTGTTCCCTCTATCCCCGACCTTCTTTTGAAATGACTATAGAACAGTAAGTAGATTCCCAGCCGTGTGGCAGATAGCATATCCTCTGAGTCCAAACATGTAGACTTTGAGATGAACTTGAAGAAAAACTTCAGACACATAGCCAAACTCCAAACCAAGAAAGGATAACCTCTAGGTGCCAGAGAAGAAAGAAAAATAACCAAGAACCACAGCATGAGCTGGAGTCCAGACATTCACAAAGGAGTAGAAGGTACACCTCTCGCTGTGCAGCTGGCCAACCTGCTAATTAGGTGGGAAGGCTTACTTTCACCGGCTAGGGGCCAGCAGGCAGTTCTCCTGCCCATGAAAGGGTGGGAAAAATGTTTCCATCTGCCTGCTTTGACACATAGACAAATTGAGTCATCATTGGAGGAGGAAGACATACAACATGGGTTTTGTATTTTGGAAGCTTGAATTTGAAACAGTAGTTAGATGGAAACTTCAAGCTCAAAAAATAATTGGGAAAAAATGTAAATGAATGAATTCTGTGTGGCTCTAACAAGAAGAGCTTTGAAGAGCTCAAGCAAGACAGACTGAAGACTTTGACAGGGAGGATCCAGAACAGGCAAGATGGAGTCAGCAGCTCTGTGGAAGAATATGCTAGTTTAGATTAAAACAGGAAAAAGGAGAGTCATCTGTGATACTTGAATTTGTCTTCACCCCCATTAATCCTGGAATAATGAATGCCATTAACAATAGAAAGAGAAAGAAAGAGAAGACAAGGCAGCCTCCAGCAGAGGTGGCAATGCCCTAGGTTTGCATATGAGTAATCAGGGAGGTCTGCAACCCAGAGACATAAAGCTGCCCAGGACACAGACTTGTGGAACCAGAAGACAGAAACAGGAAGAGTGAGATTTCCCAAGGACAGCAAAGGTAGCACTCTGAGTGAAGAAGAAAAGCCTCAACTATTTGTGTAGTTTTACACTACTACCTTTAGCTCCAGGAAGTGACCACACTACTAGCACCCACCTGGCTTCCCTTGAATCCTGGGACAAAAGATATTCACACAGTTTGTTCCTTTTCAACTTTCCCTAGGACATAATTGCTATCTTCCATCTGGAAGAGCATGTTCTTAATATGCTTATCTCCACTCCCCCCACATGCCCTAAATTTCAGTGGCTAGTCCCACTTTG
Source organism: Grammomys surdaster (assembly GCF_004785775.1). NCBI lineage: Eukaryota > Metazoa > Chordata > Mammalia > Rodentia > Muridae > Grammomys > Grammomys surdaster. The sequence continues at coordinate 16,393,308 of NW_021604597.1, read as the reverse complement.
CCCCTGCCAAACATCCATGACCACCCTCCTGTAGTAGTGGCCATAGGCCCCAGTTCCTTCTGAGACTCTACATGGCTTCTGGCTTCTTCTCCCTCCAAAGTATGGCAAAAAAACTTCCTTCTTCCTTGCCCCTCCTAGGACCCAGAAGTCCGACCTGTACCATCTGCTCAGCAATTAGTCCCTGGCTTTCTTCATGGATCAAGAACCAATTGGGGAAGAAGACCTTAGCATCAGCACCACCCCCTTCACCCAACAACCAAGCTGAACATGTGGTATTCAAATGAGCAGACTATAATAACAAGGTCGAGCCTCTGATCTAGGCACATGCAGAAGGAAAGAGCTACATTGTTATGGTTGAGTTTAATTCCTTGTGGAAAAACCCTTGTCTAGATAACTCTCTTGAGCTAGGTTCAAAATGGGGGACTCCCTTTACCATCAGGGTTTTTCCTTCTCTGACCTTGTCTGGGAAGTTCAGAAACCCCCACATCCTCTACCTGAGGAGTGTCCAGGAGCCTTGGTTAGGTTACAGGTTAAGCTCACTTCTTCCTGGTAAGAACCTGTCCAGCAAGCACCTGGAATTGCTAGAACGCCTCTCCATGCAAATGAGGCATTATCCTATACCCTTAGCTATAGGCAATGATAAGAACCCTAGAAATCCCTACCCTATTCCTACAAAACTATATAGACCTTGATTTACCCCAGTTAAAGTTGAGCTGCCTCTCTGAAACTGATCAGAAAATAGTCATTTCTGGTGTACCCTTGGGCCATCCAAAAACCCTGTTCCTCGACTCTGCTCCCCTTGTCCTGGGGGCTATTGGCCAACACCTCCAGGGAGAAGGGAATTCCTCTTTCAGAGTCTTCTACCATTAAAAAACAAAAAAAAAAGGCAATGTCTTTAAGAGCAACAGGTTGGTCTGAGACCTAGAGATATGAGCTATTTACCATTTGGCCACACTTATTGAGCACCCACTCTGAGGGGCAGTTGCTCTAGTTGACACAGCATCTTCTCCAATTACTAGGCTTGAAAACATCAGCACACAACGTAGAGAGCTTCAATGTAGGATATTTGTGCATACTTTGCTTTTGTTGTGCTTCTTTTATTGCTGCACTCCCCAAAACTCTTGTCTCTACTCCCCACTCTTCTATTGACTCTCCTCCTTTCATGTCATATGTACTCTGTTGCTCTCTATTTCCTCTTTCCCCTACACACACACACACACACACACACACACACACACACACACACCCTTAAGATCCACACATGAGAGTTTGTCTTTCTAAACTTCAGATATTTCACCTAGGACAACAACTTCCAGTTCTATCCATTCTTCTGCAAATACCATGATTTCAGTTTTGTTTGCAGCTGAATAAAACTCCATTGTGTGTTTGTGCCACATGCTCCTTACCCTTTATCTGTGCATGGATCGGGGCTAGTATCATTTCTTAGCCATCATGAATAGTGTGGAAAGAAGCACAGATGAGCAGCAATGTCTACATTAGGACTTAGAATCTTTGATGTGTTGACCAATAATGGTATGGCTGTGGCATATGGTAGTTGTTCTCAGTTTTCTGTGAGGCCTCCATGGTGGCTTCGCCAGTTTATACTTACACCACTAATGAATACAGGCTCCTCTTTCCCCATGTCTTTAGAAGCATTTGCTATGTTGTTTGTTTAATGTTAGCTCTTCTGACTGGGGCAACATAAAATTTTAAGTAGTTTAAATTAGCCTTTCCTGATGACTAAAGATGTAGAGTACCTTTTCAAATGTTTACTATTTGTTTCTTCTTAGATGATAGTGTCTTAAATTGTGAGTTGCCCTATGTGGTATCACATAACTAAAAGTGAATTTTGTAGAAAATGTGGAAGCAGTAAAGGTTTTTTAATTCATTAAATATGAATTAAAACCAAACATGTAATGAATCCCAAATGTATCTTCTGGCAATGCTGTCCATGTTACATCTCCTGGCATCATTGCAGCTTTTGATTCTAAGCATATTACATACAACTGTGGACACCATCTTGTCATACAGCATTAATGAATGCTGCCTGAGACATCTTGGCTCAAAGCAGACATAGTTGTATATTGTAAATTGTAGTGTTCTATTACATGAAGTCTTATGCTCTTACAGAAATTGTTTTCACTACAGAAAGTAACTTAATGTTTTCCTATTGTCATTTCTTGGCATGTATTGAATAAGTATGTCTTTGGATAGTATCATTTGAATGTTTGATTTAAAAACTTTGATTTGACTTGTTTTTAGTTTTAAGAAATGTTGTAAAATGGATTTTGACTTGGAATTAGAGGTATTCTCCAACTACTTACTGGAAATGCCCCCGATGAGACCGCCACCATTTTGCACTATTTATTTATATGAAACAGCATTCTCAGCATTAATGATTAGAAGATCAAATTAATCATCAAATATATAGAAAAAGGACTGAAATTTATCTATGACCTGAAGTTTCAAATATTTAACCAAGATTTAGTTGTTTTTTGAAAAAATAAGCAAGCATAACTATCAATTGGTAGGCATAATTTACTTTGTTTTAATGAATGGATAAGCTACATATATATACATACATATATATATATATATATCAGTGAATTATTTTGAAATAAATTTCATTACATACTTTTATCAGTATATGTGTTGTTTATAACCACTTTACATTTCTCTCCATATATATATATGTAAGGTATTATATATATTTTTGTATCTATGTATCTACAATAATGTATATATTATATTCATAATATATTATAATACTATATTATATATTATTGTTTATATGTATATACAATAATGTCTATATATTACATATATATGGATAGAGAAGTAAAGTAGGTATATATAGATACATATATATTTATATATTATGTAGTACACACACACACACACACTATATAGCACACTATAGTTACATAAAACTTTCTATGGTCCTATACTAGACAATGGAATATAGAAATCTGAATAACAATTTTTAGTAAGAATTTAAGCCAAATAGAAAGAATATAGTATAACACAGGGTAAATTTAACCAGGGTCTTAGTGGAGGATGCCCTATAATAAGCTTGAAAATGGGATTAGATAATGTTCCCAGAGGGATTGATTTCTTGACTTAGTCTTAAGTAATTGCTAGCACTAACATAGTGTTTTTCAAGTGTTGGGTCATACTTTAAGTAGCTATATTGAACATTTAAATAATTTCATCTCTGGAGCAACCCCTAGGGTAACCGTGACTTATAAAAGACAAAACAGTTGCTGATATTGATCTACAACCACCCAGGTAAGAAACAATTGTTCTGGGAGCTGAACACAAGTGCTCTGTTTCCACTCTTCATCTTAAAACATCCATAGTCCCATGGCTTTGAAAGACAGTTAAGAAGTTCAATGAAAGGAGCAAGATAGATGTTTCCTATCCAGAAAAGGAAGAGAGAGAGAGAGAGAGAGAGAGAGAGAGAGAGAGAGAGAGGGAGA
>NW_021604597.1:16308046-16389729 GCF_004785775.1 Grammomys surdaster | reverse complement strand
AAGAAGAAGGAGGAGGAAGAGGAAGAAGAAGAAGGAGGAGGAAGAGGGGGAAGAAGGAGGAGGAGGAGGAGGAGGAGGAGGAGGAGGAGGAGGAGGAGAAGGAGGAGGAGGAGGAGGAGGAGATAATAGATGGAAAAAATAGATGGTCCATAAGATGGGTTTTCATCTGCAATTCCAGGTCAGAGGCAGGGATCGACTGTGACTAGATCTGTTACCTGATACTGATATTGAGCTGTTTTATTTAAATTTGGGTTGTGTTTTATTTTCTCAACAGTCTCTTGTGTAGGGAACTTCTGTAGCCATTATAAACACCCTCTCCGCATGAACTGCCTCCTCCAATACCTTACATGGTGTCAATTTTGAGTCTTTCTAAACTAGCTCAAGCTTTAATAATTCTCAAATGTCATTCCCCACCCTTTCTTCCTTCTCTTGTGTGCCATCTTTGTCTTTCTGAAATGGTAAAGCAAAGAAATAGAAGCTAGATGCTCCACACTTTCTTTCTAAACTACTCACCTGCAAGTCCAGTCAACGGAAAGAGTTGCAATTTATTGCCGTTCAGACAGACTCATAATCCACTATATCTCTACTTGTTATTCATTATTATAACTCAAAATTGACAGTAAATAGGTAGTTGCCATTCTTCTTAATATATGATCTTCAGTGCCTATATATTTTGCACTAAAACACGATTTTAGATTCCAAACATTGTTGTGTGTGGCTTTAATTTGCCCTTCGCCTAAAAGGTAAACAATGAAGTCACTTTTGGGAGTGAAGGGACTTCTCTAATTAAGAAACTGGGTAATAACCACCTTACCTTCTCTGGAAGTTTCTGGAAAGATAATCTTTAAGTTGACCAAGCAAAGTCTTTAAGTTTGAGGAGACAAACCTACCACCCACCACCACTCTTCAACTTCCAATTCCTGCTTTTCCTCACCCACACAATGCTGGGTCCCACAAAGTTAAAACCCAGAGAACATCATTTTAACAGGCCTCCTTCACACAATAACACAGTATGTTATAGTAACTATCTGATAATTGGTCATAGTCATATTGTTTTCATGTGATTCTTATTCTTGAAAACCTAATTCTTAGTTTTCAAACAATAACTTAAAGGTGTTTTCTTTCCATTTTTGAAGATATTCAAGCTCAATAAAATATTTTATATATGAAATAAAAACAATTTACCTTGTAATTGTGTTGTATGTGATTGCATTATACAGTCAAAAATACAAACCTCAAGGGGCCACACAGAATGACAGAAATGAAATAACTTATATTGCTTACCTTAAATAATCTATACTTCAGGGCTAGAAAAAATGGCTCAGCCATTAAAGGCTAGGCTCACAACCAAGAATATAAGAATCTCTATACCTCATATGAGCCTGTTGTATATACACTCTGATATGAACACAATAAAAGAGTCATGAAAAGCTCCCAAAGTGACCAGATAATTTCTGAAGATTATATACTCTCAAAACAAGCAGATACAGCTAAGTTTGTACATGTCAGTGCCCATGTACAACTCAAAATCAATCCTGTGCAGAATATTTTATGTATAAAGGCAAAGTGACAAAAATGTGTCCATTTTTTATTTACATTCATGGCATTTAAACTCAGCAGTTTTGTAGAAATTGCATAATATTAGCAAAATTTTGTCACTGATATCATTTAGGATTGCTGACCTGCGAGAAGCTTTTAAGTACTGATTTTATAACTGATATTACAAATTGAGTGAATTTTGTATAAACAAGATGGCTACATTGTCTACCATGACCTCTCCCCTTGATCCCCTCTTGCTTGGACTCAGCCTCTATGAAGCCATGATATCCCTTCTAGCACACAGCCTGTTCCTTTCACAGGTTCACAGACTTACTTCTACTTATCTTTGTCAGTGTCTTTTGGTATACATTGTGCCCTTGTGATTTACTTATGTCCTGCTGTGTCATTTAAAATGTACTAGCTAGAATCTAGGATCCTCAAAAGTACAGGCAAATTGTCACCTCTTGGCTTCAGAATAGTGTCAGCTGAGTCACATTCTTCCATCTGCTCCACTGCTTGCATTTATGAAGTCTCCAGGTATTCCTTGGCTTGTCTACAGAGCTCCAACTTCTTCCTCCATCTTCCTTTGTCCCTTTCTCTGCTTCTCTTTCTTATGTTGGTCTTGTTTATAAGAAAATTTGCCAGTGGATATTGGACACTATCTAATCCAAATAGTCTCATAGCCAGAGATCTATAGACATCTGAAAGGTTAATTTTCCAAATAGATTAAGTTTATGTTGCTGGGGTTGGAACATGGATATATCATTGGGAAAATCAATTCAGTCCAGTTGAGTTAATCCAAGAGCTTCTCATGAATAGAAATCTGGAGAAAATAAAATCTTTCTTTGTAAATTGAAGACCATTGTCTAGAAGCAATGCTCTGTGTGAGGGATGCATGTCCTGTGAAAGGATTAAAAAATATAAGGAATGCAGATGTGGCAAAGAAAAATTCTATGGAGTCTTATCTCAGAGAGAACAATGGAGCCAGGAATACCACAGAGAACTTTTCTTCAGGCAGAGGGTGCACAGGACAATTTGGGAACCATCAGACACATGAGCTGAAGCCCTTTCTGACAAAAAGAGAGGGTAGAACTGCTTAGAAATCCGAGGCATCAGTAGGACTATTTAGGCAGAGCACAATACAGCCACTTTGATGATGTTTTTGAGGAATTGCCTGCGCCCTTTTCTATCATCCGTCAGAAATTCCCCAGAAGCATCCACACAGGGCACTTTCACTCTGAAAGGTCTCTGAACTTGATGGTCCATGAAGATTCAATGAGCTCATTTTTCCTCCCTTCTAAATTGTTCCACTCCCACACTAGCAAATGCGCATTCATTATCTTGTCAAAACTGTACTAAAGGATAATTTTTAAAATAATGGTGCAGTGCACCATAACCCTAATTGCTTCCAAACTACTGTATATTTGCCTTCTTAGCAAGTGTACAAATGAACTCAGATCTGGCAGCGTTTGTTTTCAGCTTGTTCAGCTGAGGATGCTTACTAGGAAAAAATAGTACAGTTTTCAGGCGCCTCAAATGTTCAAGATGAAATTAGTTATCAGCGCTTCCAACACCAACTAGATGGAGCTGGAGTCCTAATAACTACCACAAATGTTCCCCCAAAGATAGATCTTTTCAGAAACATCTTCCTAGCCACGTTTTACTACATTCCCCAAACATGAACTTCCCTTCTTATCAGTGTTTGATGAATGATCTAAAATCTTATTTACAGCTTCCATGAGTGAGAATATGATGTCTCTCCCATGACACCTAAGCAGAAACAGCTCTGAAAACCATAAATTGCAACAGTTGAGTGATTTTCAAAGTCATCTTTTTTTTTAATCAAAATGGTACACTAGACATTTATTTTTATTTTTGATCTTTTTTTTTTTGGTATCTCAATTACCCACAGATCTTCATTTTAAAATGTCATAGCTTTTAACTTTCATATTTTATTGAGAAGAAAATGCTGAGAGAAAAATAAAACAGCAGAGCTATATTGTCTATATTTTTTCTTGACTACACACAGATGGAGGCTTAAACCACTAGGGTTTTATAAGTGCGTTTCTGAGGCAGGCAACAAACGGAGGCTATTAACTGTGAGGTTAACTATCTCATTTTATAGTATACAAATTAAAAGAGCATGTATCTATTTAGCTATTGTACTGGTTGGTTTTATTGTCAACTTGAGGAGACTAGACTAAACTGGGGAAGAAGAACCCTCAGTTGAAGAATTGTGTGGGTCAGAATGACCTGTGGTCATGTCTGTGAGGAATTGTATTGACTGACAATTGATGTGGGATAATATATCCCACTGTGGGTGGTGACATTCCTAGGCAAATGGACCTGGGCTCTATAAGGAAACTAGCTGAGCATGAGATTGGGGAGCAAGCCACTGCGTAGTATTTTTCCATGGTTTCTGCTTCAGTTCTCACTTAAGGTTCTTCCCTCAAGTGATGTATTATGACCTAGAAGTCTAAGGCAATTAAATTCTTTCCTTCTTGAACTAGCTAGGGTTTTCTTGAAGAATAAAACCAATGGGATATACATGAATGAATTAGATCTGTTTACATTAAAATAGCAACCACAGCGGATTTGTACTAGAATGCTGAGAACTATGTAATTGTTCAGTGTTTAATATTTGGTACCACTCCGTGGGGAAGGGCAATAACCCAGGTGTTGCTCAGTCCACACTTGGGGGCCTCAGTAGTCCTAACCTGTCTCCGAAACTTGCAAGGTTCCTGGAGGACCACTGATTGCTAGTATACAACAGGAACCTGGAAATGCTGCTTTTAGTATCAGTGAAAGAAACCACAGTCACTGCAATAGGGTAAAGCAAGAGGGAAGGCTATTAGAGTCAGGGTAGATCTTCCTCTGCCCTGCCCTGTTTATTTGTACTACTGCCAGAAGCTGAGGTGTGTCATCCTACATCACATAAGACAATCAAAACAATTTTTTTCAGTTGAGTTATTATAGCAATAGGAAAAAATACTAAAAACATACTCTACATCATGAAATTTTTTTCTTTTAGAATAGTATATGGAACCCAGACTATGGGGTACAGGCTTTGAACAATGATTCTAGAGAGGTGGGTACCTGGGTGGGGTGGGACTGCAGATAACAACATGAAGGAAAAGGTGGGGGTAGGGGAGAACCTGAAATAGCTGATAATTTGGAAGCAGACAGATTTAAGTTGTCAGAATTTGCGTGATATTGACAAACATGTCATTCTTGTTCTAGGATGTCTCAAAGAATATTCACAGGATGGAAATCCAACTGTCTCATTGTTAGACTGCGTAACAAATAATTTCATCCCCCTGAAAAGAAAGTTTCTACTCAGCTCCCGAGGAGTAAGTTTTGCTTGCCTGAGTCCTTGAGCTAGTCAAATTACTCAGTGTCATGAAAGTGAAGACTGACAAATTATAGAGATTGTGACTTGGGTGGGGGCTTTAGATCACACATAAGTTAACCTGCAATCAAACTTTCCAACATAATAGAATCTCAATGAATGCTCTGAACATGAGTGTTTGGGTAAGTTTTCTTCCCTGGAAATATTCTGTGCATTGCATACACTAAAAAGTAGGCTTCTATACCATAGAAAGGTACAAAACCTATGCAATGGCACTTTCCCAACTCTGCCCTGTGCATTTTCTTTCTTGGTCAATTTTTACCTGTTTTTTTCCCCATACCCTAAGAGTTTTGTGGAGCTTTGTAACACCTATTGGAAAATTATTGAAACTGAGAGTAGTTTCTGGTGGTCTCCAATTTTATGATTGATTTAAAGGGTGAAGGTACTCTTGAAGACCACTCATTGTATCTTTGGGCAAACTCATCCTAGAGAAACACTGCATGATACAGAATGTCTTGCTGCTTGTCAACTTGACAAAAACATGTGAGGCCACTAAAACAATCTCAGAGTGGAAGCAAAGGAAGTCCTTTCCCTTAGTTTCTGCTACCCCTTATAACACCTGCTCGTCCTTCAGATATAGGGAGCTACAGGAACAAAACCTAACTGACAGGACACCAAAACACATTATTCATTCAGCCCTACCCAGAGACCTCCATATTCTGTCACCCTCCAACCTCCAGTCACAAAGCTATACAGGTTCTCTATCTCTGAAGTCCACCCTGCAAGAACAGGAATGAGGAAGGGTCCTTTACCACCCTCATAAATCTTGCTTTCTCTATACCTGAGGATTCAGCTGTTATTTATAGATCTGTGAGTCAATATGGAGAATTGAAGATGGTCACAAATTTTTCAGCAGTTACTTCATTGATAAATGCAGTACATGTTACCTCCATTTGGATCTGGGCAGGTTCTAATGACTTTGAACTGACTGAGTTTAGTGGAAATGACTTTGTTATCTGGGAACTCAAAGTTCTAATCACTAATAGAGTTCACTTCTTGCATCTTGGAGCACAAGGTCCAAGGTTGCCCAGCCACCAAACAGGTTCAAGTTGACCACTTGAAAAAAAAATGGCTGGCCAACATCAAATGAAACATTCATACACAGATACTAGAGTGAGAAAAGGGCCTTCTTACATGTCCCAACCTCTGAAATCTAGAAGTGAATTGAAGAGAGGAGCATCATGAACTGGAAAGCCATGTTGGGGCTATACCAACATATTTGTGGTCATTCAAACCACATTAGTTGCGGATATAGTAAAGAGGGAACATAAAGCAGTCATTCCTCTATGTCCTACACTTACATCAAATCCCCCAAATCATAAGACACAACGAATGGTCATATGTTGTGAGGTTAAGTTTTAAGCTTTAAGACGTTACTTATAAAGTATAGTTGTAGCACTTCTTCATAAGTGAACATTCACACAGGAAAATTCAGATGTTTTATGCCCGTTGACATCTGCCTTCTCTTACCTATTAGAGCTTGTACTTATACAGAGAGCCATGACACTAAAACCTACACACAGCTGGCTCTCATACATAAGAATTCTGTCACCTTGTGAATCCTCTTTCACGTTTAAGAAGATTCACCTTGGTAGACACAAAAAAAAAATGTCATGAAAGTGTGTGTGTGTGTGTATGTCCACGCATGTGTGCGCACGCTCACACGCGCGCGCGCACACACACACACACACACACACACACACACACACACACGGGAAGAGAGAGGACAAGTCTTTCTCCTCTGACATGTCCTATACTTAACATTGTTCTCAGTGCACAAATGACAGATATTTTAGATCTCTTAGGGAACAGTGGGGATGGATTAGGCTTCTAGACAAATGAATGGGATGCTTGGAACCATACTGTGACAGCAGGACACAAACTAAACTAACGATAGACTACCATTCCTCATCATTGATGTAAAATTGAGTTCTTGTAACTTCCGCTTAAGAGTGACTCCCAACTTTGTCATTTAAGGCAGGCGTGATCACCCTGGAGACCATCCTCTCCTTAAATATTGTTGACATGCTCAAACTCCTTTCTCAAGTCCTTTCAGGAAACACCCCTAAATTGATTGACTTGTACAAAGAGAATAACCATGCCAACTTGTTCAGTGATGCTAGGGCCTTTCCCTCTGAATAACAGAGGGAAAGTCCGCATAAGCTAACAGATGTCATTTTTAAGACATTCAACACATTTGTAAGAATAAACTGCCAATAGAAGGAGATTTAGCTAATGACATTTCTCAGAACACTAGATGCGCCAACAGTTAGCAAATGCGGGTCGAAAAGCAGTTAGCAATGTAAGAGTCAATTAAAAATCCATTGTACCTTATATAAGGAAAAAAAAAGAATCGGTTACTTGTCTGGGCTCAGCTGTGTGCTCACTGGGCTGAAAGGAAAGCTGAGTGAGGCATCTCTCTCCTCTACTAGAAGCTACTCACAGCAATCTGCACAATTGTGCTCAGCTGCCATTTAGCCTCAGAACAAATGCAGTGATTGGGCTTTTATCGTTTGCTCAGATTGCCACTGCATAGCCTCCTACACTCTATCAGTTAAGGTGTGGATCAGGGAGTGCCAACAAGAGCAAAAGTGCCCATGAAGAAATGACCACCATTTTTATCCTCATCTCAAGAGAGAACCAACTTGTGCCCTAAGGAGAAGGAGGAGGAGGAGGAAGAGGAAGAGGAGGAGGAGGAGGAAGAAGAGAGGAATTCATCGACAAGAGGCTCGTGGAAAGCAAATTCCTCCAGGGATCAGAAATGGAGGAACTTGCTATTAAATCACATTTCTCTTTCCATTTGCTTCTGTTTTGATAAGACATCTGTCCTTTTAGTTTTCATGTTTAGAATATATGATACCATCCTACCAAATACCTTGTACCTCTACTTCAACTCTCGGACTGTTCTACTCTTCTCTCGGAATATTCCAAATGTGTTGAAAAGAAACTTAAGCATTAGATTCTTACAGTTAAAAACACACATGCACACACACGCACACACATACTCACACACTCTCACACACATTTTCACACACACTCATACACATGCACACATGCATACCACTCACACACACACTCTCACAAACACATGCACCCCTTTGCATATTATTTCCAATAGCCTCTGAATTAATGTGATTCTAGAAATAAAGAAACTTCTTTTAGATTGCAAACTACTTTGAATGGAGAGGGAAAGAACCCATTCACATCCTGTTTCCGAGTTTAGTATATTTCATGATCCAACATTCTATGCATTGGGGGGTGTTCCTGTTCATGTGAGTCAACTAACCCATAAACGAGAATTCTGCTTACCAACCCAGCATCAATGTGAAAGAGGAATAAGTAACTTGTTTACTCACTTCATTGATGAAAACTGAGAAAAAGAGATAATGGATTGAAAATCACCCTAGCCCAGGTCAGATGGTGGATTATGAGCAGTTCTGTGTGATCTGATATACTAGTTCCTGTTCTCATTACTGTGACCAAATATCTGGCAAGAAGCAACTTGAGAGGAAGAATTTTGGACTCAGACTTTGAGGATGTAGTTCATCACAGCAGGGAGGCTAAGGCAGCAGGGGTGGCTGGGAGCTGGTGTGGACACAGCAAGAGGCTAACTGCTCATAGCACTATGGTCCAGGAAGCAGAGAGAGGGATTGGCATTGCTTTGCTGTCTTTCTCCCTTTCCCTTTTTATTCAGACTGGTATTTCAGATGAGGGATTGTGCTATCACACTCAGGACAGGATTTCTTTCTTTGTTAATTTGTGGATAAGACTTTCAGTTACATACACAAATGTGTGCTTTCCTAATGTCCTGGGAATTTCTTAGTTCAAGAAAGTAAAAAACAAAAACAAACAAACAAAAAACCAGGGAACAGAGCCAAGAAAACAAAGAATAGACTCTATTCCAATCAAGGAAAATAAAGGTGCAGGATGTCTCCAACAGGCTGATATGACCACTGGAGTGCAGGGAAAAGGAAGTGAAAGCCAGTAAAGGGTAGCAACTGGCTCCAAACTGCCTACTTAATATGATTATATCCACAGACAAGTTTTACTCTTAGCCTTAATCAGAGAAGCTTCTCTTTGTAACGGACAGTGGTAAATGCAGAGACTCCTGGCTGCCCTAGAGGTTGAGGAGTAAGATTTGCTCAGTTGTAAAAGAGGGCTTTCATACCACCTTCTCTAAGGCTGGGAGACTATCATAGATAGGACAGAAAGAAAGTTGAAGCCAGAAGATAGGAGCAGGGTTTTGAAATGCTACCTTTGACTATGAGTCAACCATTGCCACCATGATCCTACAGAGGTGGCATTTGACTCTACTAGGCTTGAACAACACTGGGCTTTTCATTAGTCAATCATGGATCACAAAGGGACTCATGGAGTCCTGCTCCTTCTTTCTGAATATTGAATACTGTTGAATACTAGTGGATTCTCATAGAGGGGCAGTCATTATCTTGGTTAAGTACGAATGGCTGAGCACATTAGTCTCCAAGGGATCATTCCAAATTCATGGTCACACAAATGGCCTGGTTTAACTCAGTGGGCCACAAAACAAACCAAAAAGACATGAACATGAAAACTGGACTTATAGAGACAGGACTAGGAGGAAAACAAGAGAAGGTGTGGGGATGGGAATAACTAGAATGTATCAAACGCATGTATAAAATTGTCAAGTAATACATTTCTTAACAATGATTAATAATTTTATATTTCATGAATATTTATACATAATAACCAAAATGTAATTAATAATTATATGTAATTTTTATGTAATTATAGTAATAATAATTAACAGTAAGACATTTATTAAAAATATAATAAGATATCTATGAATAAAATTAACTACGAAATCCAATAAAAACAAATCTTCCTCCATACACACTCTAAGAATCTAAGTCAGCATGCTATAGGCATTTGCTGTTCTAAGCTTGTTACTACTCTATTCACAAGAACCAAGATGGAGAACCAGCCTAGATGTCCATCAGTGTGTGAATAGAGAAAGGAAAATGTATATTTATATACACATATAAATATTATTTGAAGTTTTGTTTGGCTATAAAGAAGAGTAAAATCCCATCATATACAAGAAAATAGATAAACCTAGAGATCATGTTTCTAAACAAAACAAGCCAGATCCAGAAAAAAACAAATATCACATGGCTTCTCTCATATGCAGATGTAAATTGAATATGTACTCATATAAATATATATGACATAAAATAGAAGGAATGTGGGGAGCATGTCTAAGAGGAGGCTGGGAAAATAATCTCTACAGACTATCTCAGTCCTTTTCTCCCTACTCTAACACAGTTTGTTTATAATATAATTTTCTGCTTTCAGCTATTTGAAATTATTTTTATTGCAAAGCAAGTGATTCTAAAGTACCATATATAGTATTTTAATGCATTATTTTAAAATTCTATTTAAAGTAATCCAGCATGTTGTACTATTGTTTCTCCTTCATCAACTACTCCTTGAAGTCATTCTCTTTATAGAGAAAATTGTCCCTGTGGTGATTTGACTGAAAATGACCCCATAGGCTCATAGTAAGTAGCACTATTAGGAGGTGTGGCCTTCCTAGAGTAGATGTGGCTTTGTTCAAGGAAGTATGTCATTGGGGGGTGGTCCTTAAGGTCTCAGATGCTCAAGCCTGGCCCAGCGTCACACTCAGAATATTCCAAGTTAATATTTCTCTTTTTGAGTTGTGTGTGTGTGTGTGTGTGTGTGTGTTTTATGTGTGTGCATCTTTGCATATGTTTATGCCCATCTGTGTGTTCAGAGGCACTTGTGTATACATGCATGTGTAGTCCAGAAGTTGACTTCAGGTGTCTTCTTCCTCAATGTCTCTCCACCTCATGTATTCAGCCACAGTCCCTCATACCTGTACTCAGTGCTTTCTGATTCATTTGCTCTAATTATTTGGCTTTCTCAGGGGTCCCCTGTCTCCACAGGGCACAGCCTGAGTGCAATACTCACCTGGCATCTCTGTGGGTGCTAAGAATCCCAACTGTGGTCCTCATGCTTGCAGAACTAGACTTTACCCAATGAGTCATTTTCCTAGCCCCTAAAGTAATGCTTCATAAAAGGTCTAATCCCGCTGTGTAAATAGAGACAGGAATCTAGAATAAGAGAGAAATTACAGATTGGAAGTATTTGTGTTTTAATGGTCAATGGATTCTTTGTTACATATTTTATTACATAATCCCTGAAAGAAAATAAAAAGCTTTTCCAGGCCATTAAAAAACACATTTTTTCTCCAAATTTCTATTTTAGATCTCAAATTGACTTTTGGTTGAATATGACGTCATTGTGTACAGCAGAACAGAATGTCAAGTGCACAGCATCACTTGGCTTCTTTCGAGTCACTACCCTCAGCATCATCTCCTCAAGCACATGGCTCACCTTCTGTCCTACATGGAACACCTTTCCCAAATGCTCTACTTCAGAGTCTCCAACCTGTCAGTCTAAAATCATGATTTCCTTCCTACCTGGCTGCAGGTTGTAAATTTATATTTAGAGGAATGTTTATTCCTCTAAAAATAGGATGCTTATTATGACCATGCATGGCTGTCACATTACCTTTTGCTCAATTAGAGTAACAGTTGGATGTCAGTAGTCTGATATCTGTGTGACTGAAACTTACTTCTTAATGATACAAGCCAATGTAGACATTTCCCACCAGTGAGTGGCTTTCTTTCACGCAGTGATTCAGAGCCTGGGCTCTCTTTCCATCTTGTGGGCATATTATCATTTTTCATGTATATCCAGTTAGCCATATCTTAAAGTTATTTTTCCTTCTAGAAAGGGTTCCCTCACTCTCTTTGGTTCAACTTACATTCAGTTAATGTAGTCATATCATCACACAGATCTGCAAAGAAGGCTGAGAAATGCAGTCTAGTTTTTTTTGTTTGGTTGGTTGTTTTGTTGTTGTTGTTGTTTTGTTTTTTTCCCAAAGGAAAGGAGTGTCTGACTTCTGATGCGCTTCTGTGCTTGGCACAGTCAGAAGTCTGAGCTGATTGTACCACTTGCCCTGCTGAGAAGTCTGAGGTTTCTAGAACTAGGGCTCTACTTGTAAACTTTACAATCTGTGACTTCTTTTTCATTTTCTCTGGGTCATTGAAATTATTATAGCATTACTCAACATCCCACCTCCTTCATTAGAGTCATTTAATTGAAAAGACACAGATGTGAGCATTCCACACTGTTGTACTTGATTCTTATTTCTACTTATAACTATCTTTATAGTCTTTGGTGAATTATTGTATCCCTACCTCTTCACTACTGAACAAACCCAGGACCTGATGGATAGGCTAGACTAAGCCTACCCTCTACTATTGATCCACACCACTAACTTTAATCAGAAACTTTCTCAAGGAAAAGATTTTTTGGAGACATTTACCTCAGAACTAATCACTAATGTCTGATTGGCAAAACTAACAGTCCCTGGTTATGTCAGTCTGTTGCTTATGTGGAAACACACCAATAGGAAATAAGTTCCCCATCCATGAAACTTCTGCCATGCCAACAGGAGTGGACTGCTTATTGTATTTATGGCATGACTTGCATAACTTAGATGCCCAGGAATGTTACATGCTGGTATTGCTCTTTTCCCTACCCTCCTTCCAGTTGTTGAGATCCAGAGAATCTTGCTTTTATGAGGAAATATTGGTGCAGAGAAGAGCATGGTATACATGCTTTCCTACTTGATTAAAATTTCACAGTCCATCTAGTTAGTTCATAACCTCTGAGAGAACATCTCTGTTTCTGCCACACAGTCTTTGTTTAATAGGATAATGCTCATTTCAGAGCTTGCTAGAGAGCAGGATAATGCTCATTTCAGAGCTTGCTAGAGAGCACTTTCCATTAGAATTTACAAGACCTACTTTCAAAATCCATGGTCTTAGGGGCATTTACAACTCAACCAGAGAGTCAGAGTACAAAGAAGGGAAAACAACCTTCCCTGGACCATTGGTTACAAACCAGAGTGCACAGAACACAATGACCCACAGTATGGTTTGTTTACCTAAGTTATGATACTGAAAAATAGCAACGGTTGCCAACACTTAAAGATCAAACACTGCATTGCAGTTTCTGGCTTGGCCTTGGGGGAGACAGGAAAAGCTACCTGGGCTCCTCAGTGCTACAAAGCAATAATGTAGACATCAGGGAACCACTGCACTCTTGTACAGCCACAGACACCCACATTGCTGCCTGGATGTAACGGTTTTTGGCTTTCGTTCTGGACCCGATGCCCCTTCACTCTCTCATTTCTGGTTCATGCTGAAGCATTCGCATCATTTCCTAAGCTCTCTGATGAGGTTTGCAGATTATGCTCAGAGTTGAGGATGACTCTCTCTCCCGCTGACCTAAGATAGGCTCGGATGCTAGTGTTTCAGCCAGGTTTATCTGGATCAAAGATAGTTTTTAAAAAGGAGCAAAGAATCAAAAGACAAGAACAATGGCTTAGAAGACAAGAAATGGGGCCAGGGTGGAGCTAGGGAAGGGGTAACAGCCATGACAGCAAAAGACATGTCAAACAGAGCAGAATTGATGCAAAGTAGTATCTAGGGGGACCTCGATTCTGACTTTTACTCACTTGTCCCTGCCTCCAGGAAGAGATGGACAGCCTTCCCCCACTCTCCCCCCCATTTCAATCAGCTTCACGGCTCATATTTTTCTCTCTACCTAATGGTTTGCTTATATACACATGGCAAATGCATTAAAGATAAACTTTACTTTTCAAGTGGGAAAATGAACCTGGTACCTTTCATGAAAGAAAATAAAAAGGAATGTTGGAAAAATAAACATTTTTTTCTTTCTTTTTAACAGCTTGGGCCATGAAAGAAGGCTGGATGTGAAAAAGTCAAATTCAGTTTAGCAAATAAGAATCAAGCCATGGATGCAGCCAGTGATTTGGCTTATCAGTTATGTGGACAGACCAAATTGGAATTGGAATGCTGATGTTTGACTCCTACCTTTCCTCCTTCTCAGCTGTGTGACATCTGATAGGTCACTTAACCTTTCAGTATTTTTGTTTCCTTGGAGAGATGACTATTAATAATTGTGCCTGCTTCATAAAGCAGTGCAGGAATGAGACTAGGCTTTGAGAAAGACAAGAGCCTTCACAGGCATAGAGTAATGAATATGCCCCCTTGGGAAAACACCCCCTACCCTGAAGAGGGAAGAAAGCCAATTTCAGAGCCCTGTGGTGAAGCAGAACTGGCAGATGGGTCCCAGAACAGAAGTTTCTGAACAAAACCGAGTATTACAACCACCTGGAGGAGTTCCAAAACTACTGACGCTTGGGTCTCTTGGTCCCAGAGATTCTGACTGAAGTGTTTTGGCGTGTGGCTGAGTCTGGGGAGTTTTAAAAGTTACTCAGGTGATTCTAACATGCACTCCATTTGAAAGACTATGCTTCTAAATAATGTACACAAGCTTTAGGACCCCCATGTTAAATAAGGTTGCTTATTCCAATGTACATCTAAATGTAGATCTACTGTGTCCTCTCTTATTAAATTGACATATGCCAAAGACTTGTTGGAAGATTATAAAAATAATAGCTACCACTCACTAGCAATTATAGAAAAATAATGCAGTGGTAATGAGCACAGACTCTGAATTTGGTTAAAAATCACAGCTCTAGCTCTTAACCTGTGAATCTGAAGAAGTTACTTATCTCTTTGTGTTTTACATTTCTGATCTGTAAAATGAGACTTATATTACTATCTATTCAAAGGGTGATGTACATTAATATGCAAAAAGAACTCAGAACTGTCCATTGGTACTGAGCAAGTACCTCTAAAAAAATCTGTCATTCATGTTGTTGATGTCATTATTGAGTATCTATTCTCTTCTAGACACTCCTGTACTACGTCCTTATAAGCCACAGGGGTTCTGGCTGACCTGTCAACTGGAGTCTTATATTTCTCCTACCACAGAACCATCGGTAAAAATATATTAATTTTCTCTTTCCTTCTTAAGAGAGCCTGATAGGATACTTGTGCAATAAATCTCATACTCATCTACACAGTGGGAGTGCTTATGTTTGTATCTCCAGCCCAGCTCAGTGTAGTGAGTGGTAGTGTGTTCCCAAGGTGCTCTTTCAGGACACCAAGTCACTTGGATCCCTGATGCCATGGATGTTGCTCCTGCTGAGAGATTGGCTCTCAAAGAACTGTTTTCATACAAGATAACACCCCTATTTGGGGACCATCCACTGACTGGTGACTGTAGGAATACAGCAGTCTAGCCCTCTGACCTAAAGTTAAGACATGCTTGAAGACCATCAGAACTCTGAAACTCTCACTGTGGATCAGTTGTTTCATCTTTTTTTGCTTTGTATTTTTTTTTATTTCTCTCTCTCTCTCTCTCTCTCTCTCTCTCTCTCTCTCTCTCTCCCTCCCTCCCTCCCTCCCTCCCTCCCTCCCCCCCTCTTTCTCTCTGAAGGAAACCATTCCTGAAAGCACACTCAAATATAATTTCTGCACTAGGCTCTTCATCTCAGATTTAATTCCATGGAATCTAACCAGATGGTGTTATGA
Source organism: Grammomys surdaster (assembly GCF_004785775.1). NCBI lineage: Eukaryota > Metazoa > Chordata > Mammalia > Rodentia > Muridae > Grammomys > Grammomys surdaster. The sequence continues at coordinate 16,374,243 of NW_021604597.1, read as the reverse complement.
GTGACCCAACCAAAGAGACTCTTCAATGGGATTATTTTAGATGGTCCATCTTTAATCACCTGATATTATAAATTCTGTCTCCAGTAGAATGATAAGAATGAACACTCCCTGTAGAGCTTTTCTAGTACAGTTGTTTGAATGTTCAGCAGTTGTCAACTGAAAAGATGAAAAGAGACACAAGAGAAGAGAATGGCCTAGTAGACACTGGGAAAAGAGTCATTAATAAAAACAGTTGTGTTGGATATGTATGTGTGATCAGTGCATTAGAAGAAGATGAGGGTGATTGGTTACTAACTTAGGAAGTGTTTTCATTGATGCTATTTTTGTTTTTGTTTTTTGGGGGGTTGTGATGAGGAAACAGGTCAGGACTAGGAATTGAATTCAGGGCCAAGCATACCAGGAAAAATGTAAAATGTAGGGTTTTTTTTCCTTGACAAAGAAGAAATAAAATCTGGGAAAGTCAGAAAAAGCCTGAAGATAAGGACTTAATCATAAGGGAAGTGAAATTTCAAAGAGACTTGAGTTTGCTACCCTGTAAGTCTGCCGCTAAGGCCTTGTTGGAAAAGAAACAAAACCCTGACGTTTGGAATAGGGGCATCTGGTTTAAAGTGCTTAAAAATCTTGTAACTCCAGACTCCAGTAAACCAATAAGTTAATAAAAGATGCTCTATCACAGGCCTGGTCATAGTGTGACAGAGAACTTGAACTTGAAAGAAAATATTTGCTTCCTGAGTCTACTACCTCCCTCATGTCCTCTTGGCTACAAGGACAACATCTAGAGCCCAGAAGTGATGGGGTCTCTAGGGAGAGTTAAAGAACCTAGCAGTGGATGTGCAGAACTGTATTCTATAGATACTGGGTTAGGATAGATAAGTAATAACTTAGGTACGGAATTATTCTCTAGTGCCATAAGATTGAAGTCCTACTGATGACTCTGGAAGATGTGTTCATATGCTGATAGAATGATTACCATGGAACAAAGCAGAAGAAAAATATCAAGTATCTGAGTGTAGTGGTAGGCTAAAATGGGCAGACTATGTAAGGTAGAACTCTCATCGTTCAATTACTACAGTCAAAAGACCACCCAGCATGTCCAGTATGTTGCTGTGCAGCTGATGGGAGTTATATAAGCATCATTAAGAGGCTCAATGAGGTCAAACCTGTATCACTTAGAGCTAATGTAGAGGATTTTATAAAACTGGACTCCCTATAGCAGTGGATCTAATAGATCTAATGGATTTAATATCTAACCCAATATGATACACACTGAGTGGTGACACTTGAGCATCAGAAACAATGGCAAAATCAGAGAGGCTTCAAAAAGCATTTAACATAGAGAACTATGGATATGGTTAACACAACATACATCTCCAGAGACAAGTGGGCAGTCAACCAATGTATTGCATAGTCCATATAACACAAAAACATTAAGGATAGATTACAAGGAGATTCACACTAAGGGTGTGTGTGTGTATGTGCGTGTGTGTGTGTGTGTGTGTGTGTGTGTGTGTGTGTGCCTTTCTTGCATAGTTTTCATTTTTGAGCAAGTTCTTAGATCTATACCACATTGACTGAAAGAGAGGCCAAGCTAGGAGAAAGGACACTGATACATCACAGCAAATACATAGGTTAATTTCCTCAGTCCAAAGGCCTTTCCTCAAGACCATTTATATGTATCCAGATGCAGAAACAAAACAAATGTCAAAGAATTTAATGAACATCAGCACTTATGTATGGAGGCCTCTGTCACTGGCTACACTGATTTCAGTAGAATTGTCATATAAGCTAGTAGCCATGATAGTAAGGATGGAGGGTACACATGAACCAGTAGGGATGCTCTCTGGTACTAAGTTTTATTGGGCTCTTGCCACTGACAAATGTCTCACATGCCAGTTAAAAAGAAAAGACCAATAATCCTCCATATGGCATGGTCTCTTGAGAAGACTAAACATTCACTTGGTGGCAACTTTATTGCACTGAACCCCTTCTAATTAAAAGGGACTAGTGATTCATTACAATTGAAATTGACATGTGTTCTGAGTACAGAATTGTCTTTTCCGCTTCCAGTATATAAAAGCTTATATGATATTTGATCCTATAGCATGAAACCACATAGTTACTATCACAGTGAACAACAGAACTCATTCTACAGAAAGGAACATGGATACATCATATACCAAGCAGGCTAGAATCTTCTGGTCTCGGCTAAACATCATCTGGCTCTTAGAAGTAACAGCTTGGATATGATACCCTTCACAACAATGTGATAACATGATAGGATCTGTAACCAATGGATAGGAATGGTTCATTGACCTCATTCCTAGTGACTAACTTGGGGAAACTGTCTCATTCTCATTACTTTGGGCCTTTTAGGTCTTCAGGTTTCCATTTGAAGAGAGCAAGTACTTTCCTTTAGCTTGAGCTGTAGTTCTCTTCTACCCATGTTTGGGGAACAGATATGGCTGTCTCAAATAGAAAAGATGGTGATCCAGGATTCAGACCCAACAGGGATGAGAGTTTGGGATGTCTCATAACATAAGGGCCAATTTGATGTGCCAAAAATCAACCACTGTATTTCATAGTCCATATAAAATAAAGAAACTAAGGATAGATTACCAGGGAGCTCATGAATGGATGAGTGGCAGGGTGTAATTAGATAGGCAGCAGCTTTGTCTCTGAGAACAGCTACATTACAGGGACTAAGATTCATTTTCTAACCTTCAGCTGATGAGATTCTCCTAGAACCATAATTCTTTTTTTAATATTTTAAAATTTAATTGAAAAATTTAAAATGTAGGTGGTAATTACTCCCCAAACATCAACAGTGTTACTTCCTAAATACAACATTTTTAAAAATTATGCAGTTTACATCCTGCTCACTGCTCCTCTCCCAGTCACTCCCTTCCAAAACCCCTCCCCTATTTCCCCTCCTTTTTTCCTCTGAGCAACTGGGGCTTCCCTTGGTATCCCCCCAACCCTGGCACATCAAGTCTCTATGAGGCTAGGTGCATTCTCTCCCAGTGAGTCCAGACAAGGCTAAAAGAACATACCCCATCTACAGGCAACAGCTTTAAGGATAGCCCCTGCCCAGGTGTTTGGAACCCACATGAAGACGAAGCTGTACATCTGCTGTATATGAGCAAGGAGGCCTAGGGCCAGCCTGTGTATGCTTTTTGGTTGGTGGGAACCAGAATTCTTATGGAGCTGTTTTCAAGTTGGATAAACTTAATACCTGAAGACATCATATCTACATATAAAGGATGAGCTACAGTGGGGGCTATAGTGTGATTTTAATTCAGGATCAAGACACTTGTTGCCCCAATGCAGCTTGATAGCCACCGATCACATATATTTATCCATTCTAGAATTTGTTCTTTAATGAAGACTTTCCTGTCCAAGTTTATAATCCCTTTCCTAGGCAGTCAACACCCAATTACTGGTCCATTACAAAGGATTTTTTGATTTTTTTTTAAATCCCCTTTGCTCAAGTCCAAACAACTACAAAGGCCCTTTCCTGCTCAAGAGTTCCCAATGGGACTAGTCACAAGCGCTTCACAGTTCAACTTGCACCTCTGTGAAATGCTTTTTCTTACTTGTGGGGTACCTGCCATATAAGAGAACACTGTCATAAACATTCTGTCTACAAATATATATCTTCACCCAAGTCTGTGGTATATACATCCATAGCATCACAAGCAAGGAGTGTGGATGCATATGATAAAAAGATATTTCTTCCAGCCCAATTTCACTCTTGATGGTAGTGGAAGGTTTGCCTGTCTGCTAATCATGCTATTGTTAAAGACAAGAGTATAGCACATTTGTAGAACATGTAGTTAGCCTGCAGGAGGCCTAGCTTTAATCTGAGCACTAAACAAATGCAAAGAAATGGATAACAGAGTATGTCTAAAGAGACCAAAATTCTGATTTGTCCAAACACAAGATCATATACAAAGATACTTTCACTATAATCTCCTCTAAATCTCTGAGCATGTACTAGTGTGGATATTTAACTGAAAGGAAAGACCTTCTTTTTGCCTTCTTCCACTTAGAAGATACAGGGTCACTCCTTTGGGAAAGCAGTCAAAGCTTCCTAAGGGAAATAATTTCTGACTGAAATGTGAGAAAGGAATCCAGTAGCATCACTGGTCTCCTATATTCTGAAATGTACTGGAGACGCTGAAAAGAAAATTATCACAATGGTAAAACACAGAACTCTATATGCTCCCTCATTGGGGAAATGGGATACAGAACTTCAGTCCAACTGCCTGTTTCCTGAAGAGAATTTTTAACCTCAGTCAGAGTGTTTTAAGATGACTTTATACTAGCTTGTAATAGAGATAAAATCTTCCTGTTAAAATAGCTATAATATTAGTCACCTCAGGGGGATGCTGTCAGGCTTCGTGAAGTACTTTGTGGTTCTTCAGATCAAAGCAGAGATGAAGCCGCAGTGTTATCATTTTTCAACTGGGAGGGCTATTTGACTAACCCTCTGCATGAACTCTAATAAACCAACGCACTTACCTACAGAAGCCATCAACCCTGTTGCCCACTTCATTACAGTGGCGACAAGGGAAACAAGATGACTGAATTCTCTGAAGACCGGGGAAAAGGTCACAATTTCACTCTGGGGAGCAAAAGAAACCGGGCAGTGAATGCTACAAGGTGAATAGACATAGCCTTGCTGTCCTCCAACATTCTGGGACAAAATCATTTTAGATACCCAGCCTGGGAAGTAAGAATTTCACCATCCAGTCCTAACCTTCTTCCTCTTCTTCTCCATATAGGCAAGGATGGCTAAGTACAGCAAATGTCACTCTTCACTGAGCAGAGCCAGGGTTCCTTATTCCTCATCAAACAAGGTACGGCCATGTGATTTGTTTTCACTAAATAATTATTGCTCTTAGGCCTGGGTAGATGTTAAGAGAAGTTAAAATTTTCCCAACTGTCCCCTCCTGACAAGCTCTCTGAGATCCCAATGACTAGTCAATTGAAAGATGTTTCAGAAAAAGATTTGTATAGGGCATTACATGAGAAAAAACAGCCTTCTAGTTATATTAACACTGAACTTTACTTGGTCCAGTGTTTACCATTACCTGAAATTACATAAAGAATACTTTTTGAACTATTGAAATGTAGCAGATACCTTTCCAAGCAATAAGCCCTGTTGTACTTTTAATCCTGACATTAGCCTGCAAGGCAGCTACTATAATTATCCTCATTGTATAGAAGAGAAAATGATGTGCAGAACAACTCTGCAAAACACTCAAGCTCCAGTACACACAGGCAGTAAGACCAGAGCGGGGTCTGTCTGACTCTGTGCTAAGTATTCCTCAGCCCGGGGTCACTGTGTCCATTTAGCTTCCTCCTTTCATCCCTTTATTCCTTGCTTCTAAGGCTACAACCTCACCAGGTCACCCATCTTGTGAATAACTTACTGTCTGTAGTAGTGACTTTTGCATCACCATAACACAGTACCTGGCAGTAACAACTTATGGGAAAGAAGGTTTATTTCAGCTCACTTTGGCTTACAGTTTCCAGGGGTTCAGGAAAGTGTGGGGAGCAGTTGGAAAAAAGAAGCACATGGTAGTCATGTACGTCCTGACACATCTGGGAGTAGAGACCATATTGTCAAACCAAGGGCCAAGAATCATCTTCAAAAGCCCTCCTTTGCTTATCTACTTCTGTCAGCTGAGCCCCGAGTCTTAAAGTGCTTCACGGTCTCCCAGAAGAGCAACATCAGCTGAGAGTCCATCATTGAAACCGAATCTGTGGGAAAGACTTCATATTCAAACTAAACCACTGTCTGAAACATGTCAAATCCAACAGGCACTGGCATTTCCAGCTGCAGCTAAAGAACTCCTTCCTGGTCCAGATCATCCCCTCCTTGGCCTCACTCCATCCTTTGTGCATCTGTCCATCACCAGGGAAGAATATATTTTCTAATGGTCTTCCCAGCAGAACACTGAGCAGAACTTGCTCAATGTTGGGAAGCATAAGAAGCCAGCACTGCCTTGCTTTCACAGATCTGCATATATCACTTGGCAGAAGCAGTTCCCAGGAACTGTTTATTAAACAAAATACTTGCACACAAATATACAGCACTAAGCAAGTCACTGTATTCTTAACACTTTGCCAGGAGAACTTTGGGACCACTGGGTCAAATTATGCCACAAACACAAGAGTCTTGTTTGGCAACAGAAGAGGATTCTCATCCTTGCACTTGAGTAGAGTGTTCATCTCCATTCCTGTCTCTAGACTTATACAGATATGGATGCCCAGGCATCCATTCAGTAGCTCTAGGTGCAAGTAATTCTACTTAAAACAGTCTCTACCCTGACCACAGTTTCTATAACTCTTGTCAAAGTTGATAGTTTTTATGCATTCTTATTTGAATACAAATAGGTTAGCTAGACCATTCCTTTAAAATAGGATTTGAGGGGTTGAGGAGATGGCACAGCAATTAAAGGCATTCCTCTCTCTTGAAGAGGACTCACCTGAGTTCTTGGTACCTGTGTCTGGCAGCTCACAACTGTTTATAACTGAATACCACACATAGACATACACATAATTTAAAAATAATAAAATAACTCTTTGAGTGGAATTTGAAAAGGAGACAAGGGGGTTTTAGAATTCTAACCTAAGGATCCCACTTTTGAGGAAGGAGGTATGAGAATTCAGGGTAAGGGCAGGTAGAAAGAAAGTTCTTAGAACATAGGATACCAGGCTTGTCTGATTCGTCCATATGCTCAGAGAGAGAGTCTGAGCCTGAGATGATTGTATTCACAGAGGACCACGTGCCTATTTACAGAAAGGGGACAGTATGGCAGCCTGTCTGCATTACTCCAACATGGGTCTTTTTGAATAGGACTGGGGAAAACTCAACCCTTCATCCAAACTAAGCACTAATGGGCTTTGGGAAAGATGCTGAATGGTCAGGAGTAGATTGGTCACCAGAACTGCTCCAGGGCAGGAAACGCTAACACAATTACTTTCTAAAGCTTCTCTTACTGTTTTATCTGTTTCAGTGGCGCCTGTCACTAGCCCTATCTTGTACTGGGAGGCTGAAGTCTGCTCAGTATAAAAGGATGGAAGAGACAAAATTTGCTAGAACAATATAACTTTGAAAGTTCCAAGGCTGACCTTAACTAACTGTTAGTAAACTGAAAATTAAACATTGATTGTTAATGACAGATAGCTGAACTTGGTAAGAATGATCAGTCTGAGTCCCCAGCCCCACAGGTATAAAAGACACAGTAGCAAGCATGCCATGTATAATTCATTTGAGCCTAGCCTTGACTTCCAAACTTCCCTTCCCTTTAATAGGATGAAGTAAGGTGCTTTCATGGCTGCTACTCTGCCACTCATGTTATTCTCTGACTCTATTAAGTTAAAGTTCTTCCCTGTGGCATGCAACCTTGCATAGGCCTGGTTCAACATATAGTGTGAATTCAGACCTACCATTGAGTTTCAGATGGATGAATAAAATATTCTTTCTTCTAACACCATTACTTCAGTCTCTATGAACCTGTAATTTTATTCTGTCTTTGATCACATTCTAGTTTAAGATACAAATTATCCTGTAGAAAAAAAGCCCTACCACTAAATAAACAGAATATTTAAATTGCCTTTTAATAATTCAACTATTCAACAAATATTTCCTATGCTCCTACTATGAGCTGGATGCTCCAGTTTTGCAAAGATGACCTTTGATTTAAGTCACAAGAAAGAAGAGGATAGTAAGAAGAAAGAAAGGTTGGGGGGGGGGAGACTGCCAAGGTTGAGAGAATCTAAGATGACACAATGACTATGGGTGGGGCAGAATCTGACTGGACTCTTGGAACAATAAAGGTCAGCTAGTAAAAGTAAGATAATCACAATAAGGTATGGACCTTACTTAAGAATGCCTCAGTGATCCATTAATTGTGTTAAAAGTACTCTGTAATGTAAAAGATTAAGAGGGAATTTAGGTTGATAGGAATTCCCTCTGTAATCCATTAATAATTTTTCTATAGATCTAAAAATGTTCTTTATAAAGCCTATTTTAGAACGTAAGAAGCAGAAGGCCTGGAACACCAAAGGAAAGACAAAGCATCCAGCACACACCTTGCCCCTCCTTTTCCACAGAGTATCTGAACTTCCTTTAAGAAATTGAATTTTACTTAGCCTGTCAGTAGCTTAGGGGATTCATCCATTTCCAGTTTTAGTGAACTACTCTCACTGGCTTTAGCTGTCAGCATATCCCACCCACTCTGCCCAGACAACTGGCAAGAAATCTTGCATGTGCCAGGTCTGGTGGCACCAGTTTATAATCTTAGTTACTCTGAATGTTCAGGCAGAAGGACTACTAGACCAAAGTTGGCCTAACTCTAGTGTGGGTTCAAAGCCAATATAGGGGTGTATATTACAGCAAAACACTTGTCAGGCATGTACAAAGGCATCAGGTTCTACCTCTAGTACCCCAAACCAAACCAACCAAGCAAGCACACAGAACCAAGGCACATAATGAGCCAGGGCAGCAGGATACCGAAGCCCTCACTACTGCTGCTGTTCAAAGCCTTTCCTCTCTTCATCCAGCAGTGAGTGTGGGGACACCAGGCGCCCAGTGCTTCAGCTTTCCTGTCACCGTAAGGAGAGCAAGAAAGGGTATATAGGGGAAGGAAGCACAGGGAAATGGAAATGATTTATTTTATAATCTCAAAGATAAAAAATAAAAATGAGAGGAAAAAAAGAGAACTAGACACCGTGAGACCACCCACACCCCGAGCAAGCAAGATGGCGGAAGAGTACTTCCATGTCATCCTTTGAGATTTTCTGACAGCACGTGTCCGTCAGACAGGCAGGCATGGAGAGTTTCAACTAAACTTTTAAGATCTACTTTGAGACTGACTTTAAGGGTGTCTTGTAGTCACTTGGCTAAGCTGACCAGGGCATGCAGAAAGAGAAGGTTCTGTCAACATGAGACACCCTCTTTGTGACAAAGACAAGGTCACTGAAAGGGACACAAATGTCATAATCTTTGTTGTGGTTGATTTTTAGTTTGCAAGCAGAGTAACATCAAGGATGAAGAAGTTAAGCAACAGAGCCCTGTGTTTTCACTCCAGGAAGTCTACCTAAGGCATACTGTCTTCTTTTCCAGGCTTGCAGCAGTAAAAGTCAGAGGTTTATTTGATTCCATATTGAGTTTCTTGTCAGGAAAATCAGCTGGACTTAAGAGCCATGGAAGAAGGAAAAGCCATTTGTTTCTCTTCTCTTTTTATTCCAGGGCTCAGCACCCCAGCAAATGTTTAATCAGAGCTCTGTGAATATGTGTTGAATAAAATAAATGCAAAATATCTTTAACTGTAGAGTAAATTATCTAAATAAAACAAATGGTGAGATCTGCATGTCTAATCCCCTGTCTTTAGAGCGGAGACTCCAAGGCAAGCTAGAGAAATAAGTGCCCGACAGCAGCATCTGAAGGCAGAGCATGCAGGGTTTCTCAGAACCTGTTTGCATGCCACAATGGCCTCAACCTGAGGCTTGCTTTTCTCAGAAAATTAGCCATGTGACTGAAGATAACCTTCCAAAGATGACCATTCTGACATTCTGTTCTCTCACCCTCAGCACGTTCAACCACGCTGAGCTGGCTCAGACCTGCTAGCTGAGATTGACAAGTGAGAAATTGCTGCTCTCTCATTAAATGCGTCTTGCTAGACAGGAAACAGCTTTTCAAAACAACCAGCAATTCAGCCTGTTGGGAGAAAAAAGCAGCTAAGATAGACTGGTCATCACCCTTCCTCCCATCTGAATCTGCTGAGCCTGAAGGTGATGAGCATGCATCCTAGTGCTCCAGAGAAAAGCCTAGTTCCCTCGTGACATCTGCGTGTGAGGCTTTTGACCTGTTCTTGATTAGAGCATCTATTTGCTGCTTACAAATACTGAATAACAGATATGTAGGAAAAGCTCAAGCTGCTTTCTACAGTGTTTGAGGATTTTCTTGCAAACTGTTGCAAGGTATGTTATCTTCTTGTTAAACAAGCAACTCACTGACCCACAAGAATGCAGACTCACCACATGAAACACTATTAGTTTTAAAAAATAAAATTTAAATGTATTTAATTGTGGCATAGGATACTTAAAATTGGGATAGTTGTAAATCTAACTATCATCCTCCTATTCAGTTCGTCCCTCCTTCCCACATGATAAATGTAGTCGAGAGCATGCACCACACTGTCCCATTGTGCTGGGATCAGGGGACATTCAGAATCCTCTGGCTGACACAGATCCCTTATTGCTAGCCCAAACCCAGAATGTTCTACCCTCACCAGCATTGTCATTCACTGCAGTGTTCCTCAATACTGGCTAACTTCCTTTAATTCCCTTTCCTGACAGCCCTTGGTGGATAAATACAACTGGTGATTTTTTTTAACATGTGCACAAGTTCTCTGGTACTCCTCTTCTTGAAAAGGGGAGTCTACAATTCTCTCCTTTTGATGATAGATTACACTTAGTGGCTTTCATATTACTGCAGAAGTGGCAGAGAGTGACTTCCAGAAAAGTCTTAAGCTATTTGTGGTCTCTTGGTTTCTTCTCTTGAAAGTCCTACTCTTGGGAAAATCAGCTGCCCCAACATAAGGACAGTCACGGAGCTTTATGGAATAACTTACATGGTAAGGAATGGTGACCATATGCAAATGGTCATGTGATGTCGCTATGTGAGCTCTCTAGCCTCAGAGCCTCAGTCAAGATCTTTTTTTTGTTTTTTATTTCCTTAAAAAATATATATTTATTTATTCAGCCACCCCTCCCAGTAGCCCCTCATACAGGTCCTATCCTCATCCCCTCTCTCCTTCTCCTTTAAGAAGGGAAGCTCTCCTCTGGGTATCACTCACCCTCCCCACCCTGCCACAGAACAAGCGACTTCAGGGCCTTCCACTGAGGCCAGTTAGGGGAATAGGGATCACAGGCAGGTAACAGATTCAGGGGGCAGTTCCCCCTCCAGTTGTTGGGGGACCTGCATGAAGAACTAGCTGCACATCTGCCATGTATGTGCAAGGAGCCTAGGTCAAGCCCATCCTCGCTTTTTGGTTGGTGCTTCAATCTCTGGGAGCCCCCAAGGGTCCAGGTTAGTTGACTCTGTTGATCTTCCTGTGAAGACCCTGTCCTCTTTGGGCCCTTCAAACTCTTCCACAAGATTCCCTGGACTATATCTAATGTTTGGCTGTGGGTCTCTGCATCTGCTTCCATTAGCTGCTTGGTGGAGCCACTCAGAGGACGGTTATGCTAGGCGCCTCAGTAAAGTTTTAATCACTGTGGATAAAGTAATATTTGACTGTCCCCTTATCACATGTGGTAAATCATATCCCACTCTTGATGCTTCCTATTTACAGCCATAGTCCTATGGTTCTAGAGCCAGCAGAAGCTGGAGCTTCTAAGTTTGCTAAGTAACTTTTTGTCACAGAAAAGTCACTTCCTATTATAAAGTGGCTTCATGGTAAGGCTCCTATGTTTTGTATGCCTTGATTGGACAAAGTAAGGAAGACAAGATTACCAAGAAAAAGACAGTTAGGTGAAGTTAAAGAAGCAGTCCAAGATTAAAGATAACTTTTATAGAATACAGTAAAGAGTTTATTTGTTTTACGTAAATGTGGGTCATGGCCTGACTCAGGCTTTGCTCTCTAGCTGTGGCCTGGATGATGGTACAAAAGAGAAGGTAGGAACCTCTGAACAATCCTGGCCAAGGAACGATGGTGATTTGAACAGGAGTTAATGGTGACAGGAACAGGAGCAGATGATGTCAAGTATATAGATATAAGAGATAGTTTGGAGGGAGCCTGGTGCTACATAACAGACAAGAACAAATCAAACATGACTACTGGACTCTGATGAACAACTCAGTGGACAGTGCCATGCCTGGTCATGGGATCATTCAAGCACACTGCCACAGAATAACGAGGTGGAAGACGCTTATGTCTCCCGGTTGTCTCTTAAGGAAGGCCACTGAAGGAAGGCATTGAAGTGAAACATCATTAAGAAAACCTGTTGCAAAACATCTCTGAGATGTGGGGACCTATTTTTACTGGAGCTTAGCCACTCTGAGAGCTGAAAATAAGACTTAGGGGAGCAGGAGAGAGGTCTGGTTGGGAGACAGGAGAGTAGAAGTCAGTTATGAATTCATGACCTTTAAAGATTAATTCCTGAGATTATCTAAGGAATACGCCCCATCACACTGTAAAAGGATCATGAAAATAAAAGAGATCACTTTGGAACAGAAACCTGTCAGGGAAAATAAAAACCTTTATAGTGACATGAAAATCTATATAAAGAACTGCACAGATATACATTATTATTATCTATAGCAGTCTCCAGCTGAAGAAAATCTATGACAAAAGCTAGACTTTGACCCATGTAATAGAAGACGAACAGCATTTCTTTGTAAAGGTTTTGTAGTCTTTCCTAGCTCTATGACATTTTCTGTTGGCTTTATCTTTGCCTGAAGCATCCATCCCTCACAGGTACCCTGCAGATAAATGCTTGCCCTGGCATGACTCAGAGCTATGTGCATCCCACCACAGTCATGACCTTCTTCATGAATGACATGCCAATCCCCTGGTACCCCCATTACTGCTACCTGGCCAGAAATGTCACTCAGGAAGTATTTACCAAGCACCTATCAAGGGCAAATACTGTGTGGAGACTTTGCATACAAAAGTAAATGAATTTCCTAGTTTCAAAGAATTCTCATTTGGAGATGGTGTGAGCTTGAAACAATGACTTCCCTCTAACTTTGCAGGTGCAGAGTTCTGTGACTATGTCTATAATTGGGAGTATATGGAAGCCTTCTTCCTCTTCCTTTTCTTCTTCTTCTCTTCTCCTTTTTAAACAACAAGTGGTTTAAGACAATGGTGCTGATAAAAATTAATAAAATTAGTCAAATTTTTAAAAATAAGAAAAGTCCATTTTAAAAATAATTATTTATTTGTGGGTGATTTTTAAGTTTATTCATTCATGCAGACACCTATGGAGCCCTGAAGAGGGTGTCAGAGACCCTGGACTTGGAGTTTCAGGTGTTTGTGAACTACCAAGCCTATGTGCTGGGAACTGAACACAGTCTTGTGAAGAGCAGCAAACCTTTAACTCCTGAGCCATCTCTCCAGACCATCATTTAAAATATTTATTTATTTATTTATTTATTTATTTATTTATTTATGTGTTTATGTGTTTATTTATTTATTTGTGTGTGTGTGTGTGTGTGTGTGTGTGTGTGTGTGTAGCACTTGTGGGTGTTGATTCTTTCCTTCTATCATGTGTATCCTGAGGATGGAACACTGGTCATCAGGCAAAGGTAAAGGTCAGGGGCTTGCACAGGTTGTGGCCTCCACCAGGCTGTGGTCTGGTGGGCTATGGTCCCTGGATCAGATGTAGCAGCATCTTGTCAGTGAGAGAAAAAAAATAGCTGCTGCCTGGAGTCGGGTGGTGACAGTTTCAGCTTTTCTCACAGGGTATTTATTGATCAGACTTGACATTCCCAGAATCCAGGGAGATCACAGGAAATTGGGGTTTCGAGTCTAAACAGTAAGAAGAAGTTCAATCGGTGATTTGAGTCCTCATTCAAGTTTCAGATGGTGACTAGAAAATTCTAGATGCCAGAATGGTGCTGAAGAATAAGATGTAGAGCTGCTAGTTAATAATCAGTTGACCATGTCAACCTTGGAGAAGAAACAATATCAGTTTTAAGTGAGTAGTAGTTTTCCCTAAGTAGTTAACATACACTTGACCAACAATCAGACCATAGGTTTAAGGTGGCTAAGGAAATGGATACAATACAAGCTCAAATATGTTTAAATTTTATCTTGCTTTTAATTCCTCAGTAGGCCTCTCCAGGTCCTACTGTAGCCCACTCATTTAGGAAAATCAGACTCCAAGCTCCTGTGACAGCTCCTGTGACAGAGTCAAGTAACTCACTGATAGGGGCCTATTGCTGAGCTGGACTTACAGAACAAGACACTTGCCAGCAGAGCAGTCTAGGATACTGTGGTGGCATGTCTTCCCTGGTATTGTACTGTTCCAGAGGCTCCATTCACAAGCCAGCTTGGGCATGGCAATGTTAGGATCTATCCAGAGTTAGGTTCCAGCATCTAAGACATATGCTTATTACCCTGTGTAGCCCTCAGTAAATGAAGTTTGCATCATGCTATATTGCTTATGTTGGAATGGTATTGATGGAAATTCCTTCTCTATTTAGGATGACCTCAAGCTGGTTAAAATGGGTCTCAAAGCCTCAAGTAATTGTACTCTCAGGTAAGCACTGAGGCCTACACTAGAGCTAGCTTGATTTAGGTCAAGAAATGATTCTGCTCTATGGAGGCACAAGCCTTTACTTATTGCTAGAGAAGCTAGAGAGCATCATTTGTGTGAACGCTAGCCTAGCAACGGCTGTGTCACTCAATGTTGAAGAATGGGTTCCTTGACCACCATAGGTACTGAGGAGCTAGGTTGCATTATGGTTTAGTAACATGCATAGTCTTGGAGTAAGGTCAGGTGTGCTTCAGGCCCACTCCAAGGCTAGAAAGGATGCATGCAGAATCATGAGCCTATTTAACCTGCACTGTGTCATGCTGTAAATAGATGCTTCATATGTTAACCCTACTGACTTTGTGAATTACTTCTTTTTAAGAAACTGCATGGCATTCTAGAGCAGATGGGCATTGTCTCTTCCCACCAGCCATGCCCAAGAGTCTCAGAGACTCCATATCCTAATCAGCACTTGGTATTGTTGGCTGTTGTTTTCCACTAATCTTTGTAATAGTCATGTGGCAATCCAGTACATTTGATAATGGAGGGAAGGAAGCTGAGGACTTAGAGTCTTCTGTTTTGTATGGAAATTTTTTGATAATGAAGCTCGTGAAGACAACACTGAAGCAACCCTACTGACGTTGATCATTAAGTGAGAACATTGCTAATTAATAATGCTTTTGCCCAAAGCAAGAAACTTGATGAAGATTTTCTAGCCTAAAAGCTTCCCTACAGCTTCCTGTTTAATGGTTTTAAAAAAAGAAAACACATACATACAACTTTTTTTTTAAGAACTTAAGAGTTGCTGTCTTTGCAGGATCTTTGAGACAAAGCTCCATGTCCTAGTGTTTGACAGAGGTATAATGAACTACCTAACTGTGCTTTTAAAATACTCATTTTCAAAGTTGAAAAAGCTATGATGATATTTTTCCTGTGTGCCCAGTTGCTTCTCAGTGAGTTTATCACTGCATTGTGCAATCTTGTGGATACTGCAGATTACTTCATTGACATGGTTTATCTTCCCTCAAGAGATGCACTGGCCATTAGATGCCCTTTTGCCTGAGGTAGCTACAGAGAACTTGAGATGTCAATGGTGCCACATATCAACCAGATTTTAAAAGGTTTAGTTTTACTCATGTTTAGGGTATTTATCTTGGTGAGCATATGGTGCAGGTATAAGGTGCCCACAGAGGGCAGAACGGGGCATAAGATCCTCAGGAACTGAAGTTGAAGGTGGTTGAAAGTCATTCTATGTGGCTGCTTGGAACTGAACTCTGGAATATCAGCAAGCACTCTTATCTCCCTAGCCATCTCTTCAAACCCTACATCTAAATCTTTTAAACTGATACAGTTTTAAATTTATTTCAGTGTATGACTGAAAGATAGTAAAATGTCTCATTAACTTTTATACTGACTATATGTAGAAATGGAATTTTATATAGTTAAATTAAAATATAAATTGGACTACTAAAACTAACTTCAACTGCTCCTTTGAATTCTTAAATATAGATAAATTAAATTTAAAATTATAAATATAGTTATGTGTATGCCCTACAGTAGGAATTGAGGCTGTTATTTAAAAAGTAAAATTTTATTTGTATTTCTAAGACTCATTGGTCATTCAAAAATCTACTGTTCCTTTTAAATAACTGTTTACTACTGCTAAAAGTTGTAACTTGAGTTTGAGATATATATATGTGTGTGTGTGTGTGTGTGTGTGTGTGTGTGTGTAATTCCTACAACTGAGAATTAAGAAGATAAGCAAGCTAGTTAAATGTGATGAAATACTTGAATTGTAGTGTCACTAAGGTTTGTGTAGGAACCCTTATAAGTACATGAGCAAAAAATGTTCAACGTGATTAGTGAGTCATTAGGGAAATGTATACAGCACTGAAAACAAGCAGAATCAAGAAGCCTGGTCATCCGGAGCACGGGACAACTGCAGCCCTTTCGTGCTGATGATAGGGTTAGAAAACAGTAAAGCCCTTTAGGAAGGAGCATGGCAGTTCGCTGTGTATTGGACATATGGATATTATACAGCTCAGTAATTCTAACCAAAGGCTCTCGCTAATCCAAAAATAGATTTGTAAGAGGATAACTCCAGGCATGATAGCTCAAACTGGAGCCAACTTCTATTTTCCTGAGTTGATGGGCAAGCATGTTGTAGTAGGTGCATACAATTCAATACTTGGCAATAACTGGAAGTAAGCTTCTAATCTACAGAGCAACCTGAATGAATGTCAAAATCATGATCCTGAACAAAATCCTAGGGAAAGGAAACCCTTGCCAGGCCAGTGGCTGCCAGAGCCCAAATGTGTTTTATTATTTGTGTTTTTAGTATAAGCACAAATAATAGAATTTATATCCTCTAAAAGCACAGAGAATGCTTTTATGATGATATTTAAAATCCCCATTTTGAGTTCTAAAGACAAGTCATTTCTGAACACTGTTAATGCAAATGGCATTGACAAAAAATCATAAAAATGCTTGGTACAATTTTTTATTTATTTTGTATTTTAGGCATATAAGTGTTTGACCTGCATGTATCATGTGTATGCAGTACCTGAAGAGACCAGAAGATGGTGTTGAAATCTTTGGAACTGGAGTTATAGAAGGTTGTGAGATCTCATATGGGTACCAGATACTGAACTGGATCCTCTGAAAGAGCAGCAAGTGGTCTTAACCCCTAAGACATCTCTCCCGCCCTAGTTGGCATGGTTCTTTTAAAACTCCTATTACCACCTGCTCTTCAGGGATGCTTAATGAGTGCAGAGGTCAATATAAACACATTCTCCAGTCTACGTTCTGTGTGCTCCTCAAGGGCTGCCCAATGTCTAGCCCAGAGGATGGAATGGTCAAAGCTGGAGGCAGTATTATGGCAGGTAGTCCAGTCTTAACAAACTCTTCAAAGCAAAAATGGAGGTCTGATTCTTAAATCTTGTGATTATGGTGAGCAGTCTCATGAAAAAAATATCCCCAGTCATGAAAGTTGTTCGGCTACATTGTCTTACATAGTAACATAGTAAACGAAACCCTAACGTCTTTGGTAACCTAGCACAGAGAACAGATAGTAATTGGCATCTCTTGTAAGTTCATTAGATGTTGCAGGCATGATGAATACAGATGTGTTTCATTGCTATGCCCATCATTCATCATCAAAGGAAAGTGGACCATCCTGCTACTCTCCTTGGGTTGCTCCCTGCCTCAATGGAACCTTTAAGCTCTTTCTGTGTCATCAGTGAAGTAATTAGCATCATTCAGAAAACACCCGAACAGCCTGCAGTACAGAGGCCATGCGTTGTCATTCAAGAAAAGCTGTAATTAGGAACTGCAGCAAATGTGAAATTCTACAAATTTTACTTCAAATGAAGAAAAAGCTACAGTACCTGAAGGAAATGAGAAAAATAAGTTTATATTAAACACACACACACACACACCCCACATGCACTGTGCATTTAAACAGTTGCAGAAAATTCAAAAATGGAAAAAGACACAATACATAATCCTATTTTGGTAACGTGACATTTATTGTTTTGGTTTATTTTCTCGTGGTGTTTTTAGTATGTATACTTGTTTCATGGTCATACTATAGCATTTGTGTATTTTTATATTAGATTTAAATGACAAACATTTTTCCACGTTGCTAACTACCACAGTTAGAGTATTATGCTACCCCATCATTTATGGAACCAGCCACCTACTCATGGACATTTTTAGCAATATTGTATTTTGACCATTATAAAAACCAGTTTCAGAAACATCAAGCTTATAGCTATTTTCCAGGTCTAGCTTATTTCTTCAGATTGATTTTTCTAAATGGAATTACAAGATCAACAGTGACAGAAGTATTCATGAATCTTAACATATATTGCTACAATATTTTCAAAAGAGCGTATAATGGCCGCAGAGTGTGGAGGTTCCAGCTGAGCCTGTTCTGCCTCAGTTAGGGCGGTCTCTCTAAACACCACAGCAGTCTCTCAGTATTGGTATTTTGTTGCTAGGGTTCCAAGTTCTCTGGTCAGTTCCGTGGGTACTGAGTCAGACCCCTGGGTTGAACACAGAAAGATGCATTGAACAAGCCCTTCAGGAGGTTTTGAAGTTGACCCAGTTCTGAAGAATATTGACCTAATAGTACTGGCTGTGGCTCACCTGCAGAGAATAACGTTTAGGGTTTTAAAAGCCACCCGAGGCCAGAGGCATAGTCCTAAGAGTTCAGATTTGATTCTCTAACAGACACAAGCATCAGTTTCCTCTCCAGGGACACTAGCCTACATCAAGTGCTAAGACTCGCCAGTCTCAAGTAGTGGTGTTTGCTTGTGATTCTGGTATCTGCAGTACCAGGACCTCCTAGGACCCTGTGATACTACAAACTTCTGACACCCAGACAGAATCTTAGGAGTGGGGGTAGATCTGAATATCCCCCCTTTTAAAAAATAAACTGAAAGATGTCAAAGTTTGAGAAGAGCTCATGTGTCTGATGGAGTGTTTAGATATGGACAGTGTCTGTGTCTATGTGCCTGTGTGTCTGTGTCTGTGTCTGACAGTGTCTATGTCTGACAGTGTCTATGAAGCATGATACCCATGCAGCAGTAATATAGCTACAACTCCACTCCTATTCTCTTCATATAACTGTAATCAAAATATCTGACAGAAACATTTAAGTGAGGAGTGATATGTTTTGGCTCTTAGTGCCAGGAGATTTATCCAGTCATAGTGAAGAGGGTATGGTGGGGTTCACAGTCAGGGTAACGTGGGAAAGACCCCCCACATCTAAGCACACCATAAAGCAGAGAGAAGCCAGAGGAGCTGGGGACAGGCTATAAAGTTCAAAGACTTGCCCTTGACTCCTCACACTGACCCATACCTCCTAGAAGTTCTACAGATCCTAAAGTACAGCCTCCAGCTGAGAAACAAGAGTTCAGAACATTATCCTGTGAGAAACCTTCTAGAATGTTCTATCTACTGTCTGCCTGCTATCTATCTATCTATCTGTCTGTCTGTCTGTCTGTCTGTCTATCTATCTATCATCTTTCTTTGTTCTTCAAATCATCTGTCTAACCATTATCAGTCAGTGTCTGTATGGGACTGCTCCTAGAACATCTGGGATACAAATATCCACAGATGCTCATCATTTACTGAGCAAAAAGCATAGCACTTACAAATCACCTGTGTTCAAATTCTGAGATAATTTTTTTTGGGGGATCCGGATGTCGTGTATCCCAGGCTGGCTTTGAACTTTCTATGTAGTAGAAGCTAACTTGAACTTTTTGTTATTTTGATTTTTTTTTTGAGACTAAGTTTCTCCATGTAACATCCCTGGCTGTCTTGGAACTTACTCTGTAGACCAGGCTGGCCTCAAACTCACAGAGATCCACCTGTTTCTGCTTATGCTGGGATTAAAGGTATGTAGCACCACCACCTGGTGATCTTGAACTTCTTGATTCTGCTGGGATTATAGGTGTGTGCTACCATATCTGATTTATATTGTGTTGGCTAGCAAAATCAAGGCTTTATGTATGCCAGGTACCTTACCAACTGAGCTACAACTCCTGAATAGTTTAAGTCATCTTCAAATTACCAATAATACACATACAATGCAAATGTTATGTAAATGGACATTATACTGTATTAATTAAGAAATGATAGCAAGACAAATATTTTGTATATATTCAATATATGTACAGTTTAAAAAATACTTTCTTGTGTGTGTGGTACAGAGAGGGGAGGGGAGGTGTGGAGGTGAGCATGTGGAAGCCAGAAGTCAAAGATGGTTTTCTTCTCTAACACCCTCCACCTTAATTTTGAGGAGAGGTCTCTCACTGAAACTGGTGGGCACAGATTGCCTAGGTCGGCTGTCCAGCAGCTTCAGGGATCCGCCCATCTCACTTTTCAGCACTGGGGTTTCTGGATTAGCACCTTGTCTGCCTGGGCTTCTCACTCAGGCCCTCACACTTGCACAGAAAGTGCTTTGCACATAAATAATATTCCCAGTCCCCCTCGAATATTTTCAATCATGATATGTGATTCACAGACACCAGGGGACTATGCATACATCTCTGAAGTGTGTGTGTGTGTGTGTGTGTGTGTGTGTGTGTGTGTGTGTGTAATATATGGAACAAACAAAAACATGTGGACATATGAACAGATCTGGATATACGGGGAGATGTTGATTAATTTCATGAGGGGTTGGTGATTAGTAGTACCTTGCTACTGGATTATTGTATTTCTTCGATTTTGAATTCTACTAGTAAACATGGTCCATATTTACACACCTACTGATTCCCAAGAATAGTATCTTTAAAAATAAAGTTTGAGGTTTTGGTTAATAAAAATCTATTATAATGAACTGGCCGGGTATTAAATTACTAGCTTCTAAAGGCCAAAATAAAGGAGACAAAACTTTCCACAAGCAGAAGGAGAGACCAGAGAAAGTATTTAAATATAATCATGCCTCAGAGAATGACTAAAGAAAACACTGCACCTTAATTAGCTGGGACTGGAAGGCTAATATTAGATGGGACAAAAATGACGGGTGACATCACTGCTCTCTTTAAATTAGGCTTTGAGAGAGGAACTCACAGACAAGGCTTTGCAGCTAGGTGCTTCTGACTAGGAAGCATGAGGGCCCAGGCTCACAATCTCTGAGGTCCACCTCACAAGACCCTCTCAGAGGGCATGTTGGCTACTATCTTCATTTCAAAATAACAAAGTGGACATACCTGAATCCCAGTGTCCCTCATAGTCTTTAGAACTATCCCACTCAGTCAAATTGCTTATTTATGGGAGTGATCATCTTAGCTGGAAATCCATCTTCTGGCTGCTTTTAAGTATGTCATTCAATTCCACAGCTGAGATTCAAATGTTACTCATAAATGACATTTTAACCAAAGGCAAGCCAATGAGAATTTAAATGCTTATTTTGATGTCTCTGACTCATACTGATTGAAACTACAATGTTTAACTTTATGATTAACTAAACAGAATATGCATTCCAATTAAATTATACTCCGAGCTTTGCATTTTGATCTACTTTCTAGTGATCTGCAGTAGAACTGTTCCTAACACTAGGAATGGCAAGGAAGCCACAATTCCTACTTTCTACCTCATTACAAGAGCTGAGAATGCACAGTCTCCTCAGGATCATATGGGTAAGATGGTCAGCTTAGGCAATTTAAACGCAGGTTCCGCCTCAGATGTTTTCAATCTACAACGTGAAGTAACCAGTCTCTGAGAATCCACTGACAAAGAGACACAACACAGAGATGTGGATCTTTGGATAAATATTAGACCAGCTCTGCTGAAAGCGGAAGGTCTTCTATCCAAACTGAACTGCGTCTGCAGATGACCTGTCTTCCTTATCAGACATCGAGAACGAGTCCTTCTGCTCTGTCCTGAAAGGGTTGCTATGGAATCAAATGTGGCAAGGAAAGGGAACACTCATGACATAAAGCTTTATGAAGGCACAAGATTCCCACAGGAGATGGACCCAGTTCTTCTGTACACTCAAAAGACAGGAGAATACTGTGCTGGGGTTTCTCAGCAGTTAGAATATCAGCAGGGGCCTCTAAATGGAAGAGGACAGGAAAAATCATCATGGGGCAAAGGCAAACTCTGTCAAAACTTTTGTTCGGAACCACCAGCTGAATTAGGAATACCATTATTCTCCCTTTCAGAATTCAGTGGCACCTTATGAGGAGGGTAATGACTCCCGCATCTCTAGCATCTGGCCATGCATTAAATGCATGCCCCTGAAGCAGCAGGTCTGCCTCAGCTTGCCAGGTGTCATTTCCAATGGCCTGTGGGAAGTCATAATGATGGAAGTCCACTAGGAATGCCAAAGTACTGTTTTGTCTTCCTTTTGGGCCTCTCTGGATATTATGATCAGCCACAGGCTGATGTGAGGAGGTCATTCTACTTTCCCTTTGCATAAAATATGTTGGTAACCATAGGCAACCACTCTCCAGGCTTTAGGTAGCACCAGGGCTGATAAATACATGTAAATGCTCCTAACCCTACATGTCTGCCCTTGGTGCAATGACCAGCAGTATATTCAAATTCTTGAATTCATTCATGGCAAATCAACTGATTTTATTTTTTGCAGGGGAGAGGATAGGAGGTCAAGGGAGTTTACCTCAAAGCTTAATCACAGTGCAGCACCTTCGGTGAATTCACTTTTCTGAAGTAGCCAAGACTTACATAGGCATAATTTTAACTCCAAGGACATTGAAAACAGCATGTAAGAATCCTCTTGTCAACAGATCTCAAACTTTGGAAAGCTATAATTGAAAGAGGATCAAGCATTTTAACTCTGTTTGTTGCATTCCACAGCTAGCATGACCCAGGTCTTAAGCTGTCTTTGAAGAATGTACCATCACTGGTGAAAGCTATTATAGACTGAGACACAGGACATGAGTGGTGCAACGTCTGTGTACTGCAGAGGTTCACTCAAAGTCCGATTCAAAATAACTAATTGTTCTCATATTTAAAAGGAAGGTTTGGAAATTATTTTAACACTGAAAATAGTTGCCTAGCAACTCTTTCCTGCCTTGCATGATTCTGTTATGATTTCCACCTGCTAAAGAAAAGCATCAATAAAATTATTTCTTTGCAAATCAAAAATGTAGGAAAATGAGCCAGTAACTTAAATGAATACATGGTATGCTTGCTTGATCCTAGATAGCCAAAGACATATGTGTGCTTACTTTTCTGAAAGATGCTAATATTTTTAAAAATGCACCTTAACAAATTCTGAAAATGGCCCAGGCTTTCCCAAATGACACTTATTTCAGTAGATTTTCTGTTGTAATTGAAAATACAGCAACAGCCTTCTGTTCAAGCAGCATGTGCACTATAGTTGCCTGAGTGATAGAACTCAAGAGATTAAGCAATGCCTTCCATCCACACATCTCTCAAGGACACGGAGAATGTGGTGTTACCACCCTTTTGGATAGTGTCTGAGTTGAGGGTTTACATGAACTAGCCATCACCATACCAGTATGCAGTCAAGGAGGGGTGGTACACTAACACTCTGTAGTATATGGCAGCATTACACTACACATTTGGATGTACAGATATAATGTTCAAGGTCTTTATTTGCCTTGGAAAGCAATTGAGCTTAGGATATGCCACCCTCATTAAGATGACCAAGTAGAGTGTGTGGCTAAGGCCGTGAGTGAATACTGACATCCAGTTTGTCCTACTGCATAGTAGTGTAACCAGTAATGTTTAGTTTGGTACATTCAGCATCCCTTATGCAGACTGACATTGGACCAATTAAAATACAGATGCAGATGTAAGTGTGGTGTGCCAGTAAGAGTTCTTTACGATAGATTTAACTTTTTGTATGTTCCTTTCCCCTCCTCTATCATGCTGAAATAAGGACGTGATTGTTAGTGCTGAGTATCCATTTTATATTGTGCGGTCAAGGACCAAATATAAGGATAATGGAATGACGATCTGGGAGACGCCTTATCAATGTGCACCTTGTAAAATGGCTCTGGAAGGTGTATAGGAAAAAGTGTGTATGGTATGTAATATAATCAAATGTTATTGGGGAGTTTGCTCTCACATTTGGCTAAATCTAATCCCAACTATATTAGGCTTATAGAGAAAGCTCAACAAGAAAGTTAATGAAAATATTTTTGTATCATTTTAAAATAATAATGAAGCCAATTCTCATGGTGCAAATTTCCAATTCCAGCTACTCAGGAAATGAATCATGAATATTTCAAGTTCAAAGCCATCCTGGCAATCTTAATAAAATCCTAGTGGTGTACACCTGTAATTCTAGCACTCAGTAGGCAGAGGCAGGATTACCATGAGTTTGTGATCAACTTAAGCTACAGAGTGAGTACATGCCAGTCAGTGTTACATAGGAAGACTGTCTCAAACACAAATCAACAGACAATAGTACAGAATATTATGTGTGAACATTACTAGCAAAGACGACATAGCCATTCTCCGTCACATGAGTAACTGTCTCATGCTCAGCTGACAAGGCATGTGAAAGAGGACTAAAGAAGCAATGAATGTGCCCTGAGACTTAGGCATCCTTCTGTGGCAAAGTCAGCCGGTAATCCTGGCTCTGTCACAGAGAAAGCTCTTGATGTCAGTCAGTTCTTGTTGGGTTTTATGGTCCCTGATCAAGTCACCTGCAGTAAGCTTCAAGAGGCTATACAAGGGTGCACTTCAAGTTAGCAAATAATTTATTAACAAAAACATCTTCACTATTATCATCGATTCATTTCAACAGTTACCGCCCCTAAATCCCCTTTGATGATGTGGCTTAGAGCTTCTAAACCAAAGACAGACTTTCTAGATCTGTACTCAGACTGGCTTTTAAACTTTTATATATACAAGCTGCCAATTACCTAAGAAGCACTATTAGGATATAGGGCCTTGTTGGAGTCGGTGTGACCTTGATGGAATAAATGTGTCACTGTGGGTGTGGTCTTTAAGACCCTCATCCTAGCTTCCTGAATGTCAGTCTTCTCCTAGCAGCCTTCATATAAAGATGTAGAACTCTCAGCTCTGCCTGCACCATGCCTCAATGCTCCCACCTTCATGATATTGGACTGAACTTCTGAACCTGTAAGCCAGCCCCAATTAAATGTTGTCCTTATAAGAGTTGTTTCAGTCATTGTGTCTGTTCACAGCAGTAAAATCCTAACTAAGACAGAAATTGGTATCAAGTACTGGGGTATTACTATGATAGGCCTAACTGTGGGTTTGTTTGGAAGAATGTGGATATTGGAACTTTGGATTTGGAAAGCAGTAGAATGCTTTAAATGGAGCTTAATGGACTATCCTAGTAGGAATATGGAAGACTTTGTTGCTGAGGGTGATTTGAACTATGGAAGCCTGGCTCTAGAGGTTTCAGAAGAAAAGAATTTTAATATGTGATGTAGAGACTGTTTTGTGGTATTCTTGTGATGAATGTGGCTGCTTTTTACCCTTATCTGAAGAGTCTTTCTGAGGCTAAGGTATAGAGATTTATATTAGTTGCACTGAAAAATGAAGTCTCAAAAAAGCCCAGTAGAGACTTTGTTCTCTGGTTAAGTCTTATGAAGAGTTTTTTGAACAAGCATAGCAAGCTTAGAAAGGAAAAATGTACAATATATGGTTCGAATATTAAAGGGGCACCAAGAAGTGAAATGGAGCTAAATCTTGTGTTTGAGGATATTATATTAAATTAAGGGATTGATGACCTGGGGGCCAGATTCCACTCAGCTAAATTTAGGTCTAGGCACTGTAATACAAGCCTTTAACCCCAGGAGGCAAAGGCAAGCAGATTTCTGAGTTCAAGGCCAGTGTAGGACAGAGCAGGTTCTTGGTGGAAAAAAAAAAGGTAAAGTCCAGGCATGGTGACACACACCTTTAATCTCAGCATTCATGAGACAGACAGGCAGGTCTCTGAGTTAAATGTCAACAGAGCAAGTTCCAGGACAGGCAAGTTTAGGCAGTGAAGGAGTTGGAAAACAGAAGTGACAATGTAGCAGCAGTGGAATGGACCAGAGCCTACAGTGCTGCAGACAGCAGAGCTGGAGATATGACCCAAGCCCATCGGAGGAACCCTGGACATTGAAGCAAGAAGCTGTAATGTTAAAACTGACTTGGAGACACCCAGATGTTAGAGATGGTAAAGCTGTGGGGTATCTGCTGAGGAAAGCTGCTAAGAGAATAGACTCAGCCCAGGAGAAAGAAGTTTGTTACATTCATCAAAGATGAAGAAGGAGTTGGAGATCTGAAGACTGCTTTGACATCAGACATGGAGAAGCAAAGTTTGGAGTTTGCCCAGCTGGCTTCCTGTCTTGCTTTGGAGATTACAGCTAAATGATTGGATGAATCTCAGAAGTGACTGGTCTTTGAATTTTTAACATTGTTGAAACTTCTACAGACTATGGGGAGTGTGAGGGTTGGACTAAATGGACTTTTTTATTATGCTATGGCTAGGTATGTCCGCATAGACTCAGGTGTTGAACAAACCTATGGGCGTCATGGAGCATAATGTGATGGAGGTGCACTATTAGGAGGTGTAGCAGTTGTTGGAGTAGGTATGTCTTTGTGGGGTGTGGCTTTAAGACCCTCATTCTAGCTTCCTAGAAGCCAGTCTTCTCCTAGCAACCTTCAGATGAAGATATAGAACTCTCAGCTCTGCCTGTACCATGCCTGTCTGGATGCCGCCATGTTCCTGCCTTAATGATAATGGACTGAACCTCTGAACCTGTAAGCCAGCCTCAATTAAATGTTGTCCTTATAAGACAACATGCCTTGGTTATGGTATCCATTCATAGCAGTAAAACTCTAATTAAGACAAGGCCTGTGCGTATAAATCTTTCCTTTTGGATAGCCAGGGCCTTGAGTAATTTGTACATCTCACCATTCCTGACTAAACAGGCCCCAGGTCCACACGTAGAATGGTGGCAGTGTGTCTAACCATCCTCAGTTTCTGATCTCATGATGGGTGTGAGTGCCCCTAGAGGATATGCAGTCATGACGATGTGACATGGCTGTATGTGTGATTCCCCTTCAGTGAGCAAGTCAGTTGTTTCTAGTTTGTGCTGGTGCACCTATATTTATAATTGAACACAATGTATCAACTCAGACAGCAATAAGAATAGGAATGTTTTAGAATCCTATGCAAATTCACTGATGCAAGAGTTGCACACTGCAAGGAACCCAAGTTAAGAATTCTCTTGAACAGAGAGAGCTGATTTTACAGTGATGGCAAAACTACAAACCTTCTAAAGTTCCTTTCAGGTTTGAGTTCTGAAACCTGCCTTTCAGTCAGCCACTTAGGACAGCCAGTGACTTAAAAGAAACCTCACCAAGTGCCCTCTGACAACTGGTGTGAATCCCAAGGGAGACAGTCTTCTCTCTCAGAGAGGCTTGGGGCACCTCCCAGAATTTGCTTCCTTCCACAGCAGTCTGTTACCTTAAAGCATAAGTGTAGCAGTCACCACTACTGCAGCACTCACCACTAATGCAGCACTCACCATTCTAATGCAGCACTCACCATTCTAATGCAGCACTCACCACTAATGCAGCACCCACCACTCTAATGCAGCACCCACCACTCTAATGCAGCACTCACCACTAATGCAGCACTCACCACTAATGCAGCATCCACCACTCTAATGCAGCACTCACCACTAATGCAGCACTCACCACTCTAGTGCAGCACTCACCACTCTAATGCAGCACCCACCACTAATGCAGCACTCACCACTAATGCAGCACTCACCACTCTAATGCAGCACTCACCACTCTAATGCAGCACTCACCACTCTAATGCAACACTCACCACTAATGCAGCACCCACCACTCTAATGCAGCACTCACCACTCTAGTGCAGCACTCACCATTAATGCAGCACTCATCACTAATGTAGCACTCACCACTCTAATGCAGCACTCACCACTAATGCAGCACTCACCATTCTAATGCAGCACTCACCACTAATGCAGCACTCACCACTAATGCAGCACTCAACACTAATGCAGCACCACCACTAATGTAGCACTCACCACTAATGCAGCACCACCACTAATGTAGCACTCACCGCTCTAATGCAGCACTCACCACTCTAGTGCAGCAAACATCCACTCTAGTGCAGCAGACATTAACAATCCCACAGTTCACTGGGGGCACTGCAGCTATGGCTCAGAAGGAAGTGTTGTGAGAATCAGTTCAAAGACACATGTGTTGTTTGCTCACAGAAGGATGCCTTATAAATATTTAAAAGAAGAAAATCCAATTTGCATCATGGTGTTTTCATATATCATTATCACACACCCAGAATGATCAGAAAAGGAAACCTTGATATGAAATAAAACCTTATGTGAACTAACTCATTGTATTAAAACAAACATTCTCCTATGTTCTAACAAGTTCTAGGAAATGGTGATTCACTCACCACTCTAGTGCAGCAGACACCCGCTCTAGTTTAGCAGTCCCACAATTCACTGGGAAATACTAGCACAGAAATACTTCATTGTGCACTGGCTGTATTGGGGAAGAGCTGAAAGCAGCCAGATGTCTATCTGTAGGAAGCTGGCTTCAAAACAAAACAAAACAAAACTAGTCCATTCTTGCATAGTATTTGGATTCTTTTCAGAAAAAAATAAGGAAGCTTTATGTACTGAAGTAGAAACATCATCCAAATATGTTAGTGAAAAGCAATATGCACCACATATACTATGCTGTGCATAGTGTATCCCTAGCTCATGCGTATATGAAAGGAGGTGGAAGTGTGTGTGTGTGTGTGTGTGTGTGTGTGTGTGTGTGTGTGAGAGAGAGAGAGAGAGAGAGAGAGAGACAGAGACAGAGACAGAGAGACAGAGACAGAGAGACAGAGACAGAGACAGAGAGACAGAGAGACAGAGACAGAGACAGAGATAGAGATAGAGACAGAGACAGAGACAGAGACAGAGACAGAGAGGGGGTGGGAGGGGAGAGAGTGAGGGAGAGGGAAAGACAGAGAGACCTGAGATGCTAACAGCATTGGAGATTTCAATGGGTACCACTAGGAATTCTGCAGATGTTAGGCAAAGAAAGGAAGAAAATTCCTCATTTTTATGCTGCTCTAGCTATGTCTCTACTATAGATTTACATTTCTGCCAAGACCATGTGAGGAAATGCCTTAGCCAGGATGGGTTTGTTAGAACACCTTCATAGTTGTACCTCATACCCACTGATAGGCTAGCATAAGTCCATTACTTACATTATGTAAAGATAAATGACTACTTACCAAGCTATTTTGCCTAAGGCTTCCTTTGACCAGAAACATTAAATGTTTTGTTGTTGTTTGTTTGTTTGTTTTCAGTCAATACAGGCAATCACCAGAAAAAAAGTTATCGTAACACAGAGCTGAGAAATACAATCCTACACTGATAAAGGCGGCTACCTGTAAAAGGATTATTCGGAGCAGACCTACTATAGCTTGACAAAGGAATCGTCAGTTTTCTAGAGCCTGCTCGACTGTAATTTCTGTTGGATAGTCCTCAGAGCAAATTATGTGTGTCTAATTCCATGTCCCAAGCCAGCTCCCCAGATAACGCCTCCCTCTTCGTTTCTCCTACTTACTCTCTCTCTCTCTCTTCCCCCTGTTCCTACTACCCAACCTTGTGTCACAAGAATGCAAACTAATCCCAATGTTGAACTAAGCAAAACACAATCAAAAGGTAAATTTGCCAGCGGACAGATCAGGCAGTAACACCCAAAGTCAAACATAACGGGCTTTGAGATTATCCTGTTTTGAAGCACCATGTATATGGGGAATGCATCCGGCTGTATGCTATACAGACTTTAGAGCATGAAAACAGTCTAGTAAGATATGACTGGTTTCCTTCCGGTATCCAAATTGGGAGGCAAGTTCTTAGTAACTAAGCCCTGGGTATAGTCAAAACCTTAGTCTTTTTATTGGATGTGGCACTGGTCTCTGTACTTATTTTAGCACGAGAAGCCTTCTTGAAGAAACTTAAGAGTATATAAAAAAAAAAAAAGCAGAGCACCCAGAACTCTGTCTACCCATCATCCCCTCTGCCTTCACTACCTCCCTACAAAAGGACCAAAGACAACTTCTTCACAAAGGCTCTGGGCTTCTCAGAAGCGATTTCTTTGTTGTTTGTTTTTTAAAAACATTAGTCAAATTCAGTCTGCTTTGCCTGGTGCTCAAGACTCTCCAGAAACATTTTCTCACTTGTTCACTTCACCAGCCTCTGCTATAAATCATCAAGTGGATCCATTCCTTGCTCCTGAAGTGCTTTGTACCACTCCCTGTTTTTACTCAGTTAAAGACCCTTCTCCCTCTTGATCATGAGCATCCCAGAGCCTCTTTGTCTAGCCCAGTCCTTCAAGGTCCACCTCCCTCAGGAAGTCTTCCACCTGAATTAGCTCTTCCTTGGCCATATCCCATTTTACTCAATAAACAAAAACCAACAATGGTTTCAGTTTTCCAGTAAAATTGGAAATCCTAAAAAAAAAAAAGAACTTAGTTTGCTGATTCCTTTCATTTCTATGATCTACCACACAGTAGGATCGACTACACAGTAGAACTTAAGACATATTAAATGAAAACACACAGGAAACTAGATGGTATCAGGAGGCTGCGAGAACACTTAGAGTGGTTCCTGCATGAACGTGTTTACAAAATAAGAAGGCATGTGTTTGGTCTCCAGCATCCTTTCCAGGTGTCTATAATAACAATTCAGCCTTCAAAACAGTGTGGTCAATTTTAACACTAAACAAAGGAGCTGAATTTCACTACTCCAGAAATTATCTGCAAATCACCGACTAAATGTTTGTTGATGCCCATCTGTTGTCTGTGCTGTTTGGGGTGCATGAATATTGCATATTTTTTGACGATTTCAGAATTATTTCATTCTTGTAAAATAGTATCTGTCTTCTAGAGTTAAAATTGGTATTTAAGTCATCTGATATTGAATTCACATAGAATCTGTAGGAAAGCAAAATAAAACTGACATATTAAAGCTATTTTGAATGATTGGAAATTTAGTTAGGGTAAACTTGTCCCAAGGGGATGGGGAGGAGGAAAAAGGACAGGATATGAGAGAATATTCTCAAAGTACATTATATGAAATGGCTTTATATAAATGAGTATTGCATACACATACACCCCACAAAGAATTATCTTCTTCACAATTTCCTGTGATCAAATCTTTCATTATCTGAGCTTAGAAAAGACCAGATGAAACCCTGTTAATATCTAGAAACATAATGTGTCATCTTCTGTGAGGATCTTAAAATTGACGGGTGGGATATTCATCACTCACAGATTTGGCAAGAATAAATGATGAAGGGATATTGTCCTTCACTGGAAACTATCCAGAAACATCATTCACAGGAATCACTGAAGAAACTGGCCTCTTGTGCTTAGTAAAGGCAATTTCTGCTTCATTTCTTACAGAATCTCAGCCATGCTGGAGGGATAGAAAGCTGAGATGGAAGCAAGATACAAGTATGAAGGAGAAAGAGTTATATGGAAAAGAGAAAAGGAGGAAGAGAGAGGGAGGGAAGGAGGGAGGGGGAGGGAGGAACCTTCACCTGAAAAAAGGGCTGATGCAGACTGGCTAATCAAAATGATTAAGGTTATAACCATAGGGAGTAATTCATGAACGATTCAAATATGTAATTCTAAGTCAAAACATGGAGTGTTCGTTCACTCTGCCTTAGTTTCACCCCAGTGACTTCAGGTTCCTATTTGCCTCTGGGACACCAATCAGTCCTAGCAGTCCAAGGTCCCTCCTACAATGCCCTAGTACTGCTTGACGCTACCTTTTCAAGTGGATCCAAGACTAATTAAAAATATTATAAAGTCATTGGAGTGTAACCAAGGAACCAGTGTCCTGAGAAAACTATAGCTGACACTGGCGTCACTGCTCTAGATTTGTCCTGACGCTCAGCTAGCAAAACAGATGCCACGTATGGAGCCACGGGTGCTGTCACAGACACATGTGATTGCAGATTCTGTGGAGCTGGGAAAAACAGATATTCGAGTGGTCACAAAACACCTACTACAACTTTTCACTTAATATTCATAAAGATCAGCAATTCTACCTTTACATTCGTTTTTATTACTTAGTTTTTGGGCAAACTATCTAAATTACATAATTACAAAGTAAATGCAATGTGTGTTGGTCACTGTCTCATCTTCTGCAGCCAAAGCAATGGTTACCATAGATTAGAGAATCAAAACCTATTTGTTGAACAAAAGAGTGAAGAATAGATAGGTACAGTAACCATTGTTCTCGCCAAGCACACAGCTTGACTAGCTGTAGTTGGCCTTCATGAACACAATAACTTTTGAGTTTTCATGATGCCATGGACATCCATCGTATTATTTCATAGTGAAAATTTTTGGGTCATTTGATTAAGGGAAAGTTAGTTAGTAATATCATTAAAAGATGATTTGTAAAGGTTGTGTGTGTGTATGTGTATGTGTGTTTATGTGTGTGCTGTTTGGGGATTGAAAAGAGAGGCCTACACACACTCAGTGATCATACTGCCTCAGAATTAACACCCCAGTCCAGATTTTAAAGGATTTTTAACCCTGTCTTTTCCCTTAAAATAAGTTTAAAGATGAATGTACACTTTCAAAACTACTTCAAACATTCTTAAAATTATATTTAAATTTGTTTCAGAAATTTATATTTGATATCAAAATGTATTAGTTCTTGGAGTTTCATAAAATATTCTTTGGACATATCCCTCCCTCCCCAATTCTTTCAAGATCCGCACTTCTCTAACTATAAAAACTATATCCCATTAAACCCGTCAAATTTAACTTGTGATGCCCATATACTGTTGAGTGTGTGATTATTCACTGGGGCTTGGTTGACCTAGTAGAGGGTCCAATTTTTAAAGAAAACCAGCTCTTCCCAGCAGCTAACAGTTGTCAACAACTTCTCAGCTATAGGCAGAGCTTCATTTAATCCTACTCTCCTTTTTCACATGGAGATTTTGTCTGGCTTGATCTTGTGACATGCTGTCACAACTGCTATGAGTTCATATGAGCAACTGCCGTGTTCTGTCTAGGAAATAGTGTTACCATGAAGTCATCCACCACATCTGACTCTGATAATCTATCTGTACCCTCTTCTTCAATGGCCCATGAGCCTTGGGAAGAAAGGGTGTGATACAGAGGTCCAATTTATTTATTTTGAGATAAAAACTTTTCTAAAATATATGAATTATCTTTAACATTATCTGACCTTTTCTTAATGACTCAAGGTTGTGAAAATGACTTACTACTATGATACTCAAAAGTCAGTGCTGTATGTATGAAGCATGAAGAATCACCAGCTTGAGTATAGAATGGACCAGACTATACCGGGGTGACTGTTGCCTGTGATGTGGCTTCTTAGCTCATTGTCTAGCAGTAGATTTTTTTTTCTACTGAAGAAAGAGAAGGAAGATAAATTCAACTGAAACTTGTCCACAGCATTTCTATGGAAATGAGTAATTCATATTATTTATTGTCACATTTTCAGACTGTGTTGTCGTTATTATTTCTATCTCTGTTACTGAAATTTGAGTTGAGGGTGAAGCAATGATTATAGCTGATTTCCTTTGTGTCTCTTCCCCACCACTATAACAATTTGGGCCACGTCAAGTTCTCAATTATTATTTATGGAATTAATTTTATATAAGTTTTAAAAAACAGGTATTAATCCACTTGTTTTAAGTGAAGAAAGTAAGATTCAAAGCAGTTCAAATAACCATATATACTTAGTGAGTGACTAGGTCTGTGTTTAATAAGTTCTTCCATTTGACTTTAATGTCCATATTCTCTCTGGATGCAGAATCACAGTTATCTATAGTGGAGAGTACTTTGAAACCATGGAACCCTTCTAAGGGAATGGCCCTTGATGTGTGAGAGTAGACACCAGGATCTCCAAGAAAGGAAACCATAGGTTCCATGTTACCAGAAGGAATAGCCATTCTCAGCTCAGCACGTATTTCTGAGCACAACACAAATTCCACTCAGGTAAACATGACCTGATTCATAGGTGTCATTTCAGAACACACATGATCATCACATGGTGGGTCCTCAGGATGTGTGCTGTTGCTGCCCACCTTGTGCCCTGGGGAGAATATTGTGTCATTTGAGGTTTTACGCATTTAGGGTGGTTGGCATGCCTAGAAATGAGTTCCCTGTGGTTGGGAACAGCCTCAGGTCACAGAATTTGAATGCAAAAGTTGGATGGAAGTTTAGCAATCATTCAGTTTAAATTTCTTCTGTTTAATTTTGTTTCTATAGAGTGAGACCAGAAAAGCTAAACGAGTTAACTGAGCTCTTCCACAGCTTGGACCATGAGAGACATGATGCCTAGGAGGATAGATAGATAGACAGACAGACAGACAGACAGATGATGAGTAGATAGATGATAAATAGATAAATAGATGATAGATACATAGATAGATAGATGAATAGATGATAAATAGATGATAGATAGATAGATAGATGATTGATAGATTAGATAGATAGATAGATAGATAGATAGATAGATAGATAGATAGATGATAGATGGATGAATGGATAGACAGACAGACAGACAAGCAGATAGATAGATAGATAGATAGATAAGGATGAGGGACAAAGCAGGCTTCATGCAGTGGTGGGGAACTGTGGTTGGAGAAAACTGAAGTGAGGCTTTAAGGATTCTAAGGACACTGCCAAGTCAATCAGGACAAAACAGTAGACTCCAGCCAAGTTAGCTTGATCTAGGGAGCCCTGGCAGGAAGCTCAGGTCCCCAAAGAACAGACTGGCTGGCATTCAGGCTGGTGGGGGTGCATGACAGAGTAGAACTCCAAAGCAACACACAAACACTGGGGAATAGGAATAAGAACTCACCTTCATTTGAAGCAGTGGTTCTCAACCTTCCTAATGCTGTGACCCTTTAATACAGCTCTTCATGTTGTGGTGACTCCCAACCATTAAATTATTTTTGTTGCTACTTCATAACTGCAATTTTGGTACTTTTATGAATAGTAACGTAACTACCTGATATTCAGAGTATCTGATTTGCAACCCCCACACACAAAAGGGTCAGTACAAACAAGTTGAGAACTGCTGATTTGAAGGATTGAAATGGAGGAAAAGCAGGAAGAAGGGATGTTATTAGGTTAGAAATGTTGGGCATGTTGGGCAAATGGATTCATGTCAGGAAAAGCAAGAGAGGCCCGCCATTGTGCAGGGGAGAATATAAAGGACTGGGGCACTGGGGGATGGGAATGAGTGCAGCAGGTTGTGGGAGGGGTGTGAAGGGAGGGGACCTATCTCCTACCCTTGGAGGCCTCCCTCCAGAGCTTTGCATTTCTCTTGGAAGTTGAAAACACAGATGTAGGGCTCTAAGGCTCAGTGTCAAATGGGGCATAAGAACAATAGCATCTGTGGAGTAAATCCCTTAAATCCAATTTACTGGTGTTAAGATTGCAGTGAATGGAAATGAATGTTGATTCCCCTCTCTTAAATACACTGGGAGAGGGCCCAGATTTTCAAAAGCTGAGCCAACATGAACACTCTCACATTTTAATCCTCCATTCTTTTCTCTTTTACCTAGGGAAGTCTTAGCTTTAGCCCCTAAACAGCCTCTTAATGTTTAATGTTTTGCTAATATACCTCACCGGAACTACCTAAGAGCTATCTGGAATAGAAAAAAAAAATGTTCTATTTTTAAAACGGCTTGAAAAAAGACCCTAGCATAGAAGCTGCTCCCATCCAATATCTGAGAGAGCTACGGTCGGTATGAATAATTCAGAAACAGCTTCAGACAAATGATCCTGGGATTATATGGAAACATAAAAAAAACCCTCCAGAGTCTGCTGCTCCTTTTATTAAAGCTCGGCTCACATTGAACACTGTTTTCTCTGGGGTCATTTCTGGTACAAACGAGCAGTCAATAAGATAGGATCTGCTCAGGATCACACCCACATGAGATCAGGCAGAGAAGGCATTTGGAGTTTTAAGTCATTTGTATCTTGTAAATTATTAACAATTGCAGGCTGGGTAAAAATTAAAGGTAAGAAAATTAGTCTTCATTTGTTTATTTAATTATTTAGTGAACTTCCCAAGCTTCATTTCAAAACGTATAGAGGCATGTGACTCTTACTAAATGTGTGTGATGAACGTGCACAGGTGTGACACAATTAAGCAATGATGAAGTTGTCATCTAAAAGGTAACTGAGAGAGCCTTGCTAGTCACCCTGCCTATGTGGCTCCATCCTGCCATTGTTGATTAAGGTTTCTGCCAAGGTGAGTCAGACTGGAGCCCTCTAAGAGTGGCTGTTGGGAGCTAGACTTCTCCTGAAGTTGCTTGTAACCTTTGGCATCATCCTCCCTAAACAAAGGCACTTGTAAGGAAAATCCTTCATTGGCAGTCACATTTGGCACCCAGTGTGTTGATAAAGCTCGTAGTCATGGTCTTTTGATGCCTAAAGGAATGCCTTCCATGGCAAGGGACTCCTTGAGAAAATGTTACTGCAATTTGGGAAAGGTGCTGCCAGTGAGAGGCAAAAAAACCCTTCTTGGTTGCAATGTATTTAAACTAATGGATCTCTTTGTACTAGGAAGATGTCAGTATGTGGGTGCTATCAGACCAAAGAGCTCAGTTACTTAAACCTGTGTCCTACAGATTCTCTTGAAAGCAGCTTGTCGAAAGTGAAATTTTGGCTTTGCACACAAAATAAGCAAAGCTAAGAACTAATGCCAGGAAATAGTATTGGGGATTTTATTTTATTTCCTGTGCTAAGAACACATTTGTTTATTTGACACACCTTTCCATGGCAAAATAATTTTATGGAAGATAGTGAAGCAAAGGGAAAATAAGGGTGAGGGAAAAAAAGAGATCCAGGAAGGAAAGCTGAAAGATGTTGAAAAAAGCTTCAAGTTTGTGACTCACAGAAGAGAAAAATAAAGAGGAAAAGATTCACGGTCTCCACAGGACTCATAAACAATGAACAAAGATGCACAGTAGCTATTTTTCTAAAGCCAAGTGTTAATGCTAATTTAACAACTGAGCATAGCTAATGTTCATAAATGCCATGAATTGGTGCTTCCCAGGCCACAGCTTGTATTAATAGGCATACTTGAAAAGCATGGCCACTTAGGTCTGCCCCTCACTCTAATTCAAGTCTGATTCAGTGGATTTGGATCAGAGCCTAGCAATTTCTGTTTTCTTTATTCCATGAAACCTTTAAAAGTGTGTGTGTGTGTGTGTGTGTGTGTGTGTGTGTGTGTGTGTGATATGTGAGCAGGGGTCCAAAAAATCAAGAAGAGGGTATTTGATCCCAGAGTTACAGATGAGCCACCCCACATGGGTGATAGAAATTGAATTCAGCTCCTCTAAGAGAGCAGTAAGTGCTTTTAATTATTGAGCCATCTCTCTTACCCCTACCTTTATTTACTGATTGATTGATCTGTATGGTTTGTATTCATTTGTTTATTTATTTATTTAGTGGTATTTATTTTCATTGTGTGCGTATGAGCATACAAGCACATGATATACATGTGATAGCACACCCCATGACAGTCAGAGGACAGCTTTGTGGGGTTACTTCTCTCCTTCCACCTTTACATGAGCTTCAAGGATCAAACTCTGAGGTTACCCAGCTAGCTTGTGCCTTTATCAGCTGATCCATCTGACTGGTCCTAATTTGCATTTTCTGCATCTCAGATACTATTACTATTCCTGGTCTAAGGGATGGGCTTTGAATACTACTGTCATAAATGGATTTAGCAAAATATCTACCAAACAATTTGAAGTTCCACAGTTGGTAATTCCACCATGGTAAGCAGCCTTAGAAATGATACCATGCCATCAGCCATGTGTTTCGGGGACCAGTTCAGATATAAAAATTATGGAGATAAGTCAACCGCAAAGACTGCCTGTATGAGGTATCTGAATATAAACTGAGATAATTATCAAGAATTGAGCAACAGTCTTTATTTGGTAATGGTGCTTTTTATGCTACTCTCTCTATCTTCTCATTTCAGATTACCTCCTTTACCCAAAAGAAAGAGATGAAGGTTTGACTCCTTGAGATTTATGTTAGGCCACAGTGAGTTTGCTGGTTGGTTCAGGATCTGGATCAAGGTCATTCCCCAGTTAGCAGCAGGAAGCTCTGGAAAATGGATGTTCAGAGAGGTTTGTGCTCTGTCTCTCGGAGCCTTATATTTTCCACCTTGATGTGAGGCTATTATTCTACCCCATGGTGCACAGCTTGAGGAGGAGTAAGGGCAAAGACTGGGATTGGGAAGCCAGGTGCCAGTCAGTTTCTTACAGCCTGGTGACAATGAGAGCCATTGCACTAGGGCCAGGAGTCTAAGTTCAGTCCACACTCCAGGAGAAATCACAAACAGCTCTTCCCTTTGCACTAAACAAGTGTCTCTTTTCTCTGTCCCTCCTTAAGGAGTTCAAAGAGAGGCTTTTTACAAAATTTTTTTTACAAATATGAAGGCTTGACTTCATCAAAATTAGCATAAATTCCACACAGACATAGTAAAGAGAAATTACACAATTGTGAAAAAAAAATGAATCTAATGTTCTAGAGGCAAAATTCTGGAATTAAATGGAGTGTTAATTTATAGATGTCGGAAACACCATATGAAAAACAAGAATACAGCCTTTCATTTATTTTAATAACTGACATTGATTTTAATTACTTATGGTAATCACTCAAAGTATATTTTTAACATTAATGAAGGCTGTGGAAGCTAAGCCCACGAGAGAGCCCTTGATGACTTAATCTTGGCTGGAAAATATGATGGAATCACAGTGTTCTCAGCAAGAATGTCCCATCTCATGAGCTAATAAGGTTCAAATCATTCTATGTAATTACTTTACTCCTGGGGCTCTTATTTACATACTTGAAAACAAATTTTAAACCATTACATTCCTTCTCAAATATACCATCATGCTTTTATGGATGCTCTGGCTTTGAGTATGCATTATCCTGGTAGATGAGAACTCTAAGATATAAATATAATTTGGGAGGGGGGGAATGTTCTACACTCCTTTGCTCTCAAATAACTTCAGGGAGTTTCTGCACCTCCTCTAACCAACTTTAGCTCCTGTATAAAGACACAGAGACCTGGTATTTTTATTATCAGGCTGCAAACACTAATAGTTGGGCAGATTCTGATCTATTCTAGGCTGACTTGGTTGCTAGTATCCAGCCAAATGCCCCATTATTTTCCATTTGGTCTTGCCCTGGCTTACTCACTCCTGGCTCATCATGGCTGCTCTTCCATGGAGACCTCATGGTGACTCCTCCTGGTCTCTTCACATTGTCTCTCTTCCTTCTTCTCCTGGTTCTTCTCTACAGTTATCTCTCTAGGACCCCCTGACTGGAATCAGGAGTCCTACCCTTCTGCCCAGCTAATTGACTGATTTGCTTTTTATTAACCAATCAGAAGTGTTGGAAAACAATTGTTACATAACATAGATACCAGAGTTGCTTGACCATGCCATTGTCCAAACTTTAACTAGATGTCTGGGCATAGAGATCAGCATCTGAATACACAGTGCACAAAACCACCTCCCAAAACTAAAGTCTCTACAAGTTAAATGCTTTGTCAAAGATTAAATATAGAATAAAGTCAAGATCAGACTTTGAAAAATAAAAGTGCCTCTAATTCTTGTTCCTCACCATCCAAGGTACTAGTCCTTTGCAAGGCAGGGTAAAGAGGAGGCTGTATTAGAAAGTTAGGTGTTAAACAACTCTTTTTATGTGAAAGAGATCTTCAGAGGCCATGGACAGAGAAGGTCTAAGACATAGTCTCCACGACTGTCCCTTGTGTGGTGTTCTCTTCTGTCGAATGTCACTGCCTCCTCCTGTTCTCACCTTCTAATTTCAAGCAGCAACAAGTATTTATAAAAACTCCTTCTCACCTTTGCCTCCACCTGAGCCATTGTTCATCTGCTGCCCATGCCTTCAACTTGAGTTAACCAGCTGTCATTTCTACAAATGCCACCAATCTCTGAGTCATAATGGAACCCAGTCACAATTCTGTGCTTTTCCTATAGATCCCCTTCCTCTTGTCCCAATTTAATTTTTAGGTCAAAACCCTACTCAAACCAGTTTGTATCTCCACATCTTCTATGTGTAGCCATCTCTGACAAAGAAATTACTTCACAGTGCTCTGATAACTAAGATGGTAACAGTGGTTCAGGCCATTGGTCTGAGCTTTCTACCTGCTCATAATTCTCGGAGGCACATACTATGATATACCTGTTATCCTGCATGCACAGGAGCCTCGATAAGCATTTGCTAACTTTATTAATATTTATTGAATTTACTGTTATATATCTAGAGCCAGCACATTTGAAGTTAAGGGATCTAGGAATTAGCTGTGAATTTTGCTGAGTGAAAGGATGAGTGGAAAATCAGAGAAATCAACAATTGATGGAATAAATAAAGAATGACAGAAAACATGGAAATGAGTTGATTATGCATTTTTTCTTCCAGACAAATTCTTCTACTAGTATTCCAAAAAATATTTTAATCAAGAAAACTATTTCAAGAATCAAAATACTCTGGTCACAAAGATCATTGAAAATTAAATTTGGAAATTTAAAAACCATGGATGGTATGTTTTGATACTCGTATGAGGAAAACACTATTTCCTAAATTTGAAATGGATTGTTTGTGTTTGTCACAGAGGAACTCCTAGAAGCCCAGAGGATGGTTGGCTCCACCCATAGTTATGTGGCCACAATGCCTTCCACAGCTCGAGGGAGGGCCCTTGCTCTATTCTGACTCCTTCTCCATCATTCTCAACAGGCGCCTTCCTCATGTTCATTTTCTTTCTATATTGGTAGAGAATCACCATGGCAACCATCTGAAATAAATCAATTCAGCCCTTGCTTTCTGGATGGCACAGCCTTGTTCAGGGGTCAGATTTCAAAAGAAAGCAAAGGACTGAAGCTTCTGACAGATGAGAGAGGCAGAATTGCCTGCTAACCAAACAGCACCAAGGAAAGGAATCAGAAGATGATATCATCCTCCTTACAGGCCCAGAGCGGGGGTGGGGCAAAGGCAAGGGAGGGAGAGTGAGAAAGAAAGACACTCAATTTTCTTGTAAGAAAACTTTTAAGCATCCCTGAAGCAACGTAGAGATAATTTAAGCAAAGGAAAAGAGCACAGGGTTTCTTTATTCGAAATGAGGCTATTTCTTCATAGGCAATTCTTTAAGGAAATTTCTTTTAAAGCATCCATCTATTTTCCTCTGAAGTTACCAAGCTTGACTTCCATACCCAAAATAGCAAAACTTTACAACATGTGACCCATTCCACTAGGGTGATTTTTAAATGTAATAGGAAGTGGAGTGCATGCAGGTAAGTGTGTGTGTGTGTGTGTGTGTGTGTGTGTGTGTGTGTGTGTGTGTGAGAGAGAGAGAGAGAGAGAGAGAGAGAGAGAGAGAGAAACAGAGACAGAGACACAGAGACACAGAGAGAGACAGAGAGGACTGAGAAGGACATCAGAAGTCAGGGGATCTAGGAATTAGCTGAAGCTCAATTGTTTACAGAAAAATGTGACCTAAAACAAGTCACATGTCTGCATCCTCTATCTCTGATCCTGTATGCTCCACGGTTAAAACAGGCTAATCATGTCTGTGAAGCTATCTCACAGGATTGTTGAGGGGATTCAGGGGAGGAAGAAGAAAAACTATCAACTAACTATTTAGGATCAATAGCAGAAATCTTAGTGATTCTTAAATCTCTGAGGTGTGTGAGCTATTCTGCGCCTTTACACAAAACCAAGTCTAGTGTGCTTGCATAGCTGTCTTTAGAAAACTGGGAGAAAGGATGGTGAATGATTGGAAGAAATCTAGAGGCTTAGTTTTAATACTAGACCTGCAAGTGAACAACTTGTAACATCACCTCACCTGCTCTGACGTCATTTTCCTCTCTGGTTTCTATGGTGCTTTGCTTGTACTCAGGTCTTGTGTCTCCTCTTTTAAAAAAATGTACTGAAAACTCCTAATAGACTTGTAACTAAGAACTAGGCCTTTGAGGAAATGATTAAGTCATGGGTCAGAGCTGTCATGGATGGATTACTATTACCTAAGTAAAGGGATCAACCACACAACACTGGTTCATGAATTTGTGTTCCCTTCACCTGGTGGGGACATTGCCTTCAGCCTTGTGAAGATTAGCACACAAGGTGCCAACCTAAAAAGCAATCCTTACCAGACACCAAACTGACCTTACAACAA
Organism: Grammomys surdaster; assembly: GCF_004785775.1. Classification (NCBI taxonomy): domain Eukaryota; kingdom Metazoa; phylum Chordata; class Mammalia; order Rodentia; family Muridae; genus Grammomys; species Grammomys surdaster. The sequence goes on along the minus strand of NW_021604597.1, from coordinate 16,332,229 downwards.
TTTGACTTGTAACTCCAGCTTCCAGAACTGCAACAAAACATGTCTTTCTTTATAAACCACCCATTCTTCAGTGTTTTGTTACACTACAGAAATATAATAAGTTCCTGAAGAGCCCAGTGAACTGGTTAGCATTTTTGAAGTCAATTTTCTCAACTGATTTTGAAGAAACATGTTGATGTGAAGTTTCACACCTGGTCTCCTTTCTCCAACCTGTAAAGACTTCCCTGTGGTCATTCAGCTTCTCTTCTGCTTCTCTGAGAGTAATGACAAATGTTCTAAGTTTAGGAGAAAAAGAGTAGTGCTCTTGGATCATTTGTGTTGAGAATGGGACAGAAAGTAGAAACTAAAGATTCAGACCATTGTTTGACAATACATTCCCCTAAATGAAAGACCCATCTGTCATAGTACATGACCTTTAAATGATGCCCGACTGCCTACATCACTGTCAGCAACACAGCTTTCTCACTGACAGCCCACAAAGCCAGCACACCTGCTGTGACAAGCACAAGATCCAATATCCTCATGGGTCGTGAGCAACAAGCAGGTTTACTTCAGTTCAATGAACCCTCTGGAAATGAGTTAAACCATGGTCAGTGCAGCGCATGGGAACAGACAGGTTTGTAACAGTGACTGCAAAGTAAAACACAGCCAATCTGATGTCCGTTTCCGCCTCCTAGGAACTGTGAGGGCTGATGTTCAAGTGAAGCAACGGAGCAATGATGTAATTAGCACAGAGGCAGAATCCGTGAGGATGCTGAGAAGATGTAAGGAAAACCACTGTTCTGTGCCTACATTATCAAACCAACTGGAGAACACTGATTTTTACGTTTATTTCCTTTAGCTACAGGGTATGTATCCATGGTGTCGATTCAGCTTCATGGGCAGCAGAGAAAGGAGAATAGAGCATGGGCTAATATGCTCACACACAGAGCTTTGCTCCCTCAAAGTGGCTTAAATTTGTGGCTTAATGCAATTAAAGTTGGTGTGTGGAAGTGATTCTAGCAGAAGCCACCACTGCGCACAGTGAATGCTCACAGTGATGATTTGGAAGAAAATACAGCTTTGGAAAGCACACTCTTGCCAGGGCTGTGTGAACCCCCCCCCCCCGACCCTGTTCTGGTTCACATTGCTTCCTTCACACACCATGTTTGATCTTAGGTACGGTACTGAAAATGACCTAAATAGTTCACGCTGTGGATTAGCATGCCACTTTTATTTTTAATTAAGTTTTTAGACAATATATTTTGATCATGTTTCTTCTCCTTCCCCAACTCTTCCCAGGTTCTCCCCAGCTTCCTACTCAGCTGACCTTATGTTCTTTCTCTGCCTCTCTCTCTTTCAAAACTAAAAACAAAAACAGAGAAGAAACAAAACTCCACAAAATACGAAAATAAAAATAAAACAAGCATAAGACAAAAGAATCCCAAAATTGAACAAAGCTCCACTAAAGTACCACTGAGTTAATTTTGTGTTGGTCAACTCTTCTTGCCATGGGCCATGCCAGAAAGAGTGTGGTTGAAAACCCAGTGACACTCCATTGGAGAAAACTGATTTCCCTTTGCCAGATAAATCAATTGCAGATAGCATCTTGGTTAAAGGTAAAAGACCCTATGCCCACTTCCTGATCCCAATTCCCAGGCCCTGTCTGGATTGAACCTGTGCAAGTCTGATTTGTGCTGCCACACTATGTAAATTTTTAATTGAAGATGTCTAACAGCTGGCACTACTCAAGCTATAGAACAATGCAGAGGCTTTCAAAAGGCAAGTGTGACAGCCAGACACATGCACATAGCTCCTTGTTCCTCCTTCCACCTTGGCCTATCCCTAGTTTCTTCTCTTCCTGGGATTGCTGGGCCATATATCTGAAGTAAGAAGGTCATTTTTACTGTGATCTAAAAATAATATCACTATAGATTTTTCTAGGAACATAAACTGTGCCATATCATATGAGCACCAATGTCAACCAAGATTTGGGGTGCACACAATACACTAATGTGCACTCATCAGCTGCAGTACATGTACCACTGAGATGTATTGGCAGAGGATGTGCTCTGCGTCCAATAACCTACTCCTGTACTTTGGAGTATATTGAATGCTGTACTTCCTGCTTCATTTTGTTGTGTCTCAACGTTTGCTAGAATGTAGCCTATTCAATGTAGGTAGGTTTCTACTCCACCATTTCAGTGACTATAGGACTGGTACTCAGGTTTACATCTTGCCCCTGTTAGTCACATCATATGCAACAAGGTCACATCATGTGCATCATGTTCAGCCAGCATGTTTTTGCTGTTTTGTGTCTTTGTCAGGAAAATAAGTCCCATGTGTTTTTATAGTCTACTTTCCCATCTCATTCCCTCGGCACTGGCATGAGGAAGAAGACACGGGGTCCTTCACCTTTAACCAAGACGCTCTCTGAAATTGATCCCTCTGGCAAAAGGAAATCCATTTTCTCCAATGAAGTGTCACTGGGTATATCAATCACATTAAAGGGCAGGTCCTGTGCCCAGGAATAGTTGACCAACACAAAATTAACTCAGTAGTATTTTCGAGGACTTTATTATTTTTTTGGGGGGGGAGTATTCTTTTGTTTTATTAGTCTTTGTTTTCCTTTCTTTCTTTCTTCTTTCTTTCTTTCTTTCTTTCTTTCTTTCTTTCTTTCTTTCTTTCTTTCTTTCTTTCTTTCTTTCTTTCTTTCTACCTTTTTTTGTGTGTGTGAGGTTTTGTTCTGTTTTGAAATCCAGAGAGGGAGAAAAAGAATATAAAGTCAGGTGGTAGGAAGCTGGTGAGGAACTGGAAAGAGTTGGGGAAGGGTAAAAAACATGATCAAAATAAATTGTCTCTAAAACATATATCCAATCCTCCCTCAACGTGTGGTTCTAGACCAGAACTGAAGGAGACATGTAAGACTAGTTATCAAGTACATCTCTGAGCAAGCCTGGTCTCAATGTCAGGTGCTTCCAGCAGGGGGCGTAGTGAGAAGACGCTCTCCTGGAGAAGCTTCCAAGCAGGGAGTCCAGCTCACAGCTTGGGAGGGGAGTGGTTTCCAACCTCCTATGTGTGTACTCTGGGAATGCTGTTCCTCTGATTCATCACTGCAAAAGCCCCAACAGATGGAAACTGCTATTTCCCCGCTGATGGGCATTGGTAGTCCAGCCAGGCAGGACTGAGGCAACGAGAGTTCAGCCCCAGGCAAAGAACAATGCATCAGTCATGAAAGCAGACCATTTGGCCACGTGACTGTAGACATATGGATAGGTCACATCAGGAAAAAGAAAGAATCCGTGATACCATGTGAATAAGGATTCTTCCAGCTCAGGCACAGTCGTGAAAGTTATAACATGCAATCACACAAATGTGGATGCTTTTAAAAGTAAATTTGTTTGCAGATATAGTTCTACGTGCAAGGAAATAAACACAAACATAATTAATTCATTTCTTTTTCTTCTTCTTTTACTTCAGGATCAGTGTTGACAGGAGTAGATTAGTGTTCATTTTCCCGCCAATATGTCAGCAGACAGAGGTAAATAAGAATCCAACATTCTCAATATGCAAAACCATAGAAGAAAACATTTCTTATGTCACATCTTTTTCTTCTACAGAATAAAATACATTTTATAGAGATATGGACCAGAATGTGCAGCATTGCTTAACTATTGGTATGGCTTCTTAAGGACATAAAGCCATCTGCTACAAAACATCAATGAAAACATAATCGTTCTCTTCTAAGGGCAAGTGAAAACTAGTCATAGATCTTCTCTCCAGGATCCTGTTAGCAGATCCAAGTATCTGCTTTTCATATAAAAGTCAATTTGAAGTATAATCCTAAAATTAGTTGTTATCAAGAAGGTCTACAATCTGTACACAGAATTAGATATGGAATATCAGGCTGAGATATCAGGAAGTTGGTTGGCATACCTTCCAGGTGAGCTCAGGCATCAGGCAAGAAAGACTAGAATTCAAGCTAAATCCATCATCCCCACCAGTCACACAGAACACATACAACCACGCATGAGGTCAAGTGTCCCTCTTCAAAGTACAGGTCCAATCCTAAGCCACACCCAAGACTGTGATAGCCCACACTGAGTCTGCAGTATTTAACCCTCATTACTGTAGCTGGATGTAAAATCCTCACAAAAAACATAGATGAGAGTGTCTATGACAGAGTTCCCAGAAGAGTTTAACTAGAGTGAGAAGAACCACCTTGAAAGCTGCCAGGATCATCCCATATGCCACAGACCAAAGGGGGGGACAGTGAGCTGAGTACAGGCACTCATTTTTCTCTGCTTCCTGACTGTGAAATCGATGTACCAGCCATCTCATGTTCCTACCACCATGTCTTCCCTCCCACAGTAGACGAGACCCCTTCTCAAACCATACGCCAAAATAAATCCTTACTCCTTTAAGTTGCTTCTTGTCAAGAATTTGGTCACTGAAAGGAGAAAAACAAATAATACAGTGTTTATAGAAGATTCTTTCTTTTTTCCAAAAACCAGTGCTTTAGCTAACCAGTGGGTTAGCTACACAGAGAACATTCAGAACAGAAGTTTTAGTTTGAAAGAAATGAAAGCACAGGATTTCAACCCATGTTTGAATTCCTTTCTTGGAACTACCTATTAACCTTTGTAAAACATCCTAATCTTTCTACATTTTACGCTTTTCCACCAAAAAGAAAAAAAAGAGAGATAATTATTAGAAGAATGAAGATTTTTTTTCTATGAGGAGGAACAAATGTTGAGCAGATTTCTGGGGGCACATGAAAGCCCCCTTGTCATTTGCTGACCTTGACTACCTCTGTGGGAATTGTCATATTCACCTTGTCATTGGCTAGTGGGAAGAGGCAGGGAAGTTCTTGAAAAATCCCTGGCCTCAAGCTACCCTGTGAATTTTGTGCCACATAAACATGTCACTCAGCACCGTGCTCAGAATATAACTGGCCATGCTCGTTACAGTCACCATCCAGAGCTGTTTATAGAATTAATCACTAAATCCTGCAACACTCAAATGTGCAATATTTTATTATACATAATTTTTTTATCATACATGAAAGACCAAAGGGAGCCATACAGCAAGATAAAGTGTTATGCTGGGATGATTTTCAAAAAATATTATGCTCATTTGCTTTCCTTATGAGTCGTTAAAAAACATTTCAAATTTAACAAATCCTTGTTTGATTTTAGAGATTTATTTTATTGTTTACTTAGACCATTAGAGATTAAAATAAAATAGATTACTTAAGGTAGGGCCATTTATTACTGGTGCTAGACTTATGTCACTCATAAATGGGCACTAGCCAGCTTATGACTTAATTCACAGTAATCAAGTAATGTTCATTGAGTTTAAGCAATCTGGAAATTTTAGAGTTGAAGTTACAGGATTGCTTGATGAATGTAATTACCATTGCTCTATAATAAATCAGATATGGGTCTGAAAATCTAAGACAAAAGTTTAAAAGACTGATCTGTAGACATTTTTTCCTGGACTCCTCCAAGAAGCACAAAGGTTAGTGCACTGGCTGGGAAGCATTCCTTATTATTCTTTGTGGTTCCCTTTACAATAAAACAAATTCACTTGAATTGTATGAAGGGTTTTCTAAAGCTCACTAGGATTCTTGACACCAGTGGCTGTTGGCTTTACCTGACACAGAAAAGCCTTTTGAACCTGTGCAGCCAATTCATGCCACACTAAAAGCCCCATGGCAGCTGGAGGTCTGAGGTTACAGCATCTGCAATTCATTCATAGCCCTGCCCTACCCTTCTTGGATTAAGTAAGCAGCTACTGTCTTAACATAAACTTAACAAGATTAACATTGTTTCTACAAAGTTGATGTATGGACTTCCTGACGAGTGAAGCAACGAGTCTGAAGAGGTAGGAGATGATTAGATGGTGGAGCTGCTCTGAGTGGTTGGTGTCCTCACAAAGAAGACCCCAGAGAACTTTAACTCGTGTATCACATGAGGACAGCGGAAGGAGCCATCTGGGAGGTGGATGCTAAGCAGACATCGAATCTCTCCCTGACTGTAGAAGTTTTTTTCTTATAGTTGCCTGGTCTGTATCACTTCGTTACAGCAGCTCAGGTTGACTAAAATGCAAGCACATCTCCAGCCTCAGATAAAGCATTCTGATTCTTTTGTATACAATAACATCAAAATAGTATTCTGTTGGGAGTCCACTCAAAGTTCCCAACAAAACCCACATAAGGCTTTGAGGGGCTCTGAGTTTCATTCAAAGCACAAATCTTCCCACATGAGCATAGAGACTAATTGCCTGTGGCTGTGTGGTGTGGGACATTTCACAAACATCTGTGGATGGTCCTGTGTACTCTACAAAGGAGGAGGAGTAATATCCTGGCTGAAGATGCAATTCAATGATCAGACTTGTGTGTAGCATCCATGGGATTTTTATTTAACCCCCAGCACCACACAGAGAGTAAGGCATCTTTCTTTTTGGGTGAAACTTACTAAGGCATCTAATTCCTTTATCAATAAGAATATCTTATTTTACAAACACAATTCCCATGAAGTTAAGGAATTGTACAGCATTGTCATAAAACACTGACTCTGAAACTAAGATGTCTGTGTTCAAATCCTCTCTCCTGCCACCCACTAACCTGCTATCTTGAGGAATTTTCTCAACTGCTCTGTGCCTTAGTTTTTGATCTGTAAATGCAGATAACAGTATGTAGTCCTTTAGGCTACGTACTAAAGTTCTGTCTTTAATGGAACTACCGTTCTAACAACAATTTGTGTCAGCATCTGGAATGCACAAAGCTATACATAAATATTTAGTGAGATGCTGGCCTTTCCCCCAGAGATGTTAGTCAGCATGCTGGCTCTCTGAGCACATGCACAAAGCAGAGCTTCATGATTGTCGAAGATTCTGTGTGGCAAAAACAGATGGGTATTGTATTCTCTTCTGCCTGGCCACATAGACTATGTACCCTAGATTCATTTGTATTCAGGCTTGTCCAGCAAAGGTGAGAAATGATTGGTACCATGCCAAGGTTAGTCCACAATATCTTAGTGCAGTCTTTCAGAATCCTTCTTCTATAGGACCGTGAAAAGACAGCATGGTTTCTGGTGGAGTACTGGCTGAAAAATCTCCAGAGACCCCACAGGGTTCGCTGCAAGAGAAGGCAGGCATTTTGTCATGCTCCCAGACTCTAGGCTCCTGACACAAGGCTGCAGACCTCCATAGAGTGGGGTCCCTGAGTCACGTAGGACAACACCCATTAGACCCTACACAGGTAGAGGGTGTGACTACAGGCCACGGAGCCTCAAGACAGATCTCCATATTAATGAGGTACCTAAAGGCCAGAGGAGCATAGCCAATTAAACATTTCTTCCCAGACCCTCTTCCTTGCAAAAGGTATTTAACCTCAGGCCCTCCCTCAAAATGCCGGGGTATAGTTTCATCCATTTTCCACCATGACAGTAAACATTTTAAGACCATTGACTATGTTTTTCGTTTCTGGGACCCTCTATGGGGAACAGTGGAGAAGGTTTTCAACTACTAAGCCCATCTAATCTCCTTCTGATGACCCCTCTATGTTCTAAGCCATGGAGACCCAGAAACCCAAGCAAGCAAGCTGAGCCAGCCATGACCCAGCCAAACAAGTTGCCCAAAAATCTCATCCCCAGAGCTTCTCTCTCTTGCTGTGGGGTCTCAGATTGTGTTCCCCACCCATGAGCGGAGTCCTGAGGCTTCACACAGCCCGATGTCCACTTAGCACAAGCATAGAGTGCACACAGTCAAATTCCCATGCCTCTGTCCCTATGAGAGGCCCTAGCTGCATGGTAAGACAGAAGCAAGATCCACACTCATCAACCCACACACATGACAATCCAACATTCTTCCCCAGCAGTTCAATACTGACAAACATAGCAATGTGGGAGTCATATGTTAGAGGATGAAACTTGGATGTCAATTTACTTTATCTATGGGAGAAGGAGCATCTTGACCTGAGCCCCTGGCCTGGCCTGTTGTGTCATTAGGAAATAAACTAATTGTATGGTAAGCTATACTTACATGAAAGCAGCTAGTAATTCACCTTAATCACACATTCCGATATTCACTATTGGGGCTGTATGCTATAATGGAGGCATAGTTAGTGCCAGTTGGGTAGAGGTGAGGTTAGATACCAGTGGGGCATGGTGATACTGAAGACAACCAGGAAGGAAATCAGAGTGGTAGGTCAGCCGAAGGCAGGTGCAAGTAAGCCTCCCAGGAAGTGTCAAATTTAAACCATAAACACAAAACTCTCAGAGGAATTGACTTGAAAGATGGCTGCTGTCAGCACAGCTGCCCGGAGCACAGGGACACACACTAGTCCAGCTGGCTTCAAATCATTTCTTGAAAACAACTTCCTTTTGTTCACAAGCATTCCCATTCCTGTTGGCACAGAAACTGTCCTAATGGGCACTTTTCTAAGCCTTTGGATATATTCTAGATCTTGCATTTAGTATAAAGTGTCCAAACATCTTTCTAGGCAGTCTTGTCTAACTGACTAAAATCTCTACATTTCTCACAACCTCCAGCTCAAGTTTTGCACCCATGCATTATGCATTGACTTCAAATACAGATATTTTCTATCCTGAAACCCTGAACGAGTGAGCACTGCTTTGCAAGAACAGTATTCCACTACTTATATGTATGCAAGGAAACAGGTAAATTTTGATGATGGGGAGGGCTGGATGCTGTATGGAAAGCTTCTGAGGAAGGCGGCTTGAGTATATCGGTTCTGGGGGAAATGCTACCCATCTGAGTGTTAGCAAGCCATCTGTTGAAGGTCCTAGAAGGAAGGGCAGAAAAGGTCACTAGAAGGAAGTTACATCTGCTTTTTTGTGTATGTATTTTCTATTCACTCTTGGCTTTGTTTCATTACTCCCTAGGCAACAATTCAGATCAAAGCTGAATAGATCAAACAAATAAGCAGGCCCCCGGAATTCTCTGAATGCAGGACATACAGGTGGTTTTAGTGTGAATCCCTACTTCTTAGTGTTCATGCTGCTGTATGGCCATACTTCCTTGAGTATGGAAGAGATCTAACTTGCTTCTGCCTTAGAATATCCAACAAAACTTACAGATTATGGTGTTTGGGTGGCTACGACTATCAAACTAACAGGACACTCTAGACACTCTCCCTACTGACTCACTGACAAAAACATCCATAATGGGAAAGACAGACAGCAAGACAGACAAGCAAGGAACTACAGACAAGGAACTACATTAGCCTCTGAGAACCAAGGAGAGTCTTTAGTTCAAGTGTGCAAGAGAATGAGTTGAGGCCCTTAGTCATACTTTAAAACCACAAAGAAGTTAATTCTGTCTATAACCCAAAGGCACTCATAAGCAAATTTTCCTCCAATTGAGGCCGCAGATGGGATTTCATCTTTGTAGGTACAATGTTTCCTATGTTTACAGACTGGGAGATCCTACACACAGGGACCACAGGGCTCATTTACGTACCTCCTTGGTTTTTCACCCATAAAGTTGTAGGATAGTAAACTTGTTGTTTGAAGCATCTACATATGTGATGATTGGTTATACAGCAATGGAAAACTAATACACTTTTCTCACAGCATCCCTGACCACCATTGCCTCCCATTCTGTTAATATTACCCTTGTAGTGTTCCTCTTGTGGCATGAGGACAACATATATTGAACATTCAAGCAAGTTATGAAATATTTCTAGCACTTCAACTGACACACTCTGTATAGCTTTATTAGTGTGTGTGTGTGTGTGTGTGTGTGTGTGTGTGTGTGTATTGGCTAACTTTACGTCATCTTGACACAAAGTAGAATCCCACGTTTTAGAAGAGGAAACCTCAATTGAGAAAATGCCCCCACTGAACTGGCCTATAGGTAAGCCCACGATTCATTTTCTTGATTGGTGATTGATGTGGTGGCAGAGGTGGGAGGAAGCTCACTGTGGGTGGTGTCACCCTTGGTCTGTTTGTCCTGATGCTATAAGAAGGCAGGCTGAGCAAATCATAATGGGGAAATCTAGTAAGCAACATACCTCCATGGTTTCTGTTGCCATTCCTCCCTCCTGGTTCCTGCTCTGATCTTTTACCCAAACTTTTCTTAGTGATGGTCTATAATGTGTAAAGTGAAATAAAACATTTTCATGTCTAAGCTGCTTATTATAGTTATATTACAGCAATAAAAACCCTAAGACAGTGTGTATGTACACATAGGTATACATGGACATATATGCAGAGTTAGAGGTCTATGTCAGGTGTCTTTCTCAATTGCTCTCTTCCTTAGTTTCTCTGTGTGTGTATGTGTGTGCTTGTAAAAGTTAGAGGACAACTTGCAGGTACTGGTTTTCTCCTTCCACCACATGGGTCTTGGTGATTAAATTAAGACCATTAGGAGAACATCTTTATCCACTAAGCCATGCACTCTCCTTGTCAGCTTTTGAGATCCTCTCACTGAGCCTGAAGCTCACTGGTTCAGCTAGACTGGCTGGATAATAAGTTCCTCTGATCTTCCTGTCTCCAGCTCTTCGGTGCTACAGTACAGAGGTACTCTGTCAGTTCTGATGTTGAATCAGGTCCTCATGCTTATGCATCAAGTACTTTACTGACTAAGCCATCTCCTTAGCCATACACCTGCTGGTTTTGTTTCTTTTATTTTTTGGTACTGCATGTGTGTCTTTGATATAGGGTGCATGTGTATCCTTGCATGTAGAGTTCTTGTGTATCCTTTCCTGTAGGACACAAGTGCTTTACAAATGAACTGCACTCCTAACACCTGGACAGACTTAAAGTCCTTCAAAGATTGCGTGTAGGTTGCTTTTAGAGATCTCATTTCACATAAGATAGTGGCCATCACTTGTTTTTCTATCACCTATTAAATATAAGTTTCTCTGTAGGAAAAGTAAAATGAGAAAAGTTATTTACAGTTTTGCCTTGGAAATTAGTTGGCCCAAAACACAGTTTAACTAAGAATGTCAAAGATTTCTTGGCAATTATCATGGTAGTTGGAAATTTGTGAAAGAGGGGCCTCTAACCTTCATATGCTTTCCAAGATCATGAAATTTTCATAAATACTAAATTGAACGATTAATGAAACTGGCATAATGTTAGTTTAGGAGATGCTTAATTAAATATTTATTAATATCATTTCTGAAGAGTTCCATAAGAAATTTTGGAACCAATGATTTCTGATTCAGGCTTCAATCTGCTCCATTTTCTCCTGAGAGACTCATGTGTCCTGGGCTCTGTGCCAAGAACATACGATAATAAAAGAGGCCTGCCTGTTTTCTGTTTGCATGCTTCCTCTCCTTTCTTACTGAATTGATAATTGCCCACATAAGTATGTCATATATAGGTCAAAGATAGCCACACTCTTAAAGAAAGGCAAAAGAGAGGTAAAGAAAAATGAAACCAAAGGCTATGTAACTAAGAGCAAAATCTAAGAACACACACACACCCCAGGGTTATTTACTGTTTTGCCTTGAAAAATAGTGACCCTGGGATTTTCTTAATTCCAAACTAAGGAGCACAGTGGGCTGAGTTTCTCAGTCTTGTTTCTCTTTCCAGAAGAGTCTATGGAAATCTCTTTCTCACCCTCCTCAGGTCACCAGCAATTCTGAGATTATGCTTTTGAATTTCTTATCCCTGAAAACCAGAGAGCAGGCAGTCTTCCAAATAATCAAATCAGTGTTTAGCTTTGAGGCTTTGAAATTAGAAGTGATGAACAAGTGATCAATGAAGTTCCACTCATCCCAGAAATCCTTGGAGTTCCTGGACCCATGCCCAGGAAGCAGACTTGAACTAGATCTAGAGTACCAGCCATCATGCTGTTTGTCTCTGGTCAAGCGACTTCATCATGCTGACCTTTCTCATGGAAATTATGCAATAAAATAACTTATGAATACCAAAACAGATGTAAAGTTATGCTCTCTTGGGTATTGAAAAGAAGAAAAACCTAATCTGAAAGGTCTCAGATGACAGCATCTTAACCCATGCATGGATATCATGAGCACATTTGTTTTGTTTTGTTTTGTTTTGTTTTGTTTTGTTTTGTTTTGTTTTGTTTTGTTTTGACAACAGTGTCTCCTATATCTGAGGCTGGTCTAGAACTCACCATGGTGCCAGGAATGACCTTATACTCTGATTCTCCTATCTCCACTTCTAAGATTGCAGGCATTCATTAATATAAACCCCTTTATATAGTGCTCAGTTTTAACCTAGGGTTTCCTTGCATGGGAGATAAGCACTCTAACAGCTGATCTATGTCTCCAGACCCCAAATCATATTCCACAATTGCCTAGAGCTTGAAAGGGCTAAATTAAGTATTGATGAGAATGCTCCCTAATTACCTCTGATTGGTTAATAAACAGCTGATTAGCCTATGACCAGGCAGAGGGGATAGGAAGGTTGGTCTTCCAATCCCAGCCAGGAGTCACAGGAAGCAGAAAGTAAAAGTATCACAAGCAAAGGAGAAAAGAAATTAGAGAGACCGCGCATGGAGACACCAAGAGGTGGCCATGAGGCAGAAGGTTCAAGAGTAGCCATTATGAGCAGATCTCCAAGGAATTCTCCATGAGGACACACATGGAGAAAACCAGGGTGAGACTCAGCTTAATGTGTAAAGAACATGACTGAGAAGATTAGCATAGCGGGTTAGAATAGAATGAATATCTGCTCAGTCTAGCCTTGCAGCTTATTAATAAACTTAATAGGTCTTTGTGTCAATTATATGGGAGCTAATGGGAACAGATAAGGTTTCTATGCAAAAATTAATGCTTACAGAGAAGCTAAAGAACAAGACCCCGAGATAACCTCTAACTACAGTCCTAAGTCTTACAAACAACAGCAGAATTTTCTCTGCTGAAAACCAAGCTATAAAACTTTTAAGAGGAATTCTGCTAGTTAGTACAAGATCTTCAGCATTTAATATAAAAATATAGGTTTACAAATGGAGGAGCAGGTCTATATGTTGACTGGAAGGTTGGCACAGCAGAACCCTGGCTTGTTTGTGTAGGAGTGTGAGTGGGCTTGGTGTAGAGAGTGGATAATAAAAGAAAGGTGCCTGTACTACCCACAGAAAGAAAGCAAAGCCATGTAGACACAATGAAAGCCAGAGACTCCCATTTATTACCACTGTTTTCTAGATCCAGGAGTAAATAATGTACCTTTTTATTCAAATTAATCCCTTCCCACCTTCCCAAGTCAAGATCAAAACAGGAATAATAACCAGCACAGCTGTTTCCAAAGAAAAGGCCTTAGGAAGAGCACAGGGGTGTGGAGAGAGGGCTAGGGCAGAAGAAAGGGACAGCAAAGCTGCTGGGAGCCTGGCAGCAAGAGGGAGCTCCTCTAAACTCTTGCCAGAACCTAGCTACCAAAGCGGAAAGAAGGCCAAAAGCCCAGCAGCTCTTTCCTATTGCCATCTGATCCATTAGTCAATGTCCACTAGTAGCCAACAGGCTAGAAAGCTTCTGTGATGCATTTATAGAGCATAGACACAGTCTGGATCACAGAAAAAACAGAGAAGAGATGAGGGCTGGGATGGAGGAACAAGGGAGAAGCACCAAACAACTGAGAGATGCAGACAGCAAACATAACTAAGTTGCTGCTCCTTCCAGGTTACACAACCAACAGAAGCAGCTGAACTCAGGACCTCTACCCCCAAGTGTGTACGCATCCCTCCAGTCAGCCTCACAGCCCTGTATCCCACATGTGCAAAGGCTTTGCTATTTGCCAGTTCTTCCAAGCATTTCCCCCAGAAATAGCTGGAAGGGTAAGAGGGTTAGATTTTAGTTCTGTTTTACAGATGAAGCAGCTAAGGCTCAAAGAAGTCATTAACACTCTTCTTCTAAAAGGTAGGGGATAATTAATGACTTTGATCCTTTGAATGGAGCCTGCCTGCTACCTGAGTTAGCGCAATAGAAGAGATTAAGCAAGGATTTGATGATATTTACATTTTTAAATAAGAAAGGCACTAACGAGTATTTATTATGATAATCCTTATTAAGTTTGCAAATATCTCCCATCATTAGTCTAAATTTTATTTTCCCTAAGAACTTATAAACAAAGACAAGAATTAACATCCAGTTAATTAAGTGCTGCGAGCTTCTACAACAATCGCCCTTTTAAGCAGATGCTGCTGCCAAAGGTGGGTGTCCTCCTTCTCTCTAGTGCTACAAGAGACAGGCTTGCAGTCTTTTCTATTCAATGAAATGGAAAAAATGGTTAATTTATAACAAGGGGACATAATTGATATATATATACACACACACACACACACACACACATATGAAAACCTAAAATGCCTTTTTCCACCCTACTCCACTTCTGCCTCTGTCTACCTCTGCATTCAGACTGCACTAATGGAAAGTGGGTGTTTCAGAGATTGATCTGCCATCTTTGACCCTTTCTATTTGACCCTAGCTCTTCTCTACCTATAGCAGGTGATGGTGAAATAAATCAATCTTCATGGAGCTACCGTCGTTCAAGGCAAGATGCATGAGTGTGTCACTTCAGCCTCACCTCAACCCAGAAGCCTGACATCCCACTTCAGATAAGAGTGTTGAGTGTGCACCACTCACCAGGGGTGTGGCCAGGAGGTAATCACGTTTCTGATCACTCTGCTTCCTCAACTGTCATCTAATATAATGTCACCTGTATCCATCCTGCCCTTGGAAAACCTGGAAATAGTTTTGATGTGAAGCATGAGAAATAAAAGTAAATTACTCTCCTGGGGGTTGGGGAGATAGATCCCCGGTGAAAATGTTTGCTGCACATGAAGACTTGAGTCTAGGTACCCTCTGTTGGCTTACAGACAATTCCACTAGGCTCCTAGCAATGAAGATCTAGCAATAGCTTGTATCATCACCTGCCTCCATTTCCTGTTAGGTGCAAATGGCAGCATATAAAGAAGTCTACTTGCTACCACAGCGCCTCTCTCTCTCTCTCTCTCTCTCTCTCTCTCTCTCTCTCTCTCTCTTCCCACTTGTTTCTGGCTGGTTTATCTCTTTCTTTCTGTCTTTCTCTATCCTTGCTTTCTCTGCCCTTGTGACTCTGTCTGCCTCTACCTCTTCTTCCTGGTCCTCAATCCTCCTCCATTCCCCACAATAAACCCTCTTTATACCAGGTCTGTCACATGTTGTGGCTTATCAAAGGGACACATTAGCATTGGCCTGCCATATATCCATTTATATCCATCACAGCCAAATTATATTCCATAACACCCAGCACACACATAAAATGGTCACATGAGGAGGATCCCTAGAGTTCCCTGGTCAGACAGTCTTCAGTCTTGCCAATCATTGATTTCCAAGTTCAGTAAGATATTCTGTCAAAAAAAAAAAAAAAAAAACACCAGAAGAAGGAGGAAGAGGATGAAGGTCGAGGAGATGGTGGTGTAGGAATTGAAAGAATCTTAGGTTTCACTTTGAACTCAAAAGTTAACTGCCCCAGGACACATCCTGGGAGAATTACATTCCAAAGACTTACACACACATTCCAGGGGAAGGGCCCAAGATAAGAGGTAATCAGGAAGCTGGGCCCTTAATGTAATAAACCTGGGCAATGGAAGACACTCATTGTCATAAAAATAATGTGCAAATCTGAGTCACTTAGAGACTAGACCTGGGAAGGTCAGCCTTTGTTGTTGCCCTCGTGAACTCTGTATAAAAACTGCTCCCAGCTTTGGCTTGGGGTTCCTCTTGCCTGCGTGCAAGGGAGCCCCAGTGCACTGGTTATCATTAAACCTCATGTTTTTGCAGCGAATTTCGTGTCCATGAGTGTTTCTTCGGGAGCTCATCCCCCAGTTTTAGATCTTTGGGTCCAACAGTGGTTGTAAAGAGGACTTCATCTTTTATAAGTGACTATAGTAGACAGGATTGTGTTTAGAAGTGTGCAAAGTTTGTCAGGGACAAACTGTGTTCTTTGAAGGTCAAGGTTCCCATGAAAACTTCTGTTTATTCCCAAGAACTTGCATCTCATCACATAGAGTTGCAGTGCCATCCATCCACAGGATACACTTGTGTAATACTAAGTGTACATGTGTAGAGACATGTACATCCTTGTGTGCACATGTGCACAGGAGTGGGTATCAAATCTGGTGATGTGGAAAAAGTCAGTGGGTTGTGTCACTGGAAGTACCCGGTATGATACTGAACTATGCTTGGTCAGGAAGTTGTCACTGTGGTGAAGCTAAATGAAAGTTATCTGGACATTCAGTTTTCTTGCTCAAAATTGCATGTAAGTCTAAAATTACCTCAGAATGCAACAACATTTTAATTTGTTCTTAAATTAAAAACACTGATGCTCCTTCAGTGCTGAAAGCTTTCATAGCTGAGAATTGCCTTTATACCATATTCCTCTCTTCAGTGTTCTGCCTCCTGACTCCTCTCCTATCCTTAGTTTTTCTTCTGAGAACTGTTTCCCTTCTATTATGCAGAGAAAATTGGCCTTGTCCCATTTCTATGACTAAGGTAGCATAACTACAGACTGGAAACATTAACAATTACCTCAGAGACTTGTGATTTTTTTGTCCCCATTCACCGAAAGTTGCTAATGTTGTTATGGTGATTTCTTTTTTTCTTTTATTATTATTATTATTTTTTTTTAGTTAAAGTAAAAAAAAAATGCATTGTCCTTGTTGATGAACATATGATGAGCTGATACATAAGGGTGTTTTCTGGGGCAATTAGAATTTAGCAGCTAGAAATGAAAGTAAGACAGAAAGAATGTTCTAGGATACAGAAACAGGGTGAGCAAAGCTACAGGCAGAAAGCCAGGGATGTGCACTTAAGAAACAAGCTATCTTGTTAAGAAATAACACCCAGGCATATGTAAAAAACATTCCTCCAACAGTCACAAAAGATGACAGACACAAAAATAAAACCTGTATAATGACTGGAGAAAGATCTGGGTGGGGGGGTTGTTTTTGTTTTTGTTTGTTTTTGTTTTGCTTTTCAACATTGTGGGAAAGGTTAAGACCCAATGGATAAAAGACACATGCTACATAAATCTAGGAACCCAAGTCCAAATCCCCAGAAAACACATAAAAGCTAGGGGCATAGCCAAGCATCTGTAATCCCAGGACTGCTAGAGAACTGGCAGAAGCTTGTTAGTTAGTCTGGAGTTTGCAGTGGAAAACTAACAACGGGAGCAACAACAAAAACGTTTCAAACAAAACAAGATGGAGGTCAAGGAAACAGCCAAGGTTGTCATCTGACCTTCACACATGTGCAGTGACACATGTAGATCTACATTCACATTTATGAACACACACACACACACACACACCAAGCAAATGAGCATTATCTATAGAAAAGGAATTTTCTCTTTGTTTGAGTAGAAGAAAGGAAAGTCCTATGTTTGTCACACACCCCAGGGAAGAATGGCTAGTCTATGGTGGCAGGAGGAACTGGCACATGTGTGACAGACATGGAAGGTGAGAAGGACATCCTCTCTTCCAGGGTCTGGGTACAGCATGACTAAGTAGGGAGGTTACTTCCAGAAACCCAGGGACACGTGTGACAACCTTGCAAAGACTGCTGAATCCACAGGTGAGACTTCAGAAGGGAATTTCAACAAATACTTCTAGAAAAATACTCAAATGCTGATCATAGGTACCAGGTAACAAGAGAGGGAAAAATGTATTTCTGGAAGAGAACATACTTGCTTTTATAGGTAAAGTGCAAAGTGCCAATCTGAAAAAAATTCATGTCTGGATTTCTGTTCATTCTTTGGATTTTTTAATGAGCATAATCACAACCAACTGTAATATCAGTTATTACTAATTTCAACTCAAAAAATGTACCTTAGGCTCACTGCTTCCCTAATGCCTTCTATAAATATGCTCTCTGGTATTCCCTCTCATGGATCCCTGAATTTTATTATCTTCTGACAATAAAACAGAACCATGTCTCTAGATTGTGGTTTATCAAAAAAAAAAAAAAGGAAATGAAATGAAAAAAAATTGAGTAGTGTCAGAAGTTTGTGGAGACAGTATCCAGTAACCAGTAAGCACAAATTTCATACTTCTTTTCTTGCTACCCTTTCAATCATAATAGGATAAAAGTGACCTGGATCTCTTTTAGCTAGCAGTAATAACTTACAAAAGATCAGTGATAATTGTTTATTACCTAAGTAAACACTGGAGCCCCAGAACCCCCAGTTAAAGCAGAGCATCCACTACTCTTCTGCAATGCACAGAATCTACTATATCTACCAGGAAGCCCAAAGGCTTCCCCACTGGTTTTTAATTAAGTGTCATTCCCACTGAGCTAATAAGCATGCTATCAATGCTTATTCAAATAATTATGCAATAATGCAGCTTTCCTTTAAAGTTTTGATAATTGCTCAAGCTACATTTTACAATTACCATTAATAGATTGGATAAAATTCTCTAATTCCCACCATCTTCTCAACACCCCCAAATAAATGTATATTGCCTCCTGTGCCTGGGAACAATACAACTTTCCATTCCTAGAGTTTTAATAAGCAGAAATCATGAGAAATTGATGTTCACCCTGAGAATAACATACAACTGGGAAGTTCAATCTTGAAACACAAACAGATTGCTTTGTGGCTAAAAGAATAAATACTGCCAAGATTAAAAACAACTTCAGTTTCCTGAGCTCTTATTTTGTACCAGGCCTGTTCTAAGAGATTTTATGGGCATTTCATGAGTGTTTACTGCAAAGGACAATCAATACACTATACCAAAGCCTAAGAGAGGCAGAGCTTAAAAGCCTGGTCCAGATTCTTACAACTGGTCAGTGGAGTCAGAATACCAGAATGTGTGCTATTTCCATAAGTCCCCAATTCCTTCTGTCTGATGGATTTTTCCCCCATTACCCCGAGGAATGAAGAATCTGTAATAGACCCCAGAAGAACCATAGCACAGATACTATCATATCTACTTGGCTGTCATAGTGGCATGAGAGCCGATGGGTAGAGATGAAAAGCTACCACGGTCACACTGGTGGAGATGACAATAGCATTTCCAGACAGACAGCTGGGAGAAATAAGCAGCAAGAGCTGGAGAACACTTAGGAAGAGACTGTAAAAGAGGTGAGTGAGCCAGAGCTATGAGGGCTCAGTTGCCTTTTTGTTCTGAGGCATTAAGTGGTAGGCAATAAGATTGGGAAAGAGTGGGGCAACATAAGACAGGCAGGAGGCATGGGGTACATTCAAAAGAGGGTGAAGACCAGGTGGTGAAGGTCCCTGCAGACCACCTGAAGGACTTTGGCCTCCTACTTTAGAATCTAGGAAGGGGAACAGTTAAAGCAAAATTGGCCCTGATATTCTCATGGCTCACAACAAGAATCCAGGTGAGGTTTCTAATTTCATACATATTCGAGTTCTTTGCTTTCACTAAGTCAACTGCCTAGCAAGCTCTTTCTTTAGGAAAGTCTATAGCTCCTCAACTCTTTCAAGGTCTCTAAACAGCCTACAGCTGAAAGGTTAAAATGTCAAATTCAAGGACTTCTAAGATTTTTAATATTTGAATACAGAGGAGCAGAAAGAGCCAGACCCTAGCTCACAGCTCTCAAGCTCTGGTTCATTTAGCAATCCTGTTTTGCCTAAGGACCCATCCAGAAGACTAAATACAAATACAAGGCAACCTCAAGACACCCAGTCACTATCTTAAATACCTGCTATTTTGATCCAGGGGAAGCAGTTATCCATTTAGGCCCCATCCCAACCCCCAGATCTTAGAAGTTGATTGGGCAGAAGCATCCAGGGACCTAAGCCTCTGCAATGAGATTTAAAGGAGGCACATGAAGCTATTTTGAGTGAAACAGAAGTCACTAGAGGTATGAGGTTAAATGTGATGGGCAGAAGAAAGAGTGCTAACACACAAAAATATCCCTTCTCATATCTATTTCGCTTTGACTGTATTGACCACTAACAACACTATAGTATTCTGGAAAATGACTTATTTACTGCCCATCATATTTATTTATTTTTTTATTTTAGAATAAGGGGGAATCTGGAGCTTCTACTTTTCAAGTTCTGGGACTGACTGAGATAAACACGGTCTTCCTCTGAAATTTCAAATAAAGAAGAACCATTGCCATAATAAACGCCATCACCGTCCATCTTGGTAGTAATTATCTATTCATGCCAACTCCCCTCAAGATTTAAGCTCTAGTTAAAATGCAGAAAGATGAGCAGATTGAAGAGTGAAGCTTATTTATTTACTTCCAAAGTGAAGAGTGCCATTCTGCCACCCAAAAGACTTCAAGAAAAATCTGACAGCCCAAATTACTCCCACCTCAGGAAGTAGCTGTGGTGGAATAAGACATTAATAAACAATCTGGGCTTGTCTCTTTTATGCTTGTGTTATTTATTTGCCAGCTCTATTTCATCTATATTTCAAAAGCCAGTTTACTGTAAAAGTCCATATCCAATAGAAGATGGGTAAAAAAGCAAAGCGATAAAAGAGATATGAAACCTTTTTAGAGAAAATAGAAATAACTTTACTGAGAGTCCAAAGACATTATTCATGTGAGCATCCACTTGGCTCCAAAATCCTTAGAATCCAAGACAAACCCCCCCCCCCAAAAAAAGGGGGGGAAGAAAGTCAAGCTTTTCCAGACTTCAACTAAGAAGTATACTTTATCCTTAAAAGAGGAACATTACTTCATTGTCACCAATCTTAGCTCAAACAGTGACTGCAGATAGCAATGTTTTGGTGTTAGAAATTTTTCTTCATTTCATTATTATCTGTGTCTAATCTGTTGGAAATTGTTCTGGAGCCATCCTTTGCAAATTCATTGTACTGAAAATCTAACCCCCCAGTGTGATGTTATTTGCCTTCATGACTAGGATTCGTAGTTTCATAACAGAGATCCAGAGAGCTCTCTATTTTTCGTATTACTCTCCCTGTAAGGACATTGTACAAAATCGGCATCCCATCATGCAAAGGGATTCCTTACTAGCACATGACTGTGGTGAAACCTAACCCTGAACTTCAGCTCCCAAACTAGAAAACATAAAACTATTGCTTATAAGATTCCCAGTCTAAGATAATTTGTTACAGCGCCCTGTTTGGACTAAGACATAATGCTAGTGTCTAACAAGTTTATGAGCAATGGCTTGTGTTGAGTACACTCTTCTGAAAAAACAGTGTTGCAAGATTTAATATTGTGCAATACAGAAGATGGAGAGCCATTATATCTCTTCTCTATCAAGTGTCAATTTCTCCAGAAATATGTAACTAGCAAAAGACCAGAATTTAAATGCCAAGATTCATGTCAAAAGACTGTCTATAATGTTTTTTATTGTTAACTAAGAGAAGATATACATATAAAACATTTCAACTTTAAAGGAACTCCCACTCAATTTATAATTCTGTGTGTGTGTGTGTTTGTGTGTGTGTGTGTTTGCATTTCTCTCTATGTGTGTACATATGATGTGTTGGGTGGCATATACGGGGAGCCCAGAGCCAATATTGGGTGTCTTCCTCAATCACTCTCCACCATATTTTTGAAGACAATCTCTCAATGTGCATGGAGCTTGCCAGGTAGGCTACACTGGCTGGCCACTAAGCTCCAGAGACCTGTCTCTATCTCCGAAGCTTTGGGATTATATAAATACCTCTCCTCTCTGCACCCTGCCTCATACCCAGCATTTTTTTTTTTGTTAACTTTGATGCTAGCGATAAAACTTGGGTCCACATACTTGTTTGGCTAGCACTTTCCTCCTTCATCGTACTTGAAAGAAAACATGATGTCTAGAGAAGGAGCAGTCATCTGGATCCAAGGGCCATGCAGAAGCCAGAGATGAGAACACTGAGACAGAAGCATGGAGGATTTTGGGTAATTGGTGCCTCAAGCACTCTCCAGTCCAATTGCCTATACTGCGCTCTCTTCTCTATAACACAGGAAAATCAAACCATCTTTCAGTTGGCTGCTCCTTATGGGTTTTTGTTACAACCAAGAAGACATAATCTTTAACTAGTTAATTATCACTTTGGCCTCTTTATATTGTCCACTCAAGCACCAAGAATGAGGCTATAAGTCCAGGGATGTTGAGAGGAGAAATTAATCCCTCATTCAATGTAATGTACATTCTTGTGGGCAAAGTGGGGTTGCATGTACCCCAGGCCCTATGTTCTTGTTTCCTTCTTCCCATTAGAGCAGAAGAAGGAAACAAGAACAACCACATCTCTAAAATTTTGGGAATTTTCTGCAAAATATCTCTTCCCCTCTGCCATATGACATATTCCAGAGGGGAAAAAAACCCTTTTGTTTACTTTATGGCTTCAAATCTTCCCTCAGTGGTATAGATTAAACATGTATTCAAGAAGTTTACAATATGAGGAAACAATGCCAGAGATGTTACTGTAACAATGATATGGTAGGATGTCTAAATACAGAACATCAAAACAATTGCACACACGTGTGTGTGTGTGTGTGTGTGTGTGTGTGTGTGTGTGTGTGTGTGTATGTAACACAGAAGTCCTTGTTGGGATAAGATCAGCAATTATGAAAAATTCAGGCGAGGGTAGGTAGATAGATAGATAGATAGATAGATAGATAGATAGATAGATAGATAAAACATATATCATGCAAGTATGTCCTGCTTATTTATTTTTTTTATTTTATTTTATTTTATTTTATTTTATTTTATTTTATTTTATTTTATTTTATTGTCAACTTGACATCCGAGCAGGATTCTTAACTGAGAAAATGCCTCTACAACATTTGCCTGTAGGTAACTCTGGAGTGTGATTTTGTTGATTGCTGATGAATATGTGAGGACCCAGTTCACTGTAGGCATTGAAATCCTCAGGCAAATGGATTCCTGGATGGAATATGAAGGCAGGCTGAGCATGGCATGTGGACCAAGCCAGTAAGCAGCACTCCTCCATGGCTTCTGCATCAGTCCAGTGTCTAGGTTCCTGTCCTGCTTGAGTTCCTGCCCTGTCTTCTGTCAGTAATGGGCAGTTACCTAGAAGTGGAAGTGAAATAAAATCTATACTCCCCAAGTTGCTATTGGTCACAGTGTTTTATAACAGTGAAAGAAACCCTATGACTAAACATGAGGACCTGAGTTTGGATCCCTAGGACCCACATAAAAAGCCGGTAGAGCAGCACACACCTGGACTCTTAGATGTGGGGAAACTGAGAGAGAAGGAGCCTTGAGACTTACTGTCTGGTTAGTCTAGCTGGATAGGTGAGTCCTAGGTTCAGTAAAAGATCCCATCTCATATATATATATGATGGAAAGTTACTGAGGAGAACATCTTAGGTCAACCCTTGGCCTCCACAGGTAAAAAGTACACAGGTACATACACTCTTCTGTGAACATATATGACACACCCAGTAACTAGTTAAATCAGTCAATCAATCAATCAATCATCAATTAGATAACTGATCAACAAAACTCAAATTTAGGAGCCAGTTGTGTGGATTCACACCCTGAACCTGCCACTTATTAGTTGTATGAGCTTAGACAAGTTACCTCATGTCTCTGATGCTTGGTTTCAAACTGTGAAATAGAACTGACAATAATAACTTTTTCCTTCTTTAACTTCTCAACGTTTATATGAGTTAGTATACATAGAATGCCTCTGGGAGTATACAGAGATGGCTAAGCATTTGAAAACATTGATTGGAGTCTCAGTCATTGTTGCCATTGGTTGAGTAGTTTGGGTGCAAGAAGTGGTGGTAATTGAAAGAGGTGAAGAGGCCTTTGGCCCCATCCAGATCCAGAGCAAGTTCTTTTGAGGGCTCTGGCAGCTTCTGCTCTCATGGACACCACACTCCTGTCTTATTCCTCGACAGAGAGCCTTGATCTTTTTTAACAGTTCTCCCTGCTTCTGTTCCCCTCTCTCAAGCCCACAATGACATCGTTTAACTCTGATAGCTTATAGTTTCATTTGATGCTGATGCTGTTATAACACTAAAAAATGAGAAAGCTTGTTGTTTTGCCTTGGGAAAATAATCAATGCACTTCTTAACCGTGTTTATAAATACATCCTGAGTGAACAGAGTTACTCTTTTAAGAGTAACTTTCTTTATGCCACTTTACACCTAAGTCTAGTTATCTTAAGGCAGGCTGGCAGATAAAATGGTCCAGCCCAGAATTATATTCAAAAGCGAGTAGAAGAATGAATTTGGAAATAATATTAAATATCTACAATATATGGAAGTCTTTTTAGATAGATAGATAGATAGATAGATAGATAGATAGATAGATAGATAGA
>NW_021604597.1:16265143-16308036 GCF_004785775.1 Grammomys surdaster | reverse complement strand
AGATAGATAGATAGATAGATAGATAGATAGATAGATAGATAGATAGAGATATTTAACTGAAAATTTTCTATCTGGGCTAACAATGCTCCCCAACACAAACCACAGACTCTCTAACCAAATCCCTAATACCAGGCATGAGAAGTCCTCATTTGATTTGTTGGTAATAGTTGTCCAAAACACATATTAGACTATTACTGTTGCCTTTGATTTATCCCCCACTGCCAGGTGAAATGGTACATCCCTGTAGATGAAGATACCATGCACTTCAGACAGAGGACCCAGAGTACCTGAGATGAATCTGGCCTGAAATTCTCCTACTTGAGGACTAACTTTCCTAGTATCAGAAGGTAGGTGTCATGCAAGCTTCCAAAGGAGGGAAACAACCTATAATCCTACCCTGCTATAACACCTATAAACCTCATAACAACCTCATGTCAGTATAACCCTAAGAGTGCAATTGTTGTATGCATGCCTTGGGAGTAACAGTCTCTAATTAGACTCAAGAACCTACCCAGCTAGAGGGAAACCATGTCTTCTACTGAAAGCCTAGTCAACAATCTGAGGATAGTGAAGTCATGAATCTTGGAGGACAATCTACATCTACCATTCTACTAAACCAGCAAAATTCCTAACTACAGCTTGTATCCTTTTACTCACAGATAAAGAAAGTCTTCCATGTTCTTCAGGGAAACTTCTCCTTCAAATTGACAGAGACCATTACAGAAAGCTATAACTGATCAAAATGAAGAGCTAACTGAGTCATATGCAATACAACTACGCCTATGGCTCATGGATCACTGTGGAAAGGGGGAAAGAAAGATTGTTCAAGCCAGAGAAACAGGAAATTTTCTGTGAGCTTATGTCTCCTAGAAATGTCAGAGAAGCTACACTGATATAGTCTCATAACATAGATTAATAAGCAAGACCCAAACAAGGACCACACCAAGAGACAAGCTAATATGGAGGAAGGAAAACTCATGAGGCTTCAAACCTAGTCAAAGAACTACAGGAAACTAAAGAATGTTGAGTATGGGAGACATAGTCTTCCCCAGGGAAGAGCACACCAACTGGTTATCCAATACCAAATACCAAGCTCTGAAATCACATACATTCAAGTAACAGTATATGGACTGAGCAGGTTGTATTTTTATATTTAGAAACACACACACACATCCCAAATAGATAGTAATTGAAAAATAGGGCATGGATTTGAAAGAGATTGAGGGATATATGAGAAGGTTGGATGAAAGAAAAGGGATAAGGCAAATAATGTAATCATATTACAATTTCATATATATATATATGTAATTTAAAAGAATGTTTGTGGATGATATGGTATACAGGGAATAGTAGTGACTCAGAGTGTTTTCTAGACACTGTAAAGCTAACATGCTTTGTTTTTCAATTAATTGTTAGAACTGTCTATGTTTAATAACTACCTTCTCTGATAGACTCTCTGAAGACAGGAGGTATTTCCTTTGATCTATTCTGTATTTCTGGGCTTAGCATGTTGTGTATGAAATAGTAGACACTCAATATCTACTTGGCGAAAAACCCTTCAGGCAAGATCTATGGTTCATAAGCAGAAGATCCGAAACAGAAGCCTTAGTCTGAAGCTCCTTTTACTTTGTGCCATGAGTCTTTAAATTTACAAAACTTTAGTCACTTTGGTATGTTGCCAAGTTCTTATTAAACAGTATCTTTTGCACATAAAGAAGATGCAACATTTACTTGGTTAAGTAAATTAGAGAAGGAACTAAGTAGAAAACAGGAAAAATTAAGCAGAGATATTGGGTTCACAAAACTAGAGCCTGCAACAGGAGACCTGACAGGTCCTGGGCCAGTGCATGCAGTCTTTCCCTGATACATAGATTCTCAGCATAAGATCATTGCTGGTTCCACAGCTTTTCTTTTAAGTATCTTGAGCAACAGGGATGGCTTAGTGGACCATGGACAGAGCAAAAGAGACATGACAAAAATAGAGGATTCAGTGATTAGGGTTCACCAGTGATGTTTGTGGGGGCTTCCATTGAGGGGGTACTAAACATTAAGGTTAGGCATGCACCCTTAATGAAAGCTAGACAAGAGAAAATGGCAGTGAACACACCAAGTGTTTTGCGGAGGGCACTAGCACAGACTTTGAAGTGATTAATAGGAAACAATCATTAAGTGTTAGCTAAAGGAGTTTGTATCTTGAACTTCTATCATTATTTCCATACAACTCAAAGTCCTTGGGCCTCCTGTTTCTATTCATCCTTTCCCCAGGGCTAGTTGGAAACAATGATCCTCCCTGGGAATATCTTCACCCAACAGAGAGCTGAAGATATGCCCTCTGTTAAAAAGAAGCATTTAGCTTCTACTTCTCCCAAAGATCTTCAAAAGATCTTTAAAAGAAGTATCGGAGATAGCAGGTAAAGTCTTTAATACTACTCTAAACCAAATGCCAGTGTAAGCTTCGAAAGATGCTTTCTTATAGGATCCCTGGATATTGGCAATGGCATGAGACAAGCAAGACTCTCAGGAAGATTGATCGTAAAACACCTAAACGGCAAGGCCAAACCGCACCACACTGATGAGACAAGGACAGTATGCATGTTTGCCATCATCACCTCCAATTGCTCCGTATCCCCTCATCAGAATGAACTAGACAATGACAAATTTCACTATCTGTGAAATGAAAAACAGTGTCTGTTCACTACAGTTTGTATACCCTAGATAGAGCCTTTAAGGCATAATTTGCCCTGGGAAACTGAGCAGAAAACATTCACTCAGAAGGCTTGCCTCAAACCTCCTTCATTCAATCCTTTGTGCTCACTCTGTTTACCATCCTTCTGCTACTTGGGGAAGATGAGACCTGGACCATGAGAGAGCCACTCCAGAGCACATACAGGAAGCAATCCCCTCACAGCTGCAAATCAGATGGGAGCAGACAAGAAATAATGTTTTTTCCTGAAGCCACTAAGCTATGAGAGTTGCTTGTCAACTAGCATACTGACCCAGGAAGTCAGCTGAAAACACCTTTTTTCTTTTTTCCGGAGTAGAAGAGATCCACGTGGTGTGCTTTCCAGCAGAGGCTGGGCATGGAAACTCTGCCGGCTTCACATGGAATTGACACATTCACACGTGGGCTATTTTAGCATAATTTACACATTAACCCCCAAGCTTCCCAGTGCCAGGAGACCTGACTACTTGAGGTTGCTTGGGTTTGATGCTGACTTGTCTCTTTTTTGCTCAAGTTATAGGAATACTCTGCTGGAGAGAAAAGAAGAGAAATGTCAAAGTTATAAAACCGGGGCATGGTTTCTCAAAGAACCAGTGGAAGATTTCCCCTCCCCAAGACACAAAGAGTTTTCTAGACCCTTGCGACCCCCTCATCTGCTTCCCTGTACTGTTTTTGCTAGGTTGACAGTGCAAAAGAACTCAGAAGTTACCCAAAGAAACTACTTAAAACCACTTAGAAACAAGAAGTCTAGCGTGAAATTAAACCTACGTCGCTGATAAGTGTAAAATACAAAAGAATTACTCACATACCAAAGAACTCCCCCTCCCCAAATACACTTTCCTATTTCCATACGTCACATATGCAAAGAGCGTGGGGTCTGTTTGCAACACTCTTCACTCTGAAAGATGGAGTGAGCAGATGAACTGGCATCAGTTTTGCACAACTCTCTGACTAATTTCTTCTTTTTCTTTGAGGTGGAAAGAAGAAGAAAATAACAGGATTATCCTTGGCAGGCAAGAGTAGAGCTGAAAAGAGGAGTCAGCTAGAATTATTATCCAACTCTCTATTGTTTCTTGTAAGCTTATGCCATCCAATATTTGCATTGTTCCTAACCCACCCTGCCTCTTAATTTCCCAATGCATAAAAAGAAATATTTGGGTGCCTTTCTCCCTATTATGGCGTCATTTGTCTTATTCACTACTTCAGGCTCCATAGAGTCGGTACAATTTATATGGTCAGAGATCATTGAATAAGCAGCAGTTAATTAGGGTTGCAAGTCTTCCATCTCTAAGTGCCTTCTCCATCCAGCTCCTCTGCTCTCCCAACTGGTTTCTGACAGGTACCGATGATGTAATTATTGTCTCAGCCCATTGTACCGAGGTGCCAAGAATATCGCTTCCTATTGTGAGTGTTGTAAGGGCAGAGCTATCTTTAAACTCAATGTTGCTGATTAAATGAACATAAAGCAACTCAGAAGACAATAAAAGACAATTCTTTCAATAGAATGTCCCTATAAGAATATTTGCTTGCTTCTGCATGACAGATACTGTAACAAGGATCATGTGTAACTTCTCTTTCTTTTCCTCCCCTTGAATATGGTTGCTGTCCTCATGATAAATCTGCAGTGTGCACTGGGCAGAATAACAGCCAGGGCTTTTCTGTACGCCAAGGCTGAGGGTCACATCTATCATTCCTTCACCTTTGTTTTCCTCTTAATGATCTTGCTTCAGTCAGACACTTGACTTCAACTCATAAGCCTAAGGAGAAACTAGATTTTAATTTATAGAAACACCAATAAATATTTTTTGTTCCAAGACAATATTTCATAATAAAGTTGAGTGTCTCAGGGATCTTTAAACCAAGTGGCAACTATAAGCATTTTTCTTCATGACTTGGTGTTTTGCTTCAAATCAAACCTGAGCTCACCGATAGCCCATTAAGCTAAAAGTTATGATAAGAGTATACTCTCTCTTTGTAATAAACTACCCAGCATGCAGCAACCTGAATCAATCATGTGTTAAAGGGGAATTTTCTTAAATGAGTCACATCTTTGGCTATTTCTGAGGTTGAGATTGAGGCTCTATTGGAGCCTAGTTGACCGTTTCAGAGGAGTGTTTCTTCTTTCTCAATGTCTGTCCATGTCTGTGGGCTCTAAAGAGCTCATAATCCAGGCCCACCATGTGGCCGCTCAAACAAGCTCACACATTCACTCAGCTCACAGATTGTATTGAAGCACCACAGCATGTGTCTCTCAGTGCAAGGGCCTTCAGACTGCAGAGCAAGCTCCCATGGCTGTCCCACTCCTGGGGAGGTTTCACACCAATTAAGAGTTCTGATGGCCTCAGGATAAGAGGCACAGGAGGAGCTAGGTTTGTTCGTTAGCTACTGCCCAGCCATCTTTGTTGGGGGTATTTAAGCTTTTTCTGAAGGGATATTAGTTCTATGTTTCCAAAGGGCTGGATTAAGTGTTTTCCTTTCCTTTCTTTTTCTTTTTTTCCTTTCTCAAGGGGGAGAAAAGGCTTTTAACTTCCAACAAGGAAGGTGACTCCATGTTTCACGAAAACTAATTGAATGAACTCAAATGTGGCATTGTAGTTGCTAGCACCTGAGAATCTGAAAAAAAATACAATTTTATGGGTCAGACTAGGTGACTAAACAAATGACAGGAGTCTCTAGGGTTTGTAGACTCAATGTTAGAGGCAGAAGGATGCTTAAAGACCATCACTATTTCAGTCAGAGAGCTAGCACCTTGCTCACTGTTGTACAAATCTGCCACAGAATTAGGACAAAACTAAGGATTCTCCTCAGTTCACCAAGACTGTGTTGTATGCCTATTATTATCATCATCATCATCATCATCATCATCACCATCATCATCATCATCCCATACAATACATTCCTAGCTCAGACTTCCCTCCAAGTGCCACTCCCTTCCCTCTACCCCAAGTCCACTCCTCCTTCAGCAAAGAACAGGCCTCCTAGTGATGTTAACTGCATACAACATAACAAGATGCAACAAGACTAGGCACAAACCTCATTTCAAGGCTAGATGAGGTAACCCAGTAGAAGAAAAGGTGTCCCAAGAGCAGGCAAAAAAAAAAAAAAAAAAAAAAAGTCAGAGATACCCTCTCTCCTACTGGTAGGAGGCCCACAAACTCCTTAAGCCAAACAATACAGCATGTATGCAGAGGACCTAACCTAAATCCATGCAGGTGCTGTGGTTGTCACTTCCGCGTCCGAGTCTTGTTTAGTTGATTCTATGAGCCGTAAGCTCATGCTGTCCTCAGCCTCTCAGGCTGCTACAATTCTTCCTCCCCCTCTTCCGTTTTGCTTGCAGGGCACCATGTAAAGGGCACTTGTTAACTGAGAGAAGTTTCTAGGAAAATTAGCACTGTAAATAAAATCTATTGCAGTCTTCTCCAAAATGCACTGATTATATGATGTGCTTTCAGAGAATTGGGGGAAAAACACCACGACACAAAGTTGCTTTACATTAAAAATTACAAAGTTTTTTAAAATATGTATATATGCAAAAGTAAATCTTTTATTGCTGGTTGTTCTTTCAAAAGACTATTAAACCAGGATAAAATTTCAAATTAAATACAAATAAAGCCACAAAGCTCCCCCCATCCAGTTAATAGCATTATTTAAATGTGACATATCTATAGGCTTTTGCTGCAACTGAATGACATGGGGTGGGACACAGCTCTGGCTCTTAGGACCCAAGTTCTCTAGGGTTGAAGAGTCCCACACTACTATGTAATGTGAATCAATTGGGCAGTCTGTCATTTTGGTCTGGGCTTCTCCTCTGAAGGGAACATGAGATGAGTAACATCCACATGAACAGCATGCAGCCCCAGTGAGGGAAGGATTGTCCAGGGATGGCCAGGTTAGCTTCAAACTATCACTGTCCTAGTTACTGTTCTACTGCCATAAAGAGAAGTCACGATTAAACATACTGTACATTTTTATAAAAGAACGCATTTAATTAGGAGCTTGCTTATAGTTTTGGAGGTTGAGTACCTGACAATTACAGTAGAAGTGTGGCAGCAGCCAGGCAGGCATGGATCAGGAGCTGAGAGTTCTACATTTGATTCACAAGCAGGACACACACACACACACACACACACACACACACAGAGAGAGAGAGAGAGAGAGAGAGACAGAGAGAGAGACAGAGAGAGAGAGACAGAGAGAGAGACAGAGAGAGAGAGAGACAGAGAGAGAGACAGAGAGAGAGACAGAGAGAGACAGAGACAGAGAGACAGAGACAGAGAGGGACAGACACAGAGAGGCAGAAACAGATAGACAGAGACAGACAGATAGATAGACAGGCAGACACAGAGAGAGACAGACAGTGACAGAGATTGGGCTAGCTGTTGGCTTTTGAAACCTCAAAGCCCAGTTCCAGTAGCACACCTTTTCCAACAAGGCCTCCCTCCTCCTGAATCCTTCTAAACAATCCACCAATTGGGAACCAAGCATTCAAATCTATGAGCCTGTGGGGGCCATTCTCATTCTGATAGCACACTCACCAAAACAAAACCCCCTGCTTTTCAGATTCTCAACGAATACACACATGCCCCAGTAATATAGTTCAAACCCAGAAAGAGATACTGTATGCTTAAAAATAAACTCCTTTGAAATAAATATTTTATATCACTCCAAATTATAACATTATTTTTAAATTCCATCCCCTAACACAAATGGACTCTATGTATTTGGTGGTCAGAAATTATGGAATACACATTCTATATTTATGCAGGCTCTGCTAGAGTAGAGAACATTAGAATCACAAATGTAAATCACAATGGTAGCAGTTACACAAAATCTCCAGTGAGAGACTCAACTTGGAGTCGGAACCATCAACAGCACCAAAGAGACATCAAGAGCAATACATCCCACACAGCACCACCGGAGAAGTGAAGAAGCTCAGCTGTGTGTTCCGTTATCTTGAAAAACTCATCATTTTCTAATGTAAGTAATTTTGTTTCAAACTTCTGCTGTGTATGGTGCCACTATAAAATTCCTTTAATCATAATTTCAGAGTGTAGTTTTCTTTTGGTTCATGGCAGATGTCCACTTGATGTAGAAATGGAGAAAAGAATGTGATTCTTATTTAACAACCCAAACTTCCAGATTCACTGCCCTTGGGCCCCTTTCCAATAGGTACAGCACAGACTGTCTGCCCATTAAACCAATGTTGGATATCTAAAATTATACTTGACTGAATGCAACTGTTTTTCCTCAGCTTCCTGATTCCCCACTCTTTCTAGGGGAAAAAAATATGAGATGCTCTAAAGTGAGTAAAACTGTTGAGATATTTTTTCTGATCCTTAATGTTTTTGAATAAATAAGGTTTTATTATCTTGAAAATTGGAGACATTTTTAAAATGTCTTCAATATTGATTATAATCTACTACTGTCACATGTATGTTTATGCCTATTTTTTAAAAATATGTATGTTTTAGTAAAAAAAAAAAGAAAGAAAGAAAAAAGGAAGGGGGAAGGGAAGGAAGGAAGGGAAGGGAAGGGAAGGGAAGGGAAGGGAAGGGAAGGAAAGGAAAGGAATTCAGTTGAGAAGCCACCGCAAAACACTCTATCTTCCATGAGCTGTGCTATGGAGAGATACAGTACTGAGTAAGACAGAACAGCTCTGCAGAACCACCCACACTACACAGGAAGACCTTCCCTACAGACAGGCACTAATACCTAATACAGAAGCTTCAAGGGAGAAAGGAGGAAGAAGCACCAGAGAAGGATGAGAGTTGTGTCGGGGCTGGATGTGAGGAAAGTGACATTCTTCAAAACTGTGGGAACATGTTTCTAGAAAGAAGAGCAAGTGGGAGGAGATGCAGAGGAGACACATGCAAAGCAGAGGTCCAAGTGTATTGAAATGATGACAAGGAGATTCACAACAGCCATTTCCACAGAGCGATTCTATGTCCCAGGCATGGCAACAACCACTTTGGTGCATTCTTTCATCTAAGCATCAACACAGTTCCCCCATTTTATTGATAAAAAAAATTTGAGTCTTCAAGAGGTCAATCTGCACTGATTCTACAGCTGCTAAGTGGCTCAGCTCAGTAGAAGCTGGAGCGAGGTCTTCACAGTAGTTCCCACTTCTCCACTCTGCTGTTCAGAAGGCTATAAAAAGCCTGCATTGCTAATGCATGAAGTCAAAGCTAGACAGAATATCTGTTTGCTAGAATATCACATCTGCACTTGCATGTATGTCTAAGTCATGAGCTTCCTTGGGAGTACTGCTTTACTTCCAGTACATGTTTCCAATATATTAGAGATGTGGGTTGAATCAGTTTTTCATTTTGTTCTTGTCAGGAATAGTAAAGAATTGGTTTGTGCATTCTTTAAATTTCTAGAGTGAATATGATGGAAGATTGACACCTTTATTACAAAAAGACAAATCATGAGGCAATGGACCACATACAGTTCCTATCAACCTCTGTGAGTTCTGTGTGTGAGGTTCCGTAGGCCCAGACTTACTGCTAGTTTTACCAGACAGCTCAAAGCTGAGTCTGGGAGACTGGTGATCCCATGTGGACCTTCCTGTGATTGGTAAAATAAACACCAATCACACCTACATCTCAGAATTGTTGAAAGGATTAAATTAGTCAATATGTATGGTGTTTTGCACAGTCCTGGGACCAAAAGCTACTCAGAATGAACTGATATCACACTCAGTTCTACACAAACCCAACCTCATTCCTTCCTTCCCTGTGGTGGATAGTGCTATTTCTCATTGCAATAGTTTCAGATATCTGAAAACAAAACAAAACAACAACAGCAACAAACAGAAACAAGAAAATACAATGAATTTATAGCATAATCATTGGATGTTTGGAGACTTAATGCAGATGTTTCTGTGACTAAATAGTGGGTGTATAAAAGTACCAAGGAGATGAAATTTCCCTGCTGAGCTCCACCATAGCGAATAAAGATCCCCAACAAATTACAGCTGTAGTTTCTTAATTAATTCAGCTCTGTGAATTACTGCTGGAGAGTTTTTTTGTTTCTTTTCTTCTTTTCTTTTCTTTCTTTTTCTTTTTTTTCCTTAGAATACTACTTAAGCAACCATAAAATATTCTAAATAAGCCTCTTCCTTCCCTTGCAGCAACGCCAGTCTTTCTTTTTTGCTTTCCTTATAGCCTATTTACACAGGAAAAAGACACTCAGAATATGAGGCCAAAGCATTGCATTTGCTTCCAAATAACCAAGAACTATTACACATTTAAGGATTTATATATTCTGATGCAATTTCCATCTTTAAAATGTTTTATTCTACTAGGTGAGAATATAGTCAGGTTTATATAAAACAAATAACAAAATATATGAAAAATAAAGTAATTAATTTTAACCAGATCTTCAGTGTTCTTATTATTGACAGAAAAGGGGAAAATTTAATCCCAATTTGTCAACATTCAGAATCTCTAACTAAATAAAGCTGCAATTGCAGTCTTAGTTTCTTAGGATTTCTTGCAGGCTATTTAGGTCATGAAATTTCTTTTTGCTTATGCAAGCTAAAATTAATTTCCCCTAAAATCCTCTTTATGCAGATTGGCTATTCTCCACAAGTTTTGTTTTGTTTTGTTTTGTTTTTTTGAAAACCCCAGACGCAACATCCTAGGTGTATTGGGGAAGCCTTGTGAGCAAGGGTTAGGTTGTCAGAGAGTTGCTGTGGTTCAGGAGATGCCTGCTGTCGTCTGTACCTGACACATTCACAGAACTCAGTGACATTCATAGAACACAGTATGGATATGAATGTACATAGACAACCTTCATGAATAAAGCTCATATTTGGGATTCAGACCTTCTTCCAACTCCATGTCTCATGTTTGATAATGTGTTTTCTGACCCATAGAGCTCAATGTTAAGATCCAATCTTAGAAAAGTCCCCAGCCAAACAAATTAACCCCATCATTCTCACACTTAAGCTACCATTAGCGGATAGATAGATGGTCATTTCAGAAGAAGAGAGATCTCTCTTTCTCCCTCTTTTTCTTCCTCTCCCCCTCTCTCTCCCTCTCCCTCTCTGAGTATACATGTGCTTGTGTGCATGTGCGTGTGTGTCCTGCCTGCCCTCACCCCTCCACCTCCTTCCCATATTCTACCTCTCCTGCTAGTTCACCTCATCACTTGCTTTGGCTAGTTACCCCATATCTTCCTGCATTCTAAACAGTGCGGTCCTCTGGGAACTAAGCCCTTATACTCAAGGATCCTGGCTTTAGCACAATCAACATACTGATGACTATCTTGCATCTATATCCCAAGATCTAACCTCTCCTCTGAGCCTTGGGGTGTTACTCTAACCCCCTGCTTTACAAGGTCCCTGAATGTCCAGAAGATGTCTCAAATGACCTTCTGGCTCTCTACACGACACTGACTCCACACTCAGTCTTTATCACCTCAGTTAACGGCTCTATCATTCTGCTAAGCTCAGCACATCTTCTGTGTTCTCTCTACCCAATTTCATCTATATCACTTCTTCTGCACAAATGTACAAATGAGCAAATGGTTTTATCATTTTGACAGCTACTATGTGAGGTAGTGTTGCAGTTTCCTAACTGGTATCTCTTCTTTGATTCTTTTTTCTCTACTGTAATAACCAAAATGATCGTTTCAAAACACAAGTCAATAACTCCATGGCTTTAAACTTTCAAATGACTCCCTATCATATCCATAATAATCCAAGCATGTCCTAGAAGGACATGAGATGTGTTAATCACCTGTCCGTCTACTGCATCTCCTCCACTTTCTCACATCTTCATCAAGCTGAATACCCAGGGTCTTCCTTGTCACCTGTTAAGTCACAGTGCATGTCCTCTATCCCACTTCCAGCTTTGGGTCTGGGTTTCTCTTTTCTTGGATTTCTCCATGGCTTCTTTTTCATCCACATCTTTGTTCAAATGTCTCCATCCACCAATCTGAATTACCTTCTACTGTCAAAGGCTCATTCCAAAGTTCCTTAACACCACCCCAAACTATGTCTTTATTATTTTTATGTTCTTTATGAGAATGTTAACTCCATTGGAACAGAGAGATGGTGCCTGATAATTTCTGTAAGGTTTGCATTCAGATCCTCCAAGACAATCTTCAGAATGTGGTAAGTACGCCAACTGGAAATATTTTAATGATTCAGTCTGTTGTCTTTCTCCACAACCTATGTCTTGATATGATATGTCTTGATCAGAAGTGGGGTGAATAACTCATATGATAGTGGTGATTCTAGCTAAATTTTCAAAAAGCTTCTGACTCTGCAATACTACCTCACAAGCAGAAATTGAAATTTTCCTTTTTTATTTCATTTTATATCATGAGTCACATGACAATTCCTTCTAGATCCCTTTCCATATTTCATCTGTGTGTAACATTACCAACCTTCTTGAGCTAAGTTACAAGCTAAGTGAGATGAGCATGTTATTACTGGTTGGGTCATTTGAGTACATTAAGAACATGTTGGATTCAGTGCTCAGGCCTTGGTTCCATTTATTAACTACAACACATTTACATATGAACCTACTATATTGCAGAGTAGACACACTACTGAGAAATCAACCACTCAAGAGAAGAAAGCAGGCATGAGCTAGGCCTTCAGTCATTGAGTAGCACTGCAGCATAGTAGAGTATGATCTTGGCATCACCAAGGACAGGTTACAACAAGCACGGAACAGAGGGGTAAACATTTTGGAAGAAAGATTATGGAAGGCAACTGGATTGGTTAACTATCAATTGTGATAAGCGCCATGCCCAAAGGCAACTAGGGGAGAAAAGATTTACCACACTCCGCCCACAGCCAATCATTGAGGGAAGTTAGGGCAAGAAGTCAAGCAGGAGCTGAGGCAGGAACCATGGACAAAATCAGCTCACTTGCTTGCTTCTAGAATCACATTTCACTATCTTTCTTCTATCTCCCCAGTAACCCCTGCCCAGGGTTAGGACCATCCACAATGATGTGGGCCCTCTCACATCAAACAACAATCAAGACAATTCCATAGAGACATGCTTGCATGCAAAACCTATTTCCTCAATTGAGGTTCTCTCCTCCCAAGTGACTCTAGTTTGTTCCAAGTGACTCTAGTTTGTTCCACGTGACTGTAGTTTGTAACAAAGACTTATTATATTTAGAAAGAAATCTACAAAGAATGAGATAAATAAATTTATAAAGGATCTGTAAAGAATACTGTTGAACTGGTGAGCATGAAAGACAAAGGCATTTTAAAGACTTTCTGATACCTTAGAATAAATATAAGGAAGGCTAGATAGCTAGACTCTGGGTATGGAGAAATAGAAGGAAAGAAGCCCTGAGTGGGCAAGAACATTGAGGCAAAGGTTAGCAATGCATGGTGGAGCTAAATCCTAGATAAATATTTTAAATGAATTGAATGAAAGGGACAAGAATATGAGGGTCAAATCATAGTAATTACCAATTTAAACTCATACCAAAATGACATGTTTCGTAAAAAATCACAAATTGCCATATTAAGCTGATTCAAGAAGACTTGGGGAGGAGGGAGGAGGATATTCACACGGACTAAGAGGAAAATAAATTAATAAAATAAGATAGAGACCTTCATGGTTTGCTGATCAGAGTCCACTGAACTGAGGAGGAAGTTGGTTCAGTTCTTAATCTGGTCCATAACAGAACAGTTGAATGGGTGAGGTAAAAGAGAGACCAGAAATATGACAACTGTAAACCTGAAGGAAGAACATGCCAGGAACCTTTGGAGTAGAGGAAATGGTCTGCACAGTTTTTTCTTTTCTCCTGATACCAACCAGCACTTCCACGTTGTATCCTTGTGTGTTTTCTGCAGAGCTGGGTATTGAACCCATGGCCTTGAGCATGAAGTCTATCACTGACTGCCTCCCATCCTCCTTGCTCATTTCTGAACTCATAATGAAATATTAGGTTTAGACTAACTAACTAGCAAGTAACTTTTAGAATATTCATGAGCAAAAATAGAATATTTCTCAATGATGAAAATGACATGCACATCAAAAAAAACATCAATTCACAGTAGCCTGGTTGCTGCTATAAAAATAAATGAAGAGACTAATACCATAGTTAAGGTAAGATCTGGGGAAGATTGGAAATGTACTTGGACTTGGAACAAAATTGCAGAGAAAATCCTGTGGCAATGAAAAATGATTTTAATTCAACCTTTACATAAATGAAGTTGGATCAATGAATAGTGGTCATGTCAGGAATACAGAGCTTGGCTTTGCTACCAATAGGAGAGAGGAGAGGAGGGAAGGAGTTAGGAAGGAAGGAAAGTAAGAAAGGAAAGAAAGAAGAAAGAAGAGAAAGAAAGAAAGAAAGAAAGAAAGAAAGAGAGAGAGAGAGAGAGAGAGGGAGGGAGGGAGGGAGGGAGGGAGGGAGAGAGAGAGGGAGGAAAGGAAGGAGAGAGGGGTGAAAGAGAGAAGTCTCTCATTGAAGGCAAGGATTTCCCAACTCATGAAGAATTTTACACATTCCTCTACAATGAAATGAAGATAAATAATATCTATACCAATGAAAAACTGAAAGACAACTGATGTTTTCACTAAAGAGAATTCAGTGATTATAGCTCTGCTTAAGCATAGTAGTCCCTGCAACACTTGTGTTAGCCAACATTTCTTATCTGGATCTGTGTGATTAGTACAGGGTATTTCAGTGGAAAAATCATCATATCTTCCAATCACAGACTAAATAGAAGCCTAATTCTCAAATTAATGACTATTCTTCCCTGCTAGGCATATTAGTTACTATTCATTCTCAGGCTCTTATCATACCTGCTCGATTTCCACAACAATTTTTTTCTTGAAATTCGAAATAGATTTGGTTTTTATCATTCCTCTCTCTAAGTGCTTAGAAGGATAAATACTATTATGGAGGCGTGCCACAAAAGGGAGTACATTTTAATAGGATTATGATAACAGAACCTTTATCCACAGACTGCTGCAAAGAGCAGAGAAGGAGACTTCTGTTTTCAGATTAGAGCTCAGGCTTTGAAATGAAAAGTGGATTATCTTATTAGCTTGGAAAACGATGTATAGCACTCAAGTCACGCTTCTTGTTTGTAAAAGGAACCATTTCAGGTGAACATGCTGTTGGTGAGCTACCAGTGTGACACGCATCCAACAAAGCAAAAGAAACTACAAAGAGAGCCATTCTGCCCCTCTCATGGCAGCTGTGGTTACTTTTCTTCTGAATCCCCAAAGCAATCAAACCCTTCAGTAGCTAAAACCTGCGCAGCTGCTGTGTGTAAATAGTGGATGAACGAAACTGTAGAGAACCACGCTTTCTCGGAGACTTGAATAGAAATATTTTCACTTCAACTGCAAAATAGTCCAATGAGTTTAACCTTTGTGATGCTTAAGAAAATCTGTGTTTAGCAGAATGTGGGATAGGAACAAGGAATCTCGGTGTTAATAAAATTTTGATCCCAAAAGATTTGGAGCTGCATCTGGTGAGACTTCCTAAAAAAGGTCCAAGTGTAGCAGTGGTAAAGGGGCCTGAAGGTGTGTTATTGGAGTCAGTGAAGGTCAGCTTTAGGCACTCTCTTTGAAGGTGTTGGCAATGATGAAGTCCAGGAAAGCCAACAACTGAACCAATACTCAGGATGGTAGTCAGCACCCTGTAATCAGCTCCTTCACCCCACAGGGTAGCACTGCTCGCAACAGAACAAACTAACAATGTGCACAGACAGCCCCAGCACACCAGACTCCCTCCACTCCCTTCAGGTCTGCCTTTTAAGTGGTGATTTCTATACTCCCAGGGATGCACTTGTGGTATCAAGCATTCAGAAATAAGGGCACTATCCATACTCATATATTAATTATTTCTCTTGCAATAACCAAAGCACCTAGTGAAAGTAACTCGAGGAAGGAAAGGTTTATTTTGAATCACAATCTGAGATGTAGTCCATCATGGGAGTGAGGTGTGGCAGCCGGATGGGGAGTCAGCTTGTCATGGTGTGTTTGTAGTCAGGAAGCAGAGAGAGATGAATGCTGGTGCTCAGCTCACTTTCTTTTGCACAGTGCAGGACTTCAGTCTGTCAGTGGTGCCACTCACCTTCAGGAGGATGGGTCATTATTCTTCATCAGTTAAACAGCATGTAAATATCCTCAAAACTACACTTTAGAACTGCGTTTCCATGACGATTCTAAATCTAGTCAAGCTGATAAAGAATATTAACTATCACAAAACATTTTTGACAATTTTAAATAGAAAAGCATTAACATAGCTTGGTTTCACCTGGTACTGTGGTTTTGAAAGATAATATTACATATCAGAATGCCAAGCTTTAGAGCATGATTGTTTTTCAAGGAATTATGTGATTTATTAACAAAAGAACTAGAAATGATATAATAACTGGGGAAAAGGATATTCACAATATATAATGTTTTCCTTGCTGTACCCATTGTTTAGCATCTAGATTTACGGAATGGATATATTTGGGAGGGTAGTTTTATAGGCTCTTGAGAGAGTAAAGTGGAGAGCTCTCACAAAGTAGGGCTATTACCAGTCATGAGAGAAAACTTCACATCATAACTGCTAATGTGAGTGTAGACTAGTTATATATCAATTTGGTTGTGATGAAAATAGAGTTATGACAACCCAACATTAGATAACAAAGATCTCTTTAAAATATCATTTGTCCTATTCAAGGTTTAATCTGTTTCCCTAAATAAAATTCCATGAAGTTAATATCTAACAGCTACAGATGTCTTCTACGGTATTAACCTCATCTCTCTGTTCTAACAAGGATTCTAAGGGACTCACAAGGATTTCCTGTCATTCTGTGCTCATAATGTACCAATTCAGGACTCTCTCCATTTTGTAGATGTGCAAATATGCACAACAATGAAAGAGAAGAAGCATAATGTGAGCTCTGATAATTGTCCCTTCAGCATTTTTCAGGGTTTACACTTGGTTCTAGAACCAAAAGGATAATGGGTGTAAGGGAATGGCATGGTGTGCTAATATTGATTGTTGACTTAGCAAAATCTAGAATTACCAAGACTGTATGCCTCTGTCCATGTCTGTGAGGGAACTTCAGCATTAGGTTAAATAAGATGGGAAGATCCACCCTAACTGTGAGCAGCACTATTTCATGGGCTGAGGTTATGACCTGTGCAAAAGGGAAAGCAAGCTAAGAATCAGAGTTCATCTCTTTCTGCTTCTTGATTGTGAAGTAACCAGCTTTCACAAGCTCCTGCCAGCAGGACTTACCAGCCATCTGGTAAGAATTGTATCCTTGAAACAAACCAAATAAGCCAAGCCAAACAAACAAACAAAAAGTTGTTTCCTTAAGTCACTTTGTTAGATCCTGTGCTACAGCAACTAGAATATTAACTAGTAGCATTTTTACTGGACTTTATGTTTCTTCCTAATCTAAATGATACTTCATTTATTCCTTAAGGATTTTACTCAATATACTTTCATCAAATTCGTCTTCCTCCTCCAACACATCCTAGACCTACCTCTATCCTCCTAACTCCATGTTTTCTTTTTCTGCTTCAAGCTCATCTAGTCCAATGTGTGTTGTTCAAATATTCTTGGGTTCAGGACTATCCCTTGCAGCATTATGTATCTACAAGAGGTCTCACCCTTAAAGAAATCTGACTCAGAAGTTATAGTACACCAATGTCTCCTCAGCTAGAGTGGAACTTCATGCTTACCTCTTCCATCCATGGTGGGATTTCATTTGCCTTGAGCTCGAGGGTTTCATGCATACTGTCCCAACTACTTCAATATTTATCATTGCCCTGTAATATCCTGAAAACACTGCTTCCTTGTAACCATTCCCCACCTCTGTCTCTTACAATCTCTTCTTCCCTCTATTCCAGATGCAATAATCTATGGATATAGTGATAAACCATTAGAACTCAGATTAATGCTATGTCAATTTAGCAAACTAATAGTAATATGTTCTTCCCTAGGATATATAGCCTATTTAGCAGTAGGGTCTTGGCTCCAATAATAGTGCCAAGTATGGGTTGTATCTGGTGGAATAAATCTTAAATCCAAATCAGAAAGTGTTTGTTTATTCCCATAACATTTGTGCCACTACTGCACAAGTGGGCATGTCTTGTCAGACCAGCCAGTTTTATACCACACAGGCTTCACATCCAGATATGATTGATGGTTGCTTTTCTCTTCTGGTAGTGTTAAAGCACCTCCTAACACTATGAAAACCAGCTACTAGGCAAGAAGCTTCAAGGTCAGAAGTAGTTGGTATTTTCTATATCTATATCCCAATTATATGTGTCTTTAGCAATAGACTCTTACCACCTAATTCAGGACGGCAAATAAGAGCACCGACACCCATCTGTGAAGTTTAGAGTCTATGCTCTAATCTATACTTGTGGCTGTGATGTAATTAGAGAATGCTGACAGACATCAGAGGTTAATACAAATTCAGGCATTTGTTTCATTATTGTGGAGGAAGCATGAAGTTCGCAAAAAGTAATCAAGAAGCAGCTAAATGTGACAGACAAAACTTGCACTGCCCTAGAGGGATGTTTACATACACTGCTGAAATTTCAGGAATGAGGAAAGTTTAAATAAGTAAACAGCAAGTTAAAGATGTTTAGCAATTCTACCAGATTGTAAACCCACAGAAATGTCATTATGTTGAGGTATATTGTAGAGATGATGACCCTGTCCCTCTAAATCCTTCAAGGTGTGTCTCCTACGTGCAAGAACATTCTCTTACATGATCACAATACAATATCCAGCTAAGAAAAATCTTTTAGACATTCAAGGAATAACTAGTCTTCCATTTCTAGACTGTCCTCTATGGTCTTTGGAATAGTGGAGGTAAAAGAAGAATTTGAGTCCCAGTTAAGGTCCTCAAGATACATTTAGATTCTCTCTCTCTCTCTCTCTCTCTCTCTCTCTCTCTCTCTCTCTCTCTCTCTCTCTTCTCTCTCTCTCTCTCTCTCTCTCTCTCTCTCTCTCTCTCTCTCTCTCTTTCTCTCTCTCATTCCTCTAAGGCTAACACAATATCATTGCTTTTTGTTTGACATGTTTCATGGCATTGACATTAAGGA
The DNA here is from genome assembly GCF_004785775.1 of Grammomys surdaster. Taxonomy (NCBI): domain Eukaryota; kingdom Metazoa; phylum Chordata; class Mammalia; order Rodentia; family Muridae; genus Grammomys; species Grammomys surdaster. The sequence continues at coordinate 16,289,261 of NW_021604597.1, read as the reverse complement.
TGCAAGCCACTTATAAAATGTCTGATATTTTGAGTTCATCCAATTATTTACTTATGATTAGATTCTAGTTTGACACTTTTGTCAAGAGCACTAGGGAAATGACATTGTTCTCTTCTTTTTGGAACATATTGAAAAGTAGATAACATCAATCTATTCCACTCTTGATGACATTAAGTTGAGTAGTGTGTTATTCTCAAGATCTTTTCATTTTGGAGGCATATATTTCCCTAGTAATAATCTAAATCAATCAAGATGTGAAACTTGGAGTCCATTAATGGTCTTTGCCATCATATTTTATATTTATTAGTTGATACTGCATGAAGAATAGCTCTCCTCTTTCCTATTTTCTTTCCTCAGTTTAGTTTCAGAATCTCCTTCCTGGGGAATGGTCCTGCCCACACTACACAGGTCTTGCATTCTCAACTAAGGAATAAAGATGACACCAGAGACATTGACCCACAGGTCAATCTGATCCAGACAATCCCTCATTGAGACTCTTCTCAGGTGATTTTAGATAGTGCCAAGTTGATAACTAAAACTAACCATCTCATAGCCTAAGCAGAGTAAAACAGTCTTTCTGGCATTTCCCTATACACACTTATAATCAGTGATGTCTTCCAGGAGTATTACATCTTATAGAAATTACTAATGAGTTGATAATTTATAAATGACAGCCAGGCCTAGATCTCAGAAGAAGGGAGGATGAGTTAACAGACAGGAATTAAACATCATTAAATCTCACAATATAGAAATCGGGCCTACTTTGGGAGTAATATCTCTTATTTTCATGAATTTCTCTTTACCTGCAAAAACTTGAAATGAATGAAGTGAAGCACACACCTCGTGCTCACATTCTGGCTCCTCTAGTGCTAAAGGGAAGGTAACATCTGGAGACCCTAGGCCAGCTCCTCTGCTCGCCAGCTGTGTAACAAATTTATTTAACATTTCTAGTATTTCTTTCCTCACCCACAAAACATATTCAATAATAACAATGACTTGTTTTGAAGATAGAATGCAAACTATGCTAAAGAGATCTAACATCCACTGTCATTCCATCAGTCAATATGATGCATCCATATTGTTAATGGAATGACTTTACCTGGTACTCCCTGGGCAAGCTCACAAAAGACTTACCTAACCATTTCTCTGGGAATAGTTTTCTGACTCTTCAGTATTCCTCATCTCAGCATCTCCTCTTACATCCTAGAAATACTCTACTAAACTATTCTAGCTTCTCAGAATCAAACACACTCAAACTGCATTTCCATCTCTTTCTAGGATCTCCATCTTCATTTTCTTGCATTTTTAATTTTTTAAATATTTTTGGATAACTAAAGTTTCACAGACAATTATTTCAAAAATGCAAGATACTGCCTACTATCCACTGAGTTGTTTTGCATAACAATAGTGTAAGATCATAAGCAGGAAACTAACATTGATGCAACCCTCCTACCTTAGCCAGATTTCCTCAGGCACTGTGTTATTGAGTTCTTTGTCATTTTACTACGTGTATATGTTCATATAGCTACTATCACAGTCAAAATACAGAAATTTTTCACTACAGGAATCCCTCATACTATGATTTTATAGCATCTTCCCCCTCCTGACCATCCCTAAGTCTTGTCAACCACTTATCTATTCATCCATCATTTCTACAATTTTGTCACACCATGATATAGTTTTGATACCTCCCTTTTTAAAAATTTATTTTTTTTAAATCAAATCGTAGTTTTTACTTATTCACACAGGGGTTATAAAAAAGGCAGGACGTGGGGAATGGGATGACACCAGAGCATGGGTGTTCAGGGGGGAGTACAGATATCTTTCAGAACAGGGTATCGGCTGGGTGAAGGTTCAGAGGACAGGTCACTATGACTCTGCCTATGATTCACTTGTTCTTATCTAAGGATACTTCCCTTTTAAAAACTCACAATGGTTCCCTAGAAATGGTCAAAGTCATTATTATCTATGAGTTTTTGCTTCTCACTGCTAAGTAGAGCACCATGATCTGATGGAGCACAAGATTATTACAGATTATTCAGTATTATTATTATTATTATTATTATTATTATTACAGATTATTCAGTAGCTTTCAGGTTGTGTTTGTTGTGAAGAAAGCTGACTTGATCATTTGCTTTTCTGTTTCTGTGGGTTAAATATGTTACAAAGCTAATGCTATGGTGAATGATGACCACACATTTGGTTAAATTGACCTAATTGTCTATTCCCTGTGGCACCCCCACCAGAAATGTGAGAATGGCTCAGTGTCTATGCACTTCCTGGTGTTATCACTACTTCTTATAACAACTGTTTTGATCAGTGCACAGTGACTTCTCTCTTTCATTTTAATTTACATTTGCACCAGTAGCTCATGGGTGTTCCACGTTTTTTCACACTTGTTTAAAATTTCTATAACCTCTTCAGTGAAAGGCTTGTTTTTGTATTCCATTTTCCAGTTGGATTATTTGAATCATATATTACTTACTTCTAAGTTTCTAAGATTTTAAATATATTCTAAATACATGTTCTTTGCTAGCTATGTGACTCGCACTGTATCCCAGCCTGCAGCTTGCTGTTTCTTCCAAAGTCTTTCACAGGAGAAGTGTTGATGAGCCCTGCTTGCTAATTTTGTTCTTTTTGTGGATTGCGCTTTTGCAGCACCAATTCTTCACTTTTAAGAGCCTTAGCTCTTGATGCTTTTTCCCTGTTCCCTAAATCATTCTTAATGTTGTATTTTATATGTGAGTTTCCAATTCATTATGAGAGTTTTTAAATAAGACCTGTGTGCTAGTGGAGGGATAGCTTTCCATGGAAGGACAGGGATCCTTAGCTCATCACACAGAGCCCAGACAATCGACAGGTTTCCTTAGCATCTCTTCTCACCAATGTCCACAGTGCCTTACCCACACAAGACAACCTAGGGTTTTTTAGGGGCCGTTGTTCCCGTCATGAAACTAGTTTTTCTTGGACTTTTCCATCAACCCTGGTTAGAAGGTCATCTTTTCTGCATTCCCATGACGTTGTCCCTCCTCCTCAAACAAAACTCTCTGCACCTCGATTTTCTTGCCCCTGATATTTGTAGCCCTCTCTATTCCATCCAGCTTTCCCTCTACCTAATAGGGCTCACAGGAAAACAATTTATTTTTGGGTTTTTTTTTTATGTAAAGCTCAATAAAAGCTAACCTAGACCACATCAGTTCTCAGTGTTTTAGTCATTGTAGTAATTTTAATGATTGTGATAGTGTCTTTGACATATCTCATATGACAGTTTATTATACATGTGTGTTGTATGTTCATTCTTTACTCCTCTTCTCCACCGATCATGTAATATTTTCTACAGTATATCTTGTCCGTTACACCATAGGCTCTGACAAACAGTTGTAGAATTGAATTGTATGTTTTATTTCAATTACTATGCCAGCTTTAAAAGAAGGGCAACTAAATTTGACTCCCAATTAACATACTATTTAATTGACAATCGGTAAATAGGTCTTTTCTTCAATTGTTCTGTGTTTTATTGCAACTTTAAAAGTTAAATGACTTATGGAAAGAAGGTATAATTAGGTTACTTAATAGAGATAGAAAAGTAGGCTTAGAAGTGGTGGCTGCTGCTGCTTTTCCTCCTCCTCTTCTTCCTCTTCCTCATCATTCTTCCTTTGCTTCTTCATGATTCTACCACAGAACAGTATTCTTTTAAAGAGCAAATTCAATATGCAAACTTTATTAAAACAGATGTTATTGAGTCCTGTCTCACATTCCATCACACCTGACTTTCCCCACATTTTTGGAAGAAGATGCATCAACAAGGGTTAGTGAAGAATAATTAGTTAAACATTGTGGCAAAGAATGAGAATTCAGGATTCTAAAAGATAAAGCTAATGGAATTGGGAATGCTTTGACAGACCACATTGAAAAAACATGACAAATTCATTTGTAAAAAGTGATAACATAAAAATAAAACTTTCTAGAAAAGAAGTAGAATCTTTTTTGCTACTGAGAAGCTCAGAATATGGATGTAATTAACTACGAAAAGGAGAGCTCCGAATGTTTGGGTACAAAGTTAAAGCTGGGTGGGAGGAGTAAGTTCTGGTGTTCTGCACAGTGGTGTGTCTATAATTAACAGTGGTACATGCACTCCAGCATCGCCAGAAGAGAGAATTCTCAGTGTTTCACCAGAGAAAAATGATAAATATTTATGAAGGTGGGCATTCAAATTGTCTGATTTGATCATCATACAAATCACATCTATATCAAAACACCACGCCATGCTGTTCAGTTTATACCTATATATCCACAGGGGGAAAATGCATAAAATTATCTTCAAAATCTCTCAAAAGCTGTGTGTAAGAATTGGGTTGCCACTTGCTGCCACAAAGCTGGCTTTGGTTTCAAGATGTACCATCTCCAGCTCAAGGGAAGAAATCTTAGCTAAGCCATTGCCAGTGTCGATATTTGATTTTGGTAGAGGCACATGACACATTCTGAGTGATGGGATACAAAGGAGGGTCTACTGAGACTTTTGTCCTATTTTTTATTATTATTAAATTATTTTATTTATTTACATTACAAATGTTGACCTTCTTCCTGGTCCCCCATTCCAAAGTTCTTCATCCTATTCCCTCCTCCCCTTTGCCTCTGAGAGGGTGCTCCCCCACCCACCCTCCCACCCCTACCTCATACTCTCTCCACCAGCATCCCCCTTCCCTTGGGCAAATTAAGCACATCCTCTCCCACTAAAGCCAGACAAGGAAGCCCTCTGCTACATATGTGCTGGGGGCCATGGACCAGCCCATGTATGCTCTTTGGTCAGTTGCTTAGTCTCTAGGAGCTCTGAGGGGTCCAGATTGGTTGATATTGTTATTCTTCCTATGGGGTTGCAATCCCCTTTCAGCTTCTTCAATCCTTCCCCCTAACTCTTCATAGGGGTTCTCAACCTCAGTCTAATGGTTGCTCTAAGTATCTACATATGACTCACTCGGCTGCTGGTAGAGCCTCTCAGAGGACAGCCATGCTAGGCTCCTGTCTGCAAGTACAACATGGCATCAGTAATATTGTCAGAGTTTGGTTCCTGTGAATGGGAGGGATCCCAAGTTAAGCAGGTCACTGGAAAACCTTTCCTTCAGTCTCCACTCCATTTTTGTCTCTGCATTTCCTTTAGACAGGAACAATTCTGAGTCAAAAATTTTGAAGGTAGGTGAGTGACCTCATCCCTTCACTGGGGCCCCTGTCTAACTACTGAAGGTGATCTCTTCGGGTGCCATCTCTCCACTGTTGGGCATTTCCGCTAAGGTAATCCCTATTGAGTCCTGGTCATAGTCTTAAAATAAACAGATGTGAGAAAGGAACCATGCTACACTCCATCTTTGTCAATTTTATTAAGATGCTGTGCTCTAAACTCTTGAAGTCACCACACAACCATAAAGACACCTATGAGCAAACACAGGGCGACAGACCAGAAAACTTGGAAGGAGCAGGGTGCCTAATGAAATTGCATAATTTTGTAAAAGAAATAAGAAGACCTCTAGCTCAGTTTACCCTGTTAAAACAGCTTAGCTCCTCCTTTCTCGTCAGCTTCGTGAATTTTGTTTCTAATCTACAAAAGTCTCTTGATTGACCCCGCATTTGGGTGGACTCTCTTACGAGTTACAGTTTGAGTATAAACTGACTTTCCCAGACTCTTGTTATATAGGCTTGGTCTTCAAATGAGGAACTATTTGTGGAGACTGGAAGTAGATCATGGGGAAAGACCTTAAGTGTATTGTATCTCTAGGCCTTTTCCATTTCTCTCTACCTCTGTCTTCCATGAGGAAAACTGCTCTGCTTTAATTTCTTCACCATGATCGACTGAAACCTTTGAAACCATAGGTTAAATGACTCTTCCTTCTTCTCTCAAGTTGTCCTCTCTGTTAGTTTGGTCACAGTGACTTAAAGTCTAACACACTGAGTCTTCCTGACAGAGAAATTTTAAACAGGAAACCTGCAGTTTAGTTGGCTAAAAGTATGTTCGTGCTTTCAATTAATATTCCAGAAAAAAAAAAAACAGGCTTGCTGTACACACAGTGAGGATGAAGGAGAAAGAACACAGTAATGGCTACCCTTGTAGGTTGATGCAGAGGATTAAATGAAATCATGCAATAATAAAAGGCCTGTCAAGTAGGAAACAGAATAAATGTTAGTTTCTTCTCCCCTAATTAATCCTTTGGTAAGATGCGACACTAACATGGTTTATTAGACTATTAATTCAGATGCTGTCTTTCGAGAAGAAATTACTTTGACAGTTGGGCTTGTGTCAGCAAGTGTAATTTCTGTTGAAAATCTTCCAATCTTAACACTTCACCCAGAAAGTCTGATGTGTTACAGAGGGCTCAGGCTGGGCTACTTTCAGCCCTGGGGAAAACTGATGTGAGGATCCACAGTCGGAGGGTTTCTACACCCTTGACTCTCTTATGCTCACACCTTAAAAAGAGTATGTGGGTGGAAATAATGGACTTCAGGGAAGCATGCTTATAAGAACTCTCCCTTTAAGTTATTTCCACACTTTCTGGGACATTGCACCAAAAGCTAATCATATCCTGATAATTATCACCAACCTTCTGAATACAACTAATTAACATACTGTGTATATGTTGTGTCTAGAGCATAGAAACAAAACTAGAGCTTGGTTTTAAAAAGAAACATACTGTCTTAAAAATATAGGAAATTGTGAAGGTACTCAGTGTTTATGATAAATAAATAAAAGCCATATTTACTTAGTCACTAATCTTCTCGCATGCCACATAATAAAAGGATTAATATTGGTTAAAATGCAACTAGAAAAGTCTTAAAGACGTATTTACACTTTGACCTAGAAGCTTTACTTCCTGAGACTTATTTTGAAGGAAAACTTGAGTATTTGTGCAATAATTAGTTGTTATATGTGCATGGATATTTTGCTTTTATGTGTGAATATGCATGGGAACTGCATGTGTGTCTAGAGGCTGTGGAAGCCAAGTGAGAGTGCTGGATTCCTGGAACTGGAGTTAGGAAAGCTGTAAGACACCATGCAGATGCTGGGAACTGATCCTGGGGCCTCTGCAAAACCACCAAGTGCTCTTAACCACTGAGCCATCTCTCCAGACAGTGATTTTTTTTTTTTTTTTTTTTTTTAGTTTTTTCGAGACAGGGTTTCTCTGTATAGCCCTGGCTGTCCTGGAACTCACTCTGTAGACCAGGCTGGCCTCAAACTCAGAAATCCACCTGCCTCTGCCTCCCAAGTGCTGGGATTAAAGGCGTGCGCTACCAGCACCCGGCTCAGACAGTGATTTTTAAAGAATATTATTACAAGAAGAAAATGGTCTAATAATTCAACCTTAGAAGATTCAAGAGAGTTTAAGAATGTCTACACAGTGAAAGACAATATAACTACTGAAAGCAAAATTATAGAAAGGTATTTATTGGCATGTAAAGATTCACATGATATATTCTTGGATTTTTAGAGGTTATACATATGTGTATTTTATTACCATTTAATTAAATGTAATGCATTTATGCTTAAATTTTTCAGTATTGTAAACCAAATAAATATGAACACTAATCCTACTTTTTACATCTTGGTTTATTGTTTTTGTAGTAAGCAAAAAGCATTTGTTATAGAAAAGTAATTTTTAAAAACTCAAAACAAAAAAAAACCAACAGCAAGAGTTTGTTATTGTTCATTATATAGATTGTCTTAGTGTTCTTTCTGATGCTGTGATAAACATTATGACCAAAACCAACTTGGGGAGGAAAGGGTTTATTTGCCTTACACTTCCATCTCTCTGTTCATAACTAAGGGAACTGCAGGCAGGAACTAATGCAGCTGCCATGGAGAAATGCAGCTTACTGGCGAGAAGTGCAGCATGTCACAGCTTGCTCAGTTTGCTCTTTTTTAATACAATCCAGGGACAATGTGCTGGACCCTCCCACATCAACAAGAAAACACTCCACAGACTTGCCTATAGGTCAATTTGATGGAGACATTTTCTCAATGGATATTCCCTCCTCCTAGATAACTCAAGATTGCATAAGTTGACAAAAAGAGACGAGCACACCGATTCCCAACTCTAGCTTCTCTGATTTTCCCCATGGTCTGACGTAGGAGACTCAAGACAAACTGAGAATAAGAAGATCTTAGGGCTATTTTCTTGGGGTATATATCTCCTCTGAGGTTAACAGAACTGGATGAGTGTTTCTTCCTTCCCACTCATCTTACTGCTGACCATGATCTAGCCAGCTGATACATTGATCCAAGCAAGACATCTAGCCATCAGCAGTACTCCAAGTCTTGCGTTGATAATGCGGGAGAATCAGGATTGTTCCTATACTTGGTTGGTTCTTTGTGTTTTCCTGATGATTTCCTTCACTAAGATACAACCTGATTTGTATCCACTCTGGGAAGTAGCCCCTGCCTGGCGTTGCCAAGCAGGCTCTACCAGAGCCTGTCTACTGACCTACATTCAGGTTGATCTGTAATATTCATAATTGTTATTGTCACTGGTTTTTATCCATACTCTGCTATTTACTCTGTCAAGTACTTTCAACATATTTCACCAAAACACATAACAACAATGTTGGAAGGTTAAAGCTATAATTATTCATTTTATAGATGAAGGAAAATGTTGCCCAAGATTATGTAGGTAGTAAAATATAGCATCAAAATGAGACACCAATTCTACTTGCATCGTTTTAGAGACCTTGTAAGTCAGCAATTCTCAACCTGTGGGTCATAGCCCCTTTGAGGGCCACATATCAGATAGCCTGCATATTAGATATTTACATTATGATTCATAAGAGTAGTAAAATAACAGTTATGAAGTAGAAATGAATAACTTTATGGTTGGGGTCACCACAACACAAGGAACTGTATTAAAGCATCATAGCACTAGGAAGGTTGAGAACCACTGCTAAATGTAATTGTTTAATTAATAATATTTAAATAATCTTAATCATTTTCTTTGGATGAAGAGTTCAGGCGCCCACTAGAAGGCGTTCCTAGACCTGAAAACAAGATTCTAAGAAAATAATACCAAACTGCTTCCCACTCACAGAAGTGATTTGCTACAAGTCAAAGTTCTAGGCTGCTTGTGGCAAGGACGTCCAAGACATAACTTGAGGCTCTGTATATTCAGCGACCTGCTGACTGGTTACATCCAAACCTCTGTAAACCTCAGAACCCAAAATAGAAAATGAACTTTGTAAGTCCTAAATATCTCATCTGTGAGTATCAGATGACATGGCATACATCTGAGCGCTTTCCAACATACGAAGTTCAAGAAGTCTTGACTATGTCTGAATACCAACTGCTTCTGCCTCAAACCCCAGGCAATGGAACTTTTATATAGCATTTTTTAAAAGATTGGGTGAGGGATTTTAGAGATATGGAAAAACCTTAATATGAAGAAGTCCCACGAGTAGTGGTTCCCCAGGTTTACCATTGGTAATTCCTGAGGAAAGCTGTCAGCTCATGACCCCATCTCCTGTCTAATGCCTTTGATTTAATGGTTCCACGCTAGGAGCAAAAGGTCTTTGCCAAGAGACCTGTTAGACGTTAGAAAATCTCCTTACTCATTTTGGTTTCAATTCCCTAGGAGCAAGTTAGAGCTTTGGCAGAAAGTTTATACATACGTTGTTTTAACTTCATGTGAGAGCTGGCACAATTATTCAAAAACAGTATATCAAGGCTTAGGAGTATAGTCACATGAGGGCTAATCTTAAACAAAGCAAAGTCCTAATATATTAGGCTTGAGAGAAGCAAGAGTTTCTTTTTTTAACTATATTTTTAAAATTAGCTTAAATTATAAAAGTGATACATGCTCTTGTTTAAAATATAAATGGTCCACATTAGGAGAAAGGCAGAGGCCTCACTGCAGAGTATCTTCATACTGTTGACAATTTCTTATATGGACTTTGAATGTCTTCTATGATTACAAAATCGAGTGACTATAAATATGTTTTAGCACAATGCCACTCTTGTAGACTGCTCTTGAAAGTGATTTTCTACTTCTGAAATTTTGATTTTAGTTTTCACATCCATATGTATGGCTGTAACCATTTTAAACTTGCCTCCACGGTATCTCATTACATGGCTGGGTCATACATTATTTAAGTGTTTTTCTCTAGATTGAGATTTGGTTATTGATAGATTTTTAGCATCATGGGCAATTTTACCACATCTTCCTTTAATTATATGAGTATGTCAAGGAAATTTCATGTACATGTGCATGCATGCACATGTTGGCTGCATGTACATAAGTATGTGGGTATATGTGTCCCTGTGTATGCACATGGGAGTAAGGTAAGACATAGACATATTCCTTTTTTATTCTTTTCATCATTTCCTCATTACTCCGTGAGAGGGTCTCTCACTGGACTGAAAGCTTGTTTTTTCAGCTAGTCTGGCTGGCCAACCAGCTCTTGGGAAGTGCCTGCATCCTCTTTCCAATGCTGGGGTTAGAGTCACATTCAGCCACGCCTGCATCCTCTTTCCAATGCTGGGGTTATAGTCACATTCAGCCATGCCTGGCTCTTTCTGTAGCATCTAAGGATTCAATAACTATCTTTAGGTCCTTATGCTTGTAGATCAAATGTTCTTACCCATTGAGCCATCTCTGCCACCCACCATGAGGAACTTCTCAGAAGTCAAATCAATAAGTCAAAAGTCACAAAGCCAGGTATGGTGGTTCATGACTGCGATCCCATCAGAAGAGAGACTGAAACAAGGAGATTGCTGATAGTTTGAGGCCAGCCTAGGTTATATAACGAGTACCAGGCCAGTCTTCACTGTAAAGTGAGATGCTACCTCAAAGCACCAAGTACTGTACATTCAAATATTGACAGATACAACAAAGTACCTTCTCTTGGTAATTGAGTTAGTTGTTCTTCCTCAAACACAGGAATGAGAACCCTATATGAAGGTACAGATTGTATAAGGAACTGGATTACTAAACTGAGGCACATGATGTCAGTGACTCGGTGGACAGTGGATTAAATATGAGAAGTGGAAAGTGTTTGACCTTGGGTGGACTGGAAATTACTAGGCCTTCCACCTTGGGAACAGTGTTGGAAAGAGTTGAATTTCAGGAAGGGATTAACAGTCATGGTGCTGATACTGTGTGCTAGAACCATTCTAAGTGCACTAGCCACATTAAGCCACCCATTCCTTCCAACGCCCCTACAGAGAAGGTGCTGTTATAAGTTATAGATGAGAAAAACAAGGCATAGAAAACTCAAGTCAATATCCCAGGGACACCCAGCTGATAAGTGGTAGAGCTCAATTTGAACCTAGAAAGCTTGTGCCCAAAGTCAGACACTCTAAACATTGTATAGTATAACTCGGTGCTTCTAATGATATGCTAACCATATTTATAAAAAAAAAAAAAACCTAGTCTGGGCCAAGAACAGCAGAAACACAAAGAAGAAGAAAATATTATTCCCACCTCAGTCATTTAAAGTGGCTTTCTAGCACTGCATTCACCCCCATCAGAACCACACTAACACAATATGCTCACACTCACTGAGTCACATGTGCATCATCACACATAACATATAGTGGCAATTTGATTTTTCCCATGAAGTAGAAGGCCATTATGTTCCATTAGCTTCGGGTAGGAATGCTAAGAACCACTGACTTCTGGACGTGACATGGGTGGCTGTACACATGAACTTATAACAACTACAGTTAACTTATATGGGGCCTACAGAAGATCAAGCCAACTAAAAAGGTAAGCATGAATAGAGAAGGAGTTACTGAGATCCTATCCTTGCTGAGAGGATATTAGCAGCTGATGGCTGCTGGGAGGAGGGAGAGTAATTAGCCTTTTGGGGGGTAGCACCATGTACCAGAGGGGGGTTGGTTGGCCACGCACGAGTGGATGACTCCATATCCGTGCATATATTAGCGATCCTAATTAGACTCTGTGGACAAAAGAAAAACGTTATCTCTAATTGTCCAAAGTTGACTAAGATTGAACATCTTCAGACATTGACAGATTAAACATCTCCACATTCTAAATATTGATAATTCCACCATGAAAAGAAGGGTATAGCTCAGTGATGAAGGGAAATCCACTCCATTACAGAAACACGCCCTTAGAATACAATAGCCACATCAGCAAGAGCAGCATTACCAAGCCACAATTCTATAATTTCCAACCATGTGTGTCCCATAGCATATGAGAGCAGCAGGAGGAAGAAAAGCTTCCAAGGAGAGTCTGTCTCCTCATCATCCTGCTGGCAGAGCTCAGAGCTCAGGCCCAGGTTCAGGTCTTTTCTGCCACTCCCCCACTGTGTGGGCATCATGTCTCTGGCCTCCTCTAAAAGATGAGAAGTAATCTAGAGGACTTGAATCAGCGGGCTGACTGAGACTCAGAACGTCCGGTGAAGATCTCTACCCAAAAGTTGGTAAAGCACAGACTAAACTTCCAATCGAAAGACACCCTCACCCCATCCACCATTCCTCCTTCTCCCATGTTTCATTCCCTTTTTTGTTGAAAAAATCAAACAAACACACAACAACAACAACAACTACAACAACAACTACAACAACAACAAAAACAACAACAAAAACAACAACAACAACAACAACAAAAGTGATGACTTATAACTAGATCAGGAACCAAAAAGAGGCTTAGCTTGCGAAAGCTCCATGCTTTGGCAGATGCTCAGAGTGGCTGGCACTATTTTTTTCTAGGCAGCTGTAGTTATAAAAGGCCTTCAGACCTATGATATCATCTTCACAAAGCCAACTAGTGAGCAAACAATACATCTTATTATCATAGATTATTCGGTAAACATCAGTGCACATGGCTATTTAATAAGTTTTGACAGTTTGTCTTATCGCTTTCAAGTTTTCTTTCTTTCTTTTGATTATTGTCTGCTACTATGGGTAGAACCCAGGGTTTCATGTATGGTAGCCAGTGCTTTACCAGTGGGGACCATTCTCAGCCATGAAAGTTTTCTTTTTGTACACTATGATAGTAATGGGAAGTTGATAACAGGCTTTTTCTGCATTGTTCAATGAACCATTGCAGCCTGAGCTAATATGCAGATTTAACTGTCATGTCATTCTGTTTTAAGGGCAATTAAATATTTTCTCTGAGCACCTCAGATTACAGTGCAAATCTTCATGAAACTCATACTCTCCATTTCTGTTCTTACAGTTTATTTAGCATCCAGGATATGCTGTTCTTCTCCTCTGTTAGGCTTTATTATATAGGGTGTACATCTTCATCTGAAAATATTTAGTTTTTTTTTCTTTTCTTCTTTGTTCATGTTGGATCAGTTACCTTTGTCCTTTTGTTAGTTAGGCAGCATGATGCAGCCATGTAGATTCCTCTATGTCAAGGTGCCAGCATCTCATGATAATGGCATTGACCCTTGTGTACCTCCTCACAGAGTGAATGGGGACCTCCAATTAGATGGGCTAGCTTTTATCACCCTTGCTAGTCAGGATTGGATCTATGTGATGCCAAGACAACTTTGTACAAAATAAAGTAAAATGATAACAATTTATTCACAACTGCCTGTTAGAAATTTATGAGTTCAAAGAAAATATTTTTATAATTGAATTTAAAAAGGGAAAAGTATATTTTGTCAGAATGATAGGTCTCTAAAACTGTAATTTTCATTCCATGCCTTAATCTTTTATTTAACGGGCTATTTTCCTCAGTCTCTAAATAGCAGTAAACTTAAAACCAACCAAAGTTTGAGGAGATGAGGAACTGTGACTGGCTAGTGTAGAACTGGAGCAGTGATTCTCCACCTGTGGGTCACAACCCCTTTGGGGGGGGTCACATATCAGATATCCTTCATATCAGATATTTACATTAAGATTCATAACAGTAGCAAAATTACAGTCATGAAGTAGCAGCAAAAATAATTTTATGATTGGATCACCACAACTTGAAGAACTATAGGAAAGAGTCACAGCATTAGGAAGGTTGAGAAGCGCTGAACTGGAGAGTCTCTCATCTAGGCTAAGACAGGCAAGGCACTAGAATGCCATGTTTCAGTAGACACTAGCTCTAAGAAACCAAGATGCTGTCCCTTTGGTGTCTCTCTCGCCTTGCCCTAAGTTCATCTGGTGGGCTCTGTAGATACCACCTTGTCACAAAGAACAACGCTCATATCTCCCTCCAACATTTGGCATTATGCTATAATAACTGCAACCAATGAAGACCTGTCCATTGCCCATGCCAGTGTCTCAGAATGGTTCAAATCTTTGGCTCTTGCCTTATGATCTTTGACTCATTTTGAGTTTATTTTTTTGCAAGCTCTAGAGATAGGGATCTATTTTTAGTTTCCTCTTGATGCATATTATATGTTAAAGAGGATGCCTTTTCTTTGACTTGTTTGTCTCCTTTACCAAAAATCAGTTGTCTGTAGATAAATACATATACATATGTTTCCTATACTATTCTATCAATCTATGTGTGTTTTGATTGCTATACCATGATGTTTCTGCTGCTATGGTTCTGTGGCATGTCTTGAAATTGGGTACTAGTATGCCTACAGTATTGCTTGTTTAGCTCAGGATAGCTTGAGCTCTTTAGGTCTCTTACACATCAATATGAATTTAGGATATTTTTTCTGATACTGTGAGAATGTCATTATTATTACAATGTGGTTTGCACCAAATTTATAGTTTGCAATTGATTCTCATATCTATAAACATGGGGGAGGGGGCTTCCAGTCCTTTAGCATCTTCTTCAGTCTCTTTCCTTAGTGTCCTAGAGATTTATCAGCGCAGTCTTTCACCTGTTTCATTGGGTTGTATCTTAGCACATTTTAGGCTACTGTACATTGGATTGCTTTGCTGATTTTTCCTACTGAGATCATTATTTGATTATTAGCAGATCTCTAAGGCTGTATATTGATCTTGTAATTTGCCACTTTGAAGAACTTTTTTTTTTTCAGTTCTAAGAGTCTTCTGCTGAGATCTTTGAGGGGTTTCATGTGCAGAATCATGTCACCTGCAAGCAGGGATCACTTAGTAGAATTAAGAATTGAAATACAGGACTACATCAAATTAAAAAAAAAACCTTCTTCAAAGCAAAGAAAACTATTACATCCCTTTAAGTATTGTCTTCTTACCCCTTACTTCAATTAATCTCATAATACTACATACATACAAGTACAAACACACACTCACACACACGCATCAAGTCACACTTCGTATTTTTTCATCTTTCCCATTTTTTCATACCTAGTTCAAGATAGCATTCATTCTAACTTAGAATTACGATGGCCTCCTAACCGGTGTCCCTGTCTCCAATTGGTTCCCAGTCATCTCAGCCTCTATACTATGGTCACATTTATACAAACTATTTTGATCATATCAAGAAAAGCGATGGTCTGCAGAATGGGAGGTCTTTGCCAGAGATTCAAATCCATAACATACAAAAAACATAAAAATCTTAACAACAGTATAAATTATCAAATAAATGGACAAATAATTTGAGCAGACACTTCTCAAAAAAGAAACACAATCAGTAAATATGTAGAAAGTGCTCAACATCTTTAAAATTAGGGAACTACAACTCAAGACTAAATTCCAAGTAAGTGCAACCAGGATGAATATTAGATTTAAAAATAATAAATGCTGATAGAGATGGAGGGAAAATGGAACTCTTATACATTGTGGGTGGGGATATGAGTTACTATAATCACCATAGAAAACATTATGGAAATTCTCACAAAACTAAAATTAAAAGTACCTTATGATCCAGCAATACCACTCCTGGGAATATAACTAAAGGAAATGAAGTATGCTTGCATAAGAAATACCTGAATAGTGAAAAACCTTAGTGTCGCACTATTCACAATAGCCAAGTTATGAAATCTGTCTAACACACATCATTAGATGAATAGATTAAGAAAATAGAGTATACATACCCAAGGAACATTATTTACCCATAGCAAATAATAAAACGATATCGTTTGCAGGAATATGGATATAACTAATAAGTCATATACAGAAAGGCAAGTATGGCTTGCATTCTTACAGATAAGACAGCTAGAATTTAGGAAACCAACTTGAAAGTGGTAGAGGGATTTCTAGGGACAAGAGATGGAGGAGATAAGGAGAGAGGGAAAAAATGATGAGGGAGAACCTGTGTGAGGATGAACACAATGGAAGCATGTATTTTGTATGTACAGAAATGTCACTTTGAAACCCATTAATATGTTCAATTAACACACTCCAGTAATTATATGAAATACAGTTTATGAAGAAATGCCATTAACGAATCTCTAGATATAGAATATTCTGATATGCATCAATTAAACAAAGCCCATTCTTTACAGTGGAAAACCATTTTCTGCCCAATTTTGTTTCTTGTCTTTCATCTTTATTGTTCTATGAGCCACTTAATGTACTAAGACTCTTATCATTTCTTCCCAGAGGAGCAAATTGACACATCCAGGAAACAACTAGGCATGCTAGTTGGTAACTGGAGCTAGAGGTGAGGCAATAACACTCAGATGATTATGCTATGCAATGACTAGAAGACTTGACCCTGGAATCCAGGTTCAAATCCAAGCTCCTCCACTTATCCGTTATACAATTACACAAGATCTACAACTTTTCAATGTCTCATCTGCAGAATGGGAATATTAACAGTAGTCATAGGATATGTGTGATAATTCTTTTAAAGTACTTTACACAGAGCCTGAAGAGAGGGCACAACAGTTAATAGCATTTGTTGCTTTTTTTCAGAAGACCCAGGTTCAGTTTCCAGCACCCTCATGTTGGCTCACAACCACCTGTCACTCCAGTTTTAGGGGATCTGATTGCCTCTCCTGACCTCTGATCACACTGCACAGACACAGTGTACATGTATTCACTCAAGTACACACACATACACATAAAATAAATACACACATATTAAAGATACTTAGCACAGTGCCTTTCCCACATCTGACAGACAGAACATGCTCAATAAATAGTAATTAAAGATCTTGCCCCCCTCCCTCTCTCTGTCACACACACACACATACACACACACACACACACACAAATCCTCTTTCAGAAAGCTGTTCCTCATACTAAGACAAATGAAGATAATTAGAAACATTTTAAAATCATCCTTACAATTTGCTTCTCAGTTCACTTTCCTATTCCCTGCAGTGTGGCTCCTCTCCACAGAATCCTCCACCTTCTTGTCCACTGCTGTCATTTGTTTCTTCCCGTCTTCCTTTCTCATCCACCCCAAGTGGCCATTTCTTCTCCTTATAACCCAGTAAGGAGTTCCTCCCAATCCCCACTGTAACCATTCCCTACTGGCAAACCTACAGACCATGTCATCTTGAAACCAAGTAGAACAAATGAGAAGTAATGTAAGTCTCAAACTGTGTTGAGGGTTTTGTGCTTCCACACATGGCTGCTATGGAGAAAATTTCTCTCTGTTCCCATAGAAGAACAACCTCCTCTCCCCTCCCCACCCTTTCATCCTAGACCAGGAGATAGGCTGCCAGTGTAGTGCTTAGTAAGTGATTAAAGAATGCGTGATTTCAGCTGAAAATGCATGGTCAGCTGATAAGTTATATTTTTAACATATGTGAGCCGTAAAATTGAGATGTTTGGTAAAGCACTCTCAATCTTCAAATGAGGACACTATTGCATGGGAGAGAGTGTTTTTTAATCACTTAAGTGTGGGAGTCGTATAAATCAGTTTATAAAATAAAGACCTTATCTATCAAACCACTAAAAGCGAGTGAGAAGTTATAATCAGGGACAGATGGCAGAGTGGCATTCTTTTCTTTTCACTATTGAGTGCATATGTTATTTCCTATTAAATAGCACTGAATGCTAGCGTGTTACCACACAACGCCATAAAAGCTCAGAAAAATGAAACCTCTTTTATTCCCATAAAACTGGCTTCATATAAGACTGACAACTTCAAAAGTAGGGCAAAAGTGTTTTGCAATATGACTGAGTTCAAAAATTGTTTTTATAGTTCTTAATAACATATATAACATATATATATTATATGTATATAATATATATTAGCATATTATACTGCATGCAATATACTGCTACTGATGCTTCAGCTGTCCTGGGTACATAATTGAAACCATCTACAAGGTATTTATACTCAAAGACAATATTCTTACCTGATGTAGAACACAATCTTAGATGTATTTATAGAACTGGAATAAATAGTACCTAAAATAAAAACTAGTTATGTACAGAGCAATATATGAACATAGCATCAAGTGTCTCATACTGGTTTTTAAAGTCTCCTAATACTCTGTGCTATTTCAAGAAATCACTTCATCATATTGAAATTCCCTATAGTGCTTTTAATAATCATTAACTGGGCATAGTTGGTAAAAATTACTATTAAAATTTATATAATTAAAAATCACATGCAGTCCTCTATATTAACTTGTAAAATATTGAATTATGAAAAATAAGAAGGAAAAGTAATATTCATACTAACTTCAGAAATATTGATTTTTATTGTTACAACTATATAAATTGTGTTATGGAAGTTTTCAGTCATCTTCAATTCAAAGAAAATAAATTCCTTTTTTATTTTACAGTCAATACCATGAAGAAAAAAATAATGATTAGTCAATATAAAATAATGAGGCTATTTACCACCTTGTTTAAAGTACAAGAAACTACCAGACAGTATAAGCACAAACCTAGACTTTTCCAGCTCCCTGGTTATTATTTAAGAAGGCTCCACTTTCAAATGCCCATACTGACTCTACACTTGAACATTCACTGGTAAGAATGAGTTTTGTTTCATTGCTTAGAAAATTGCTTTTCATCGTGGGTTCTGACTTGCTTATCTACTCATTTTGATAATTAGTCAATACTGGTCTCCACGAGCAAGAAGACTGTGCAAAATGACAAAGAGAAGGAAACAAGCTGTTGTCACCTTGGGAAGCAATGCTCATGAGAAGTTGTTTTTCTTGGGCACTCAACACATTACACTCATAATTAGCTCACCACTACACTTACATACTCACATACTTGTTCTTCAAAACTAGCCTTTTAAATAAAGTAGTGCAAGCATCTCTCCAGCTTAAGGATTGGAAATAGCAATTAAGCCTGCACCTTAAATCATTTGTCTTTATAACTAGAGGAGCAAGTCCCGAGGATGTAAATCTCACTCAATGAGACCAGCGCTGCAGAATGCATTATTAATTGCTAAGTAATTTCTTAATTTTAGAATCTAACTTTCAACACTAGAAAATAAGTCCTGTGATTTATGGAGCCCACACACTCATGCTGCTTTCTGGGAGTTCAAGAACCACAGGCACATCCTGTGTACAGCATAAATGTGATCCCTACAAGCCAAAAATACATTACTGGATTCAGCTACGGCAAAGCCACTCTGTCTACTTCTCGCCGGAGCACTAATATTTAGAGTAGCTAAGATGCCTGCTGAACACTGCAGCTCAACATCCCCCGGGCTTACTCCGGAGCACAGACACATCTCTTCCCGCAGCGACTGCTGACTTTTAAGGAGGCAGGTGACATGGTGTGGAAAGCTCTGCAGCAGCCAGGTAACTCTTCTGTGCAAATCTTCAAAACCCCAAGCCCCATTCTCTCTCTCTCTCTCTCTCTCTCTCTCTCTCTCTCTCTCTCACACACACACACACACACACACACACACACACACACACACACACTTTCATTTGTTTTAAGAAAAACAAAAGGTTTTGAATCGCTATCTAAAACATGCCATCTTCATGGTTTAAGAATGTATTTTCCTTATACTTGCTGCTGATGTGTGAGATGTTTCCAGATCTGATTAGAAAACCTGGCTATGCATAAAAAGTACTGCTTTCAACAAGACTCTTTTAGTGAAATCTGTCTGAACAGACATATGTGCACATAAATTACCCATATTTCTAGACACATGCCCATATTAGCAAGCATGCATGCACACGCACACCAAGAGCTGCAATTAATCCCCGGGTCTATAAGCTCTCTTTCACAGGCTTTTGCATGCATGTTATTCAAGAGAGAGATCTTTAGAAAAAACGGTAAGCAGCCGCATCTATTGCACATAGAAGTGGCGTACTAGAGAAGCAAATACA
Organism: Grammomys surdaster; assembly: GCF_004785775.1. Taxonomy (NCBI): domain Eukaryota; kingdom Metazoa; phylum Chordata; class Mammalia; order Rodentia; family Muridae; genus Grammomys; species Grammomys surdaster. Next base: position 16,269,188 of record NW_021604597.1, on the reverse strand, counting down.
TTACCAGTCGCATTTTGAAGTTTCCAGAGCACCTGCAGGTAAGAGGAGACTGAATCAGAAGCTGGCGCACGGTGTTCCTTGGAAACACAGAGCCCGATGTCACTGTGGGGGAATGTGAGGCGAGTGTGAGGCTGGAAACCTTTGAGTTGAGCTCGCTCTAAGCATCAGAGAGCCTCAAAGCGGAGAAAGAAAAAAGCAGCTCACAGACAGGGAGACGAGAAACTTCTGGCACCTCTCCAACTCAGGAATGAATTCTCTGTAATTTGGAGATGGATGGTTGATGGAAATGAAGAGAAACTTGGATTTCCCAGCGAATTTGCTCAGCCACGCAGAAATGGGCAGGTAATAGCTGAGCTCATTGGAAAACAGCCATTCAGGAATCAGGAGCAGATAAAAAAAAATTAACAGAAATTTTTGTTGGAAAAATATTAAAAGGCTACTCCAGCCAGCTTCCCCAGATGCCTTTGCAAACTTCAAATAGATCGTTCTCTGAGCTATTTGTTGCATGTTTCATTAATCCCAGTGCAGAGGTAAACTGGAAAAATCTAATTCCTTTTATGTAGCAAACTGGATTTATTGCTTCTTTTTATAATGCACTTTACACATATAAATACATGGGTTTACTTACAGAGCTCCCGTTTCTCCTGGAATGCTACTGTGTTTAGTTCAGATAAAAAGCTAAAAGGCTTATATACAGGTTTGCACAAAGTAGAGGAAAAAAAAACCTTAATTCTCAGAAGCTGAGTACTGATACTTGAACATGGAGTTTTGAAGCACAGAAAGTATAAAGAAGGAGCCCTGACCCATTAAGTGGCAGGCACATCAGAGAGGCAGCTATGCAACACCGTAAGCAGGCAGGTGGCGTACACCTATAAATATATCTATAATTAAGGGTGGGCAGAAAAGAGCTTGAGCAAATTAAATCCTTAAGGACAATAACCACGATTTTGTTAGGCTACCAAAGAGGCTGATCATTTCTGAGGAGCACACACAGACTTCACCTTGTCTGAAGAACTCAACCTCAGACAGAGAGCAGGGACAGTAGGCGTTGCGTTGGCAATCTATATTCAAATGTAATGAGCGGAGGACGATATTACCATGAGGAATGTTGTCATATTACATTGTGCCTGTGTGGCTTAACTACCCATCTAACCTTGCAAATGGCCATTTGGCTGGATCTGAGAGTGAATATGCTATTGATGGGAGGGAGGGAAGAGGAGGAGGTGGGAAACTGTTATTTGTTTTACTACAGGACCATCTCTGAGAGGCTCGGGGATAAAATGCCAGGGCTGAATGTGGGTGTAATTCTTTCCAAGGCCACGCTTACCAGTAATAAATCTATAGTGGAATTAATGATGACCAATTAAACTATTTATTACTTTAACTCCTGAGGTCAAGGGCAGCCCAGTGTTTATGTTTATTGATAAGGAGTCCTTGGTTGGAATCTAAAGAAAGCCAGATTCACCTTTAAGCATGTTCAATAAACGTATATTGCCCAGGGCACTCCCACTCCTCTCACAACCCAGTGCTCCTTACTGCACAGAAGTTTTTATTCTCTCTCCTAACCATTTGCTTCAGCCATTCATTCAAAAATATTGACTGAGATAGATGCCAGGTGCTCTGCAGAACACAATGACATGTAGACCCTCCCTCAGAGTTTGCCACTGTCACTCTCAGAGCAGAGTCCGAAGAGGACATCAGAATTATGTGTGAATGTTGGTACCCACAGCCACCCTTCTGACATCTTGGACTCTTACTGATGGTGTAGCAGCATGTGTGCTTTGAAAATTTCCCTAAAGGATTCTGATAGAACCCCTCTCACCTCCCATAGATGTAACTACCATCCAAGATTGTACTGACAAAGTCTGACAGCCATGGAAGGAAGAGCACAGCCTGTAGCTGTAAAACTCAAGGAACAGAGTTACCTCAGCTGACCGCTCTTCTGGGTTTTTCATTGTCGGCTAGCCTACCGATGGGAAGTCCCATACTTCATAAATTTGACCCAAAGCCCAAACCTGCAAAATTCTGAGTAGCTTTGGAAGCCAAAGATGAAGGCAAAATAAAGTGTAAATCTTGTGGTTCATTTACACAGTCTTCCTGCACCCCCCCCCCTCTTCTGTAGAACAAGAGACCAGGCTTCAAGTCTATAATTGTTCTACCCAAAATCATAGGGGACCTCCTCCAAAAGAGCCAATATATTTGTGCCCAAGAGAGGGCAAGCCTTAGGTGAGAAGGTGGGACTTGCGGCTTGGTGATACTCATGCTGTAGCAAATTAAATCTGGTTGGAAAAAACCTTCATCCTGAGAAGTGAGAGTCCCAACACTCATAAGAGTGACAATCTATGCATTTCTACAAAGGCCTCAGTCTCAGAGAGCTAGATTGCCTGCCCCATCCCCTTAAGTCAGCTCCCCCCCCCCACCTCACATGCATACACCGCACCACCACCACAGTGAGAATGGGAATAGTTCAAAGCAGAGGGTGCCTTCATCCTCTACAATACTTCATTCACTCGGGAAGAATCCAACCTTGATGGATGCCTTAATGACAAAGACCATGTGATCCAGTGAAGTGTAAATCACCTCATTAAATAATAACATTAATTTTCTGCCTCCCTGTCCTTTCTTTTAAGAATATTGGAAAACCTTGAAACAAAAAGATACAGGGAAAAGAAAGAATGTCACATATAAAGATATTACAGACAGACAGGCCTGTGGTAAAAGACTGGATTTTCTGTATAGTTGTCTTGTGTCTTCGGGTAAACTCCAGGCTAAGGGTGCACCTCAACTGATGGGACCCTTGCCTGCCATCAACATAGCCCTGATTTGATCCCAGCACTACATAAACCAGAATCGGGGCTGCGGGCCTATATTCCCAGCACGTAGGAAGATGAGGAGAATCCAAGTTCAAACCCTTCTTCCACCACCTCAGCAAATTTGAGGCCAACCAGACACAATCCAGGAGACCCTGCCTCAAAAATAAATAAACAAATAAAATTCCTCATGTTTTCTCCTTTTGTAAAAGAAACCAAAAGCTGCCTTAATGAATTACTGTGTGATTTAAAAAGTAAAAGCACCCAACACATCCTAAGTACCTCAAGAAACAGAAACTCAAAACAAAACTTTCACTTGCTTCTGATTCCTATTGGTCTGTGGGCTCCTCAAAGGTAGGAACAACGGACTTTCATGTTCCTCATACCCAGAGTGACGTAGCACCTACCTACTCCCATATTCTGGGCTAGGTCACCAAGAACACATTGCAAAGCAAACAGAAGTGGCCTATGCCCTCCTATGATTCTCAGTCCAGTGAAGAGACAAAAGTTAAACAGTGCCTTGAATAACTGAAAAAGGCAAACGTATTTGCTAATTAGTTCATGAGATTCTTCTTAGGTTTTGTTCATAATGACCCAGACAATGTCAAGGACACAAATGGAGGAAAATCTGAGTGCTTTGGATAATTATCTTCAAACCTGGGGACTCATGCTGATGGGCTGGCCCTCATTAAAAGGGAGATCTCTCCCAAGAACAGTCCCCTGAGACCCATCACAGCAGCCCAGGCAACGCTTTGATCTCCACCCAGTCCCTTCCATCGCACCAAGAGACAAAAAGGTTCTGGTTCCTGACCTCATTGTTTCGCATTCTAAAATGCAATAAAAGTAAGGTTTTGGTTGTTGTTTTTCTTTTGTTTTGTTTTGTTTTTAAAAAAGCAATTGAGATTTTAATTAAAGTTCCAGGGTCCCAGAGACAAAAAAAAAATATTTTTTTCCAGATCTTTTTTTTAAATTTTTTTATTGGATGTTTTATTTACATTTCATATGTTGTCCCCTTACCCCATCCCCCACCCACCCAGGAACTCCCTATCCCCTCACCCCTCCTCCAAAAATATTTTTTTATAAGAGAAGCAATATCTGGATTTGGAGATATAGAACGTCTTATAACAGAGGTCTCATACTCTGTGATGAATGAAAAACAGTGACATGAGCTGTACCCTTCAGAGAGAGAGAGAGAGAGAGAGAGAGAGAGAGAGAGAGAGAGAGAGAGAGAGAGA
>NW_021604597.1:16232799-16265133 GCF_004785775.1 Grammomys surdaster | reverse complement strand
AGAGAGAGAGAGAGAGAGAGAGAGAGAGAGAGAGAGAGAGAGAGAGAATCCACATTGCACTCACATATTCCTGTGTATGTTTGGTTCTCATCCTACCTAATGAGGACAGAGACAGGGAGACAAATGCACCCCACTTACTTAAACCACTCGGATGTTTAAGGCAGACAATTAATGGAACAACATAAGGGGCTGTCTCTCAAGAGGAGGAGATTACCTTTTGTTCTCCCAGATGATTCTCCTTGATTTAAAAGGTTTGGCTACCGGACTTGCAGAAAACAGCCATGGATAAGAATGCCTGCAAGTTCTGGTGGGCAGATATTGACCACATACCTAAATCTATAGAGTGACCACTTGGGATACATCAGTTCAATGCCATACATCCTCGATTGTAAGTGGATTAAAAAATCACATAAAACCCTGACATTATAGCTAGTCTTTTAGCAAGATTGTTACATCTATGAATTCTGTGATTCTGTTAACTCATTCTAGCTGCTTGGCAAATCTCATACAGTCCCCACTCACCATGCCAGTTACAGAAAGTGAGCTTCAAAGTTGCCTAGGTGGTTTTCCACACTGAAAAATGTGTCCCTGTGCCATTGTGGACAGTGCACACTCATACTCATGCCTTACAGTCTGGGAGGCCTGTGATGCTCTGGGTGTGGGTATTTGTGAGAGATCTGTTGAGAGCTGTCCATCTCAGCCAGAAGGGATGGGAAATTGGCAGCTTCTGCTACCAGCCCATACCCAGAGACCATGGCAGTGGAACAATCACAGATGCATCCTTGCCGAGGGGTGGATGACTATGCTATGGGTCTGCCACAAAACCTCAGCCAAGGTACTGGCTGGACTCCACAACTAAATCTGTGAACTGGAGGCTGGGATAGTGCTATATTATGTTCCATACCCCTGATACTACGGATGTCATGAGACAAAGGAGAAGGAGTTAAACTTATGAAAGTGATGGCACATAGCTCCAATCTAAGCCCTTATTTATCTAAGAGAAAATTGTGTGTGTGTCCTTACATACATCCTGCCAATCACCAATAGCTCAGTAAAGCCTATCCGTTCTAGCTGGTGTCACTAGATACAAAATCCCAGATAGTATAATATGCCTTTATGTATATTACTCTATATTTATTGCTATATGTCTTGCTATAAACAAATATATGTTTGAGCTGGGATATAGATCAGTGGTGGAGTGCTTGCCTAGTATGCACAAGGGCCTGGGTTCACGTCCCCCCCATATTACATATATGTAAATCTTTAAGTGACAACAGCAGGTTAAAATACTTCCAAGCCCAGAACAATCAATCAATGAATATGTAAACCCAGTACATCCATGACATGCAGGATTCCAAGGCATGTAAGAATGAAGGACTAACAACCAGCCAACTACAACCTTGGAATCACAAAGTTTAGTTTGTGAGAGTCACTAATTTTCAGATTGTATAGACCATGGAGGGCAGGGGGTTTCTACAGTCAGGCTTATGTGCCATCAGGCTTATGTGCCATTAGCCTTATGTGCCATCAGCCTTACATACTGTCTGTAGTGGAGTGGCGGCCCTGGGAGAGAGGGCTCTGCTCTTCTCCACCATGTAAACTGGAGTTTAGCCTCAAATCTCTTGTAAGTGTGAAGGGACCAGTGCGTGGAGGAACAGCATCTTGCTTATTTCACACTACAAAAAAAAACACACTGTACACACCAAATTTGAACACCAAAAGGAAGACAATTTACAAATAGGTTGTAGCCACACTGCCCAATAGCAAGCAACGGTACCAGGGCATCACTAATAAATCAGTACTTCTTATCAGCATAATGTTTAGCAAAAGGGAGAACCTGCTTATTAGAATCCAAAGAAAGAGTCCATGAGAAGTGTTAAGCAATACAAAAGGGAGATGAAAAAAAATCAAATTTCCCTCGTGCCTGACAATATCCCAATCAGGAACAGTGCTGACTTTAATTAAGTGCCAGACTTCCAGAGAGCCTCGTAGATTGACTCTCAAAGTTCTGGCTCAACTGAACTGAAGCCTCACGAAGTGACCACCACTAAGGCTCACCGGGGAATTCCTCATATAAACAGTAGTCCATGTCTATTAACCTTTGAGAACATGAAAATTAAATGAAAAGACTGAGGAATCAGCAAAAAGCTAAGCCCAGTTGTAAGATGCAGCATGATGTTGCCATGTATGCTGTAATCTCATGGTAGCTTGTTTTAGGATACTAGGAACAGCACTCGTGATGAATAATCTTTCCCAAACACAAAAGCACATTGCGAACAGGGATTGAACCCAATTTCCCTTTCTCCATACAGCACTCTGACTGACCCCACGTCTGCAGTGGAAGTGTAAATATTCATCGAAGACGTCATATTGGTGCCGCATGTGTGACTGCTGTATCAGTAAATAGACTGCATTCAGCTGTGTACCACTCAGCTTCCTCAATTGAAAATTTCAGCAGAAATTAATTAAATTTGTAAGTTACAATGGAATCACTCCTCTTAGGAGGAGACACAATCTATGGAGTCTAGGTCTGACTGACAGCCTTCTCATTAAAGCCAATATTAGCCCTTGAGTGGATGGGCCATTGCACTTGTACCCATCCACTAGCCCAGCTTGCCTCTCTTCACATCACTGCTTCTATTCAGAGAAGTCTGAGGCCTTGCAGACATGTGTGCCCAGAAGATAATCCTTTCTCTGTCCTGACCACCAGATGCCTATTGCCCACTGCCTGGAGCAGTATATGTGTGCACCAATTATACCGTAAGGTTGTAGACCAAGAGAAAAAGTCTCCCCAGACTTCAGAAGCCCCTTTTGAGCTCATGATAAAGGGACTTATAGAGTGGGATATGGTGCTTCTCTCTAGAAGCGAGCATTGTGTCTTTTATTCCAGCATCTGAATCAGAAAAATAGTAAATTCAAGGTTAGATTGATGTATGGAATATGTTCCCTGAATCAAAACATAGAGAGGGGCTAAAAGGAAGGCTCAGTAAGTAAGAGAGCTTGCTGCTCTTATAGAGGAGCCGGGTATGGTTGCCAGCAACCACATGGTGCCTCACAACTGCCTGTAATTCCAGTTCAAGGAAGTTCAATTCCCCTTCTGACCTCCTCAGCTCCTGCATGTATGCGCTGGTCACAAATATGCACAGAAACGCACATGTGCACATAAAACAAAATAATAAATGTTTTAAAATAATTAAATAAAAATAAATAAGGGTCAAGAGGATGCTTCTGTGGGCAAGAAGCATGTACAAGCATGGAGACATGGATTTGGTCCCCTACCACCCATGTAAAAGGCCAAAAAGGCCACTGGTGCCTGTAACCCCAGCACTAGGAGAGGATCAGAGACAGAAGAATTACTGGGGCTTCTAGCCATGATAGCAGGAAAACAGTAATCTTGGGGTTCAGTGGAAGACTCAAGGTAGAAAGTGACAGAGCAAGACAGGCATCAGCATCCTTTGGCTTCTGAAGGCTCATGTGCACATTTGCACACACACACACACACACACACATCTGTGCATGCGTGCACACATTCATTTTGAACACAAGATTTGTGTTTTATTTGGAGATTTTTTGTTATTGTTTCTCTCTCTCTCTCTCTCTCTCTCTCTCTCCCTCCACTTTACACTTTTACACTGCTGATATCATTCTTTACCTAGACTGTATCAGCCTTGTTCTGCCAGCAAACACCTCTATTCCAACTTCTGATTCCACCAAGACTACATTTCTGTCCCTTTACTTACATCCTTTCTTTTGAGATGAGTTCTGTTCTAAAGCAGATTCCTGTCCGCAGATGACTGCCTGCTTCCATACTTACATGATCTCAGACATGCTTGTTCAGGTTTCTCTAACTCAGGATGCTTTTCTCTGCTTTTACAGGAAACTGAATTTCTTTGTTCTTTTGAGACACACAGAGCTCGTCTTTTCTATGGTGCAGATCTGCGGTGACTCCACCTAAAGTAAATCCCAGTTACCTTATGAAGTAATGCCAAAGCTGGGCCTCTTAATTTGCCAAGTCTAACTGCCTATTGGCATATTTTCTAACATGATGTTTCTCCTGCTCTGATAAGACAGTAACCTCCAACATTCTGTTAAAATGCATGATCTCCAACATTCTGTTAAAATGCATATTCTGCTAGAGTAGATCTAAGTTAGTCAGGGAATTTATATTTCTAATAAACTCCTAGGTGATCCTGATGTTACTGATAGATAGGTCATACTTTGAGTATAAAGGGCTCTATAGCAATTTTTTCTGAGTTTGGATTTAAAGGGCAAGGATGACATATTTGTTAATGAGGCCTGTCCTGAGCATAGAAACAGAGAATGCCAGTACTGGCTGTGTTGTTCAGTGATTCATTGGTTCATTGATTTATTTACCAATTATTATTGAGCATATGCTCAACTCGTGAACATATAGATGATTAAAATAAGGCTGATTTATGCAGTCATCAGATAAAATACCTTTTCGAAACTTTTACTGTATAGTATTAATAACTACCCAATGATGATAGAAACTACTCTCATCTTTGGCAACATAATTTTGAAAAAAATTCATATTCCTTTGTGAGTATAAGTTTTGTTTTTTTGTTTGTTTGGTTGGTTGGTTGGTTGGTTTTTCGAGACAGGGTTTCTCTGTGTAGCCCTGGCTGTCCTGGAACTCACCCTGTAGACCAGGCTGGCCTCGAACTCAGAAATCCGCCTGCCTCTGCCTCCCCCCCACCTTTTTTTTTAAAGTGGGTTTTTTTCCTTCTTAGTTTGTAACCTTTGAATTTAGGGAACATATTCTTTTCAGCTGTTTGGCATCTTTGTTCACACAGTATTCAACATGTGTTTTACCAAATGCCAACTAAGTAGGCGGATCCATTATCTAGTGGTTATACAGGAGGCTGTGTGTTTGCATGTATTCGTATTTATATACACATGCACATATGTATGTGCATATGGAGTCTGGAGGTTGATGTCAAAAATATTCCTATGTCGCTCTCCACCTTATCTCTTGAGACGGACTTTCACTGAACCTGCAATAGTAGCTGACCCAGGATCCTCCTTCACAGCACCAAGACTCTAGGCTTCTGTCACTGCACTCAGCTTTTTATATAGGTGCTGGGGATTTGAACTCAGGTCCTCATGCTTGTAAAGTAAGTGCTTTATCAACTGAGCCTTCTGCTCAACACCCCTGGTGATTGTATTCATTGAAAAGACAAGTAAGCATTAGTAACAAAAAACAACAACCCAAATGGTTAGTGCACGGTAAGGGGAAATGTGGGTGGTAAGAAGAAACTGTTTTCATTCTTTCTTCTTACGGTAGCTGGTGGCCAGAGGTCTCAATGACAAGGTCACACTTAGGTTAAGGCCTAAGGAGTGAAGCTATGTGTCTCTAAAGGAAGAGGTTTAGAGGCAGAGAAACAGCAAGGGAGGAGAAATCCCACAGGTTTGTGTGTTTGTGTAAAAGCAAAGAGGCCAATGTGACAAATTCCATCATCTTGTAAACAGGGAAATGGAGTCCTTAAGAAAATCCTTAGCTGCAACAAAAATAAACTGTCTCAAATTCAAAGCAAATGTACATCCTTCCTGCATAAAGCACATGAGCACTTCGCCAGCGTGGTGAGGACCTCTCCTCTTGTAGTGATTCAGAGACTCGAGATCGAGATCCTTCTATACTGTGCCTATTATCTCCAACGCGTTCCTTCCAGGGTTACTTTAGAGCCAACTTTCTATATCTGGCATGGAGAGGCACATCACTTCTGCTCACATTCTTTGGGACAGTACTTTGGCCACCATGTACCAAAGACTGGGAAAATGAAGTACACTTGGAAGATGGGGGAAAGATTTGATAATTACATAGCTAGTCCTCAGCAGAACAAGTCACCTTCCTCCTAACCAAGTAAGTTCTCTATAAAGTGGCCAGCCTCTTAATGATAGCTGGCACTTCTAATCGTGGCAAAATGAATTCATAGTGACCTGCTGATAGTCAAAATGCATAAATAATTTTATAGTTCAGTGGGTAAACTGAAAGAAATATGAGGTCAAATACCCAAGGTGAGGAAACCTGTCCTACATGATAATTCAAGTCTGATTGACTGACTATGGCAAGCTGAAATGTCAAGGGTTGGGGATACAAATTATCTTAGCTTAGTTTTAGTCTCCTTTAACAGCTATGTACTACCCACCACTGTGTGTGCCTTAGGACCTTTGGGATGATTAGGCAAATACTTTGTGTAATATATAAACATGACACTCATCAACACAATGTTTGAGCATGTCACCAGATAATATCTAAGGTGTGAGTAGTGGTTCTCCCGCTTTGCTGTAGCCTGCCCACCCAAAGTTTCCACTGATAAATTTAAAAAGTGCCATGATTTATGAATTTTGCCTTGCCATGTTACACTTCATGAAGTCATTACTGTGCTGGGACATTGTATTTTTAGAGCCACCCATGTCAAGCCATGGTGACTCATAATCAGCTCCAAGATAGACTATCTCCTGTGCTATTTGTCAATAGAAAATTTCAATGTGGGAATGGCAGAAGTCAGATTCAAAAACTGGGACTCTACAGAAAGTATTTTTAGATATAAAAATTATATATATATATATATATATATATATATATATATATATATATATATGTAATTAGTAGAGAATAGAACAAAATTCAAATAATAGCTAATGAACAAATCTATGGTTGAAAACTTTGATCTTTCATCCTAAACTAAAAAGTTAAAACCTTTTAAAAGATGGTTCTCTGTCATTTCAAATTTCATAATATGAATGGAGCTAAATTATGTAATTAAAGCCAAATTGCCTTACTTCATACAGATACTTATAATAATATCAATATCATGGATAAACACAAATCAAAGTTGAAACAATCAAAACTGATATATCTTTTGGTAGAAAATCTACTTAAAACACTAATAGGTTTGATTTTACTTAACACACATTATTGATTTTAAAAAGCCCACTATGCAAAGTAATTCTGCTACTGAGTTTAAAAAGAGAAATACAGATAAATACTAGAAAATCCTGCCAAAATAAAGTTGTGAAAATATTTGAGTAATATACAACAAAAAGCAAGACATTGCCTGTTAGCTTGAAAAACACTGAAAATTTTTAAATTAATTTTATATTAATATTAACATTCATATTTATTTCAATAGAAATTTGTTGGGCACTTCCTATCAGTGCTCGTTGATGTCCACTTCTTGTAAATGACCCTATCAACCTTGACATCTGAAAACAGTTTAAACTCTTCCAAATCTTAGCATGAAATCTATGACCTTCTTTATCACTAATGCCTCATCCTTCCTGTACTAGAGAAGGTTGGTTGAGGATGGCGTGAAAAATGGCCACGGGTTTGGAGGCATGTTTCAGGGAGTTAATTAAGTTGTAGTCAGTAATGGACACCCAGAGAGTTCACCTTTCTCAGAACTCATTATTCTAATTTCCTGTCCCACTGATTTGCCAATCAATCACTGATCATGCATCACCTGTGGCATTTCCTGTCTTGTCAATCTATACAAAAGCATTACTGATAGGCTGCTGTGGTTTTTTCATTGCCCCAAACCCCTGCTCCTGAAAAGATAAACCACATCTAGCATGCTTTAACTTCTCTGGAAGCACTTAGGCACACAGGAGGTGAACATATATTACAATGCTGGGTGATACTATGGATGAATTTAAAATCTGAATGTTGTTATATTGGGATAATTCCTCTAGAGCAAGGTGAGGCAGAGCCTTGAATCTTCCAGAAGCCCTGACTGGAAGATTTGGGGAGAATATGCTTTTATAAACTTGATGAAAAGCTTTGAGTAGAAAGAAATGCAGAGATGACATAGAGAAAAAGGTTTTGAGGAAAGAATAAAAGATACGTGGATTGAGAATCATTTCACAACCAAACTTCATAAAAAACACTACCAAAGAGCTGGCCAGAATCTCAGGAAGGCTGACATGCAAATGAATACCAAAATCAGAAAAAGGATCAAAGTCAAATAGTTGGTAGAAGACCTTTAATGATGCCTTTATAACTATAAAAAGTTAATATTTTACAATGAATTGTGCCTTTAAAGTAAATATATTATTTTAGAAAATGTTATATCTATATAATGAAGTACAGTTGATTTTTAATTAATGACCTATAATCATTTGATGATCAATTTATATTTTTTTCAAGATATACTTTTACTTGTAAAGCTATATAGTATGGAAGAAAGGATTTTAAAAGACAGATTGATACCTTCCCCAAAGATATATTTCTCTAAATTGCTAAAAATTGTGAACATAGTATATTAAATGACAAGAGGGGATTAAGAGTGTAGATGAGATTCGTTGTTAATTACTGACTCTAACACAGACTTACCCAGATGATTCAGATAGTCCCATAGTCATCAGCAGTTCCTTAAAATCAGACACAGAGGGAGAATTGTGGTCAAACTGGCGACACATGAGAAACATGGCCAGCCACAAATGGTTTTGAAGGTAGAGGTGGAAGGCCAGTGGCCTAGAAACTCTGGCACTTCTAGGAACTAGAAAGCAAAGAAAAGAGTTTCCTATAGTTCCTTTAGAAGGAACAAGGCCTGGTTGACCCCTTCAGTTGAGTTAGTAAGACCTGTGTCAGACTTCTGACCTACAGAAAACTGAGATAACCAATTTGTTTAACCAACATTGTTTCCTGATACTAAGTATGTAGAAACTTTTTACAGTGGCCACAGAAAACTCTTTCAAGGGGAAAGATTTTCAAAGCTTCCAGACCTCTAAAACTTAATACAAATTTCCATTCATTTTTTTTTCAGAACTAGAGTAGAAAATTGGGTTTCGGTATCAATAAAACAAGAGATCAAAACAAAGAACAAATCAGAAAAACTCACATAAGCTAATACTTATTTCCAGAAGAAAAAGACCTAAAACTCAAAAGTACACATGTAATTTCACTTCTCTACCCTCTACCCTCTTGGGCTGCCGTGTGGCCCTTTGTCTTTCACAGTGCAGTAAAAGCCAAATCCAGTGAGAAAAATATGATAAAGGACTACCTTTAAGGAAGAGTGATATGGCTTAGACCACCCTGCCCTGGTGTGCTGCTTTGGCATTGTCTTGAGTTGTGGTGGCACATTAATTTTAAAGCACGTGATATAATATTTGTTTCAGTTCTCTGATGAGAAGACGTACAGAATATCAAGCAGGTAGACTGTGACAAGGACAAAATTAACTGTTCCCAGGGTGACAGCAAAACCCCAGCTGTTCACACTTCTGTTGCAGTGTAGTTGGAGTCCATAGAAGAGGAGGGTCAGACTCTTTGCTATCATTAAATTGCTGAAATTATTTATTCCCCTCTCTTCAAGAACTGCTAAAATCCACATTTTACATAAACTGTGTTTAACTACAAATAAGGAAATCATGCAAAGGAAGTGATCAATCCAGTAAGAGAGGGAAAATCATGAATGTTATATTACCATGACATCGTCCACAAATGGTCATGAGAGAGTTGTGGTTGGTTATAACCTGAATAGACAGGTCCCTCTGAAAAGCATCCTGTTTCTGGTTACCATGACAGATACAGGGAGGAGAAACCAGATTCCTGGGTTCTCAAGTCTTAATGTTGATCTCTGAGAACCTACATTTTTTATACTAAGGGTCAAAATCAGCAGAAGTAATAGCCAAGTTAACAACAGGTATTAAATAATGTTTAATCCAAAAGTCAGAAAGGTATTTCCTTTTCAATGTCCCTTTAAGCTTTCCTGTAAAGGTCAAGGTAAAAGTCTAAGCTTGGTTCTAACATTGCTTTGACAGCTTCCTAATACCAGCAAATCTTGCTTTCAATAAAGAGATAGCCAGGGTTTAATTTCAGAGCCTTCCAAAGGTAATTAGAATTTAAATACTTCTTTGTCTTTGTTGAATTTGATTTTATACTTATAGCACATAAAACTGGTTTCTTTACACTTAAGACATAATATAGTTTATTTAAGGCATAATGCAGTTGATTTGAATAAAAAGAAGTTAATTCAAAAATAAATGTAAATAGGGAATCGCTACACAAGTATAAGAAATATTTCTAGAAGTCAGTACCTAACCAACTTCTAGTTAAAGAACTAATGTGTTAAGTTACTTGTAGTGTTCTTTCCCATTCTAACACTCCATTATTATAGCGACTTTTTGGCATATTGTCTATTTTGTTTAAACAAAAGAAAAAAAGATAATTCCTGGACTTCTATTAGTAAATTAACGTACACATTTTTTCTTTCAAGAACAAAATGAAGGAACAAATTTCCCAGACAGAAAAATGCACATGTGTCATCAATGTGTACTCAGTGACTATATGAATTGTAAGTTCTCTTACATGTGGATGTTTCTGTACTGCATAAGAATCATGAATTTAAATCCAAAACTGAGTTAAGATTGTATTGTTTCTCTATTCTTGATTTCTCCAGTCACCCACAGAAATGATGAGCCCAGCTCAGGTCAGACAATCCATTTGTAGACAATTGTTAAGAATTATATGTTTCTGAGAATGTATGCATCTCTAAATTAGGTAATCTTGTTATTATTTGTTTTAAAAAAGATGACTTTATAATGAAAAGACTTGGGGGTTGAAGACATAGTTCAGAAGCTTAGAGCACTTGCTCAGAGGCCTGATTTCATTTGCAGCACCATATCAGGCAGTTCACAATAGCCTGTTGCTCCAGCTCCATGGAATCCAATAGCCTCTTCTGTCTTCTAAGGCCACCTACACATATGGTACACACTTAGACAAGCAGACACACACACATACATATAAGATAAATATAAATACATCTTTTTAAAAAAATTTTGGTTTTGAATCTTATTTTTGCAGATGCATTGGGCCTCACCTGGTTATATCCTTAAAGGCAGAATCCTGACATTGCAAAGAACATCACATGACAAGGTAAATGCTGAGCATACATGTGTGTATATCTGCATGTCTAATCTCTTTCCCTTTTTCCCTCTTCTTCTTCTTCTTCTTCTTCTTCTCCTCCTCCTCCTCCTCCTCCTCCTCCTCCTCCTCCTCCTTCTCCTTCTTCTTCATATAAAGTTATGGGTGTTCCACTTTAATGACTTATTCAAACACAATTATTTTCTAAAAGCCTTACCTCTACACATCACAGTATCTACACCTATCTAATACCATTCATGTAAGATGATTAAACCCATTTGAATCATATCAATTTCCTAGTTCATTTTCTAGACAACCACAAAAGTGAGGAAGGGTAAAAGAGTGATATTATCATTGGGTATAAAAAAATCTTCCAACCATATCATCAATATATTATTAAATACCTCATATTGACTGCTTAGCTACTTTGAGCTTAGTATGTTTACTGTATTCATCAAAGGCCAATATGACCTCATCAGTTTTAGTGACTGAGATGAAAATATTAATCTTGATGAAAGTTGTGTATAATGGTAAGAGAAAAAAATATGCTCAAATACTTACCTATGCTTCCTTGACAATGAAGGAAAAATATGAGTATGGTGCTGGAAGCATAGTAGAGAGTTTTCAATGTGCTGTTGTTTGGTATTGTGTTATGAAACTGTTCGGTAGTAGACAAATACCTTTATTTCTAAGCTAACAATGTATCTTTAAGGTCAACACACACATATTATAGAATTGTATATACAGTCTTCATTTTTCTGTTGAATGACTGGAAGACCTGGGCCCAATCTTGAGCATACATCCTAAAGGTCTATATAATTTTCTATTGATAGCCACAAAATTTCTTCAGAGAATGAATAAAATAGTCCAGCAAACATTTCATATAACCAACACTACTCCATGTACAGAAATGAAGAGTCCCTTTTGGAGTTTACCTCTACCTTAAACCAAAGTCTCTACCTTGTCAGGGTTTAGATGTAAATTACCCTTACTGACTCATGCGAACTTGTGTCTGAATACTTAGTCTTCACGTCCTGATTTGGTTTGGAGACTATGGAGCAGTTAGTGTCTGGAACCTGGGACTTGAGGTTTATAGCTTGATATTCTTCCTGTGTTATCTCTGCTTCTTTGTGTCCTGCTGCCTTCAGGCCACTGTGGCCATGCCTTTCCCACCATAGTTGACTGTAATCCTTAAAACAGGTGCTAAAATATTCTCTCTCTCCATTAACTTACTGCTTCTAAGGCATTCATTCACAATGATGAGAAAAGCAACTCATATATAAAACTGGTGCTGAGAAATGGGTCATTCCCTATGATAAACTTGACCATGTAGTCCCATTAACTATTTCTGGGAGGAATGTGAAGAGCACACATGTGGATTGGAGCAGGGTTTCTTAAACTGACCACTCATGACTTCTTCTCACACAGAAAACCTTATATGGCCCCAGATATGTGGAGGTACAAACACAAGTATTCAGACCAAAGATTCAATGCTGGTAAGTCATAAAGAAGTATTTAAAAATACTTTGTTATCCATATACATATTATAAAACATTTTTACCATTTATTAAAATTATACAAATTCATCAACTAGTGAGATGACTGTGCTTATTTTTATATCATAATAAATCTTTCCTGATCATTTGATACTGCCTGATCTAGAACATCTTCAGTGTTTCTCAGAGTTAATCAGTATTGTGATTTTATAATTCTCAATGTCGAGATGTCACTTTGCATAAATACATAGGACAAAATGATGAAAGTATGTTTAGGACCTTTTCAGATGCTATTAGAAATTTTCCTGATCCAGTACCCAAATTCATTTGTTTTTAAATGAAACTCAAGTCAGGAATTTAAGCAGTAACTTTTAAATCAAGTAGTCTAACAAACGACATGGTAAATCGAAATCAGGAAAACATGAAAAGTATTTTCAATAATGCAACCATCACGTTACATAGAATAGAACACTTTGAATGCTGGCAAAACCGCTCTGATCTCTAACATATGAAAGTCTTGCATTGGAGTTGAGCTGTGCCTGGTAAGACCATCAACAGACAAGATGACAACATGAGCAGTGTGATGTATGTATGTGATATGTTTTGCCCCAGATTATATTTCAGTCATACAATGAAATGGCGCTGCCAGAAGCACCTTAGGTCTATTACACGTTGGATTGGGTTTTGCTGTTACCCATTTAAATGTATTTTACCACTGTTATTTTTTCATGACCTCCACGTTCAGTTGTACAACTCCAAGTTTATGAACTAATATTTAAAAAGCTTGAGGTGGTGGCTAAAGAAACCCTAGAATACTGTAATCAGAAGAACACTGTAGTCAGAACTTACTGGATCTCTGGTAAAAACTCGGATGGCAAGAAAGCCAATAGAAATGCACACAGAATCTGCATGCAAGGAGTTTCAGAGAGAAACAAGTTCGTTTTTGGAAACCAAGCAGGAGTTCATTCATTTTGTATCCTATCATAGAATCTGGATACATCTGCCCTATCCTGAAAATATGACTCAACTGGGAATGAGTTAAAAAAGAATAGACTAGGCTGTTTGTCAGGAGAAATTTGAAGACAATATAATATGAGGGCTATTATATACCTCATTTCCCCCAGACTTACAACAAGAGATAGAAACCATAGCAGAAAGATGTGTGATATTTCCAGTTTGTTGACAAAAGGGATATGAACTCTATCATAAATGAGAACAGAATTGTTTAGTGTGGTGAAGAATGGAGTTTGCATTTGAAGACAAGACAAGTTAAAAAAAGTGTAATTGGTAAAGATATTAGCAAAATTAATAAGACACATCAGGTGTCGTGAAAGACCCCACTCATCAATAGCTATAGAATAGAATAGTCCAGATTCACTTAAAAGAAGACTGTCTGAAAAGATAGAGCCTTCAGGATATTCTGCTGGAAAATGGCAATCCAGGCAAGTGTCCTCTGAGGTTCAGCTTAGGTTCCAGCACATGGAAACTATTGCAGACATGTAGGCTCATGTGTTTGAACACTTGGTTCCCAGCTAGGGGTGCTGTTTGGGGAGGTGTAAAACCTTTAAGGATATCGGGCTTAGGTGAAGGAAATGGGCAGCTTGAGCTGTATAGCCTATGCTATACATCTCAGTGTCAACTTTGATGAGGTGTGAGCAAGTGGTTGCCTTACATTCTAGCTACAGTAGGGTGGCCTGTCTGTGTATAGTGCAGCATCATAGTGTGTACTTCCTTAAACTGTGAGCTAAAATATACCTCTCTTCCCTTAAGTCGCTTTATAAGTATTTGCTTACAATGATGCGAAAAGCAGCTAATACAATCTCTTCTCTATGTATAATGAGGCTGGTTAGCCTTCAAGGAGCCTAGATATTAAGAAGGAGACTTGTGTCTCAGGAAATAGGCAACCTAATTCCATAAATAAAACTAATTTATAGGAAATAGTTTGTTCATAATGAAAGCTAATGTTCAATCTAGCTTGCTAGCAAGGCCTCCTTGTTTTCTAATTTACATTAGAAATACACTGCAACCCTTGGGAAAACTAAAAAGCTAAATGACTTCTGTTGTTTCCTCAGATCCCATGCTTCTCCAGTCTGTGCACTCTAATTTGAAGTTTCTAACTTTTAACTCAAAGTGACGTGTTCATTCTTTCCCTCTCCCATATAAGAGGAAAAAATACATCCCACACTTACTTTGCTTCCACATCACAATGTATTAATCTATAGACCGGTGCTCAAAATACATGGTCAGGAGGATGGTACTGGCCAAAGCCAGGCCAGGAAAGAGCAGCTGTAGAACACAGGACCTGGGGTTGAAAATGTGGCTGAACTGGGAGACATTGTTTAGAATGCACAAATCCCGAGGACTTATCCCCAGTACCACATAAACCCAGCATGGTCATGGGCAGAGATACATACCTACGGTCTCAGCAGGTAGGAAATGTGTGTGCGTGTGTGTGTGTGTGTGTGTGTGTGTGTGTGTGTGTAGAAGACATATATATGTATGTGTATATGTCTACACACACACACACAAAGTACAAGTTTCCCCTCTGAGACTTAAAGTAGAATTTGATTCATGTGTTGGGGGAAAAAGTAGAGAAAAATTTGAGGAACTGTGTAAATCAAGGTGCATTATCCCCTTGAGCAGAAATTAGGTAATTTTGTAAGTCTGTTCCCCTGCATCAGCTACTTTGATTATATTACTTAAACACAATTGCTTCATTTTGCTCAACTTTAAAGTGGGTTGAAAAACAGTAGATGACTTACTGGGTTTGTCTGGGGATTACGTATGAATGTATGTGACTACAGTAGACCCTCATCAGGATAGATGCCCGACGTTGCTTATCACTGCTACACTGTTATATTGCAAGGTCTTTTATCTATGTGTTGTTCTTGTCCCATCTCACGGTACCCTTAAAAAGGATTTATGCTGTAATCACTCTTACTTCCAGCAATGTGACTGCTTTTAATTTTTAACACATTAGGACCTCATTAATTTATACTGAATGAATGAATGAATGAATGAATGAACAGGGCTGGTTGGGATTGCTGCAATGCTTCTTTCACATCAGCCCACAGTTCAAATCCTTTAAGTGGGCACACTAAAGTGTACACTCATTAAAATTGAAAGAAGGGTCCTCCTCTGATCCACAGGTACACGGATACACATATACATACCCCTCCCAGAGATGTATGCCCATAAAATTTAAAAAATAAAAAGTAAAATTAGAAGGTGATGAGAAGCATAATTCATTCCAATGGGGCTTTTGAGAATTACTTTTATAGAAGTGAAAAATAAAATCTAAATTAAAAACACATTCCACGTATCATACAAAAACTGCAAAAATTAAAAGTGGTGGATTACATGGGACATTAGCACTCTGTGCCAAGAGTTCTAAAGCCAAATTTGTTCTTTCAAACACATGTTGCAAAAGATAAATAATTTCTTTTGATAGCCCTTTATTTTTCCAACATTGCTAATTAACCTGATGAGAGGGACCTAGCCAAACTGGCTAGTACAGTAGGGAATTTGGAGGAGGGGTTGATGAGAACGTTGTTTTCCAATAGTGGGCTGAAAGTCTTTATGTATGAGTTGAATCGTCTCCTCAGCCTTCACTGTGCTTGTTCCTCTGGCTCCCAGCACTCACTTTCCAGAGCCCCTGGCACTTGGAGGGACACCTAGTTTGAGGTATTTTGCAAGGTCATATCACATATGTATTTCAGCATGATGATTCTACAAGCCTGGAGAAGTGGATGGTGGGTTAGCCAAAGGAATTATGAGGCACACGTTGTAAATCCAAGCTAGCTGATCTCCCATGTGTCATGGTGTCCCTTTTGGTGGTTGGAGATGGAGAGTGTTAAACAGTACTTTCTGGAAATGCTGATGGGGGGTGGGGGGTAATGCTGCTGTGCTGGCTCACTTTGTTTAAGGCTGAACTTAAAACCAAATAAAATAAAATCCAAAAAGATCTCATTCCTCTCTTGAGAACTAATTAGTGGGGAGCTTACATGCTAAAAAAAAAAAAAGCTATCTTCAAGCACCAAGCGATCTTCATTTAAAAAAAAAAATCTCAATTTATCTATGGACTTTTAATTTATCATCAGGCACTAAAGAAATGTGCCAATTTGTAGTTATTGAAAATTAGTATTCCTTGGTATTTTCTGAACTTGGCTTTCAAATCAGTTTTCCAACTGTTCAGGCCATTATTAATGTGATGACAACCGAAAATGGCCAATTTCTCTTGCTTACCACTATCTACTTTGTGTCCACATGAAACAAAGACTTCAGCTCATCAATAAGGTCTTCTATCATTGAGAATGCATAACCTCTCTTTACATTTTTTTGATGCATGAATTAATTGATCAGTATATTGAACAATACTGAATAACAAAAGAGGATTTTTTTTAAAGTCCTTTAACTTCCACTTTGATGCATTGAAATACCCTCAGTGTTGCTGAGTAGATTCAAGGGCACTTTGTTGATATTCTTCTTATTAAATATAGCTGATCTTTAAAATGTTGTTGAGGTGGAGGTAACCACCTCAAAGTAAATGGCAAGTCACCCTGAGTCTATTAATATAAAATTTTGTGAATATATATTATGTAATTTGCAAATATGGTTAATAATTCATTCAATTAGTTCTCTAGAAATTTCTAAATATGTCAGTTTTTAAGTGTGAGGTTCAAGCATATAACTTTTCTTTATGGGAAAAATAATTTGATGGCTGTGATTAATTCAACATAAAGTAACTGTGATTTAAAATAGTTATATTTTTGTACACAAATGGAAAAGCATCTCAATCTTTTTCATTAAAATCTGGAAATTTCTAAATACTATTCCCATAAAGTGAATATCATGGTGCAAGTAATAACAAGTGTACCTGGAAGGCAAAAGCACTTTTATTTTTCTAATTAATTTCATAATCAAGATGGATGCCTTCCCCAAGGCATTTTTTATTTTGTTTTGCTTCTAATATCTATAGCTTCAAACATGTAGAAGCTTCACATGGTAGTGGATAGTTTTGATGGCGTTTCAAATAAGAATTTCCCCCTCCCTCTCCTCGGTCTTAAACCCTCAAGCATTTTCTTTTTCTGCATCTTTTGGAAGGAAATATATGGGCAATGTGAATACAGCCTTCCGTGCTGGAGTCTCATCTTTGTTCCCGGAAGATGGCTGCAAAGCATGATGGTCCTCCAGATCATTTTTTTCTGGGCATTCATACTTCTGCCACTCAAATTTTTAATTATAAAGTGACATCTAATAAAGTAGAATGTCAGAGAGCTGCTGCGACTACACTTGCCTTGTAGTTTCGCTGTGGACTGGCTCTGTCAAAAGCCAGCCCCGCCGATCATTTTTAATTAAATAAACGGTAAGCCCTCCCAGACCAAGAATTACAATGAAAATCAGCTTTTCAGTGGAGCAGCTGTGTAAACGGGCTCTAAAATTAGTCACTTCAAAGCTGTGTTTTATAGCTTCCATGTGTCTTCTGCAGCCCGAATCAGAATGAGAAAATGGATTCTTTCAAGAACATCCCAGTCATTTGGGGGCCAATCCATTTTAATGGTGTCATGGCTAACTCATATCTCTCAGTCCCAAGTAGTTGGGCCCAAGGAGACATGATCAAAAGGTGCCGTATGAGCCGAGTGTTTGCTTTAATTTAGATGGTGTTGACAGAACCATGGGTACTGTAATAAAACCACCTGGCCTCTTGCCCAGGGGATGTAAAATCAAAACAAGACAAACAAGAATATAATGAACGACTTAGGCTGACAGACAGTGGAGCTGTAGATTCCAGACATCCTAGGAAACTTTCTGAGGACAATGAAGAGGGCTATCTGCAGCTACTTCTAGTACTTCACCTTGTAGGGCCATCTGTACCATTACCATTCTCCTCCCCTCCATCCTAGCAAAACCCTAAAATGGAATTTCTTTTCTACCAATGTTGCCACACTAATATCCTGGAGGATTTAGATGGGAGACAGTGAGGATCAGACTGGTGAGGCAGGAATGACAGACAAAAGAAAGGGGGCAGAGTTTGATATTACCCTGGATAATATGAGTTTACATCTCTGAGAGTACACAAATCCATGTAGAACCACAAGCAAGTCTTCATTTTTGCAGTGAGCACTTGCCTTTTTACTCTTTATTAGTGATAACCTGACACTGTTCATGTGTATAGCCTCAGGAAACCTGTAGATTTGCACCACATATGAAGAGAAAGTTTTTGGGTTGTCAAATATTCTAAGTGAAGAAGTCAAGTTGAAGCATGCAGTTTCCTGAAAATTTTCCAAATAGATCTTTTAAAAAAAAACCTGACTCTGATCCAGATAGATAGATAGATACATAGATAGATAGATAGACAGATAGATAGATTTTCTTTCTCATTCTAAAAATGTTTTACTCTGATATGTAATGAATTCTTAACATCACAATCTTCAGGTCATGGTGATACTGAGCCTTCTTACAGACTTGTCACTTAAGAAGAGAGTAGCCGGGTGATGTCAGGAGCAACTACGGTAGTATCCCCTTTTATATTCAAAAGTGTCTTGGTCTGGTTGGGTGGTGGTGGCACACACTCTTAATCCCAGCACTCAGGAGGCAGAAGCAGGCAGATCTCTGTGAGTTCTAGGCCAGCCTGTCTATAGAGTGAGTTTCAGGACAGCCAAGACTACCCAGAGAAACCCTGTCTTGGTTCGAATGAATAATAAATTAAATGAACGCTGTGTAAACAGCAAAATGTATTATGATAAAAAATTTGGAACAATGTATTGGTTTTAAAAACCAGTCACCATCACTTACCAGTTAGGTGGGAATCACTGCTTATATATGCTATATATAAGCATATGAGCCTTATACTAACTCACTTCCTAGACAGGTACATCGTATATACTTAGTCCCTCTTCTGCAAAATACGATATATCTTGTTTGTGCTCCAGTTTCTTTGTCTGTAAAATGTAACAGTATGTAACTGAGCTGACCACAAGCACTGGAATGAGTTCATACATGTGCAGCATCTGAAGCATCTGCTAGCAATGACACAGAGGACACAGGTAGTTGGAGATGGTTGTTCTTGTCATCACTATTACTACCAATGATTCTCAATTTGTTTCTTAATTCATTCTTTAGTGTTTTGATTTTAAAAGAAACTTTTATTTTGGTCATTAAGAACAGAAATTTATAGAACATTATTTGTAACTGGTCCTTGGCTACGTTGTGGGTTCTTTTTTCTTCCACCCTTCTCTGCCCCTTTTCTTCCATCCTTTCAATCCTCTAAAACAAGATATGGGGGGAAAAGGGGGTAGAGAGGCAATGTTACTGCTACACTATTTCCTGCTGATTAGGGGCATCCAGTTCCTTGGGGCAAGTTTGATTTTTGCTCTCAGTATATCTAATTTCTTCTTGTTGTTTCTTCTTTATGCATGACTACTAAGCAAACTGCAACCACCAGTATCCAACAACCAACCAACAATTCACCAACAACCTACCTATTGGGGCTCTAGCATTAATATACCCTCTGCAAACTCCCCAGAATTCCAAACATCACACAATCACAGAAACTATCTGTAGCTGGAGAAATCACTTCCCCACCTGAGTACCAGGCAAATCATAGTCAGCTGCCAGGACAATCTGAAGCAGCCTCATTTCCCACACTTGGGATCAAAACAAAAACACATTCCCATAATATCTCTGTGTTAAAACTCCAAAACTGACACTACAATTATTTTACACAAAATCATTTTTGAGAATTACATAATTACTAATTGCTTCAGGAATATTGAAGTAATTGAATTAAAAAACAGTAGCAACTTTATAAATATATACTGTCCATCTGTAGTCTAAGTAGCCCTAGCCCAACTGGGGAGTATCTTTCAAGCCATGATTGGCTGACTGACCATCAGCATATGTGGTTGGATCCTGCATTAGATAGTTTATTTAACTTGTGTCTTCCAAAGTCATGACCAGTACAAGAGTTCTCTGTTCTGGGGTGAGGATATAGCTCAGTGGTAGAATAGTTAAGTGAGAAACACTGGTTTCAGTCTTCGCTACTGTAATAAAAAAAAGTATACATTTATATCGCTTCCATTTTTAGGCAGAACATTGCATGTTGAACAGTTGCCTTCAATTTCTACATACTCAGATGCCCTCTTTGCTGTGTTTAGCTCTCTGGGCTCACCCTGTATTCTGCCCTAGAGAATTCTCAGCCTGTCTGTCAGTTTATCACGGTCCCAGCAGAGGCAAAGCTTCATAGGTCAAAATTCAAAACTCACAATACATGCACAGAAAAATACCAAGATTCTTCAAACTTAAAAATCACAGAAAAATTAAACTGTTGAAAGGATACAAGAACTTTGTAGGAAAAAATTTTTTTAAATATTTAATGTTTCTTACAAAGTCTTTCTGGAAGAGATTAATATGATTAAAATGCAGTTTGTTTGCATTAAAGTATTTAAATGTTATGCTTTAATGTAAAATCCATATTCTTATTTCTTCCTTGACGCAAAGGCTCATTGGGATTATGTGATCATGTGTAATTTGTTAAATGCAAATCACACATTAAATATTCATATGCCATATTTGCATTTTAAAATCATAACTTTTAAAAGGACGAGTGCATAAGAGGAATAAAATCTAAAGTGTATTATAGTGAAGACAGCAAGGAAAAATTTAATATGCATAATAGATGGAATTTTCTGTGGCTACTGGCAAGATAACCAGGGAAATCTATACGGATTTTGAGATTTGAGGATCACATCAAGTGAACTATGAAAAGCTGAGGCCAGTAGTACCCAAGGTGGTGCTTATCCCTATCCCTTCACTTCAAGAAAAATGATATAGAAGTTCAAAGACACTAAGTGACCTGAACCTTGGTAGACCAAAGAGAAACAGATGCTGGTTAGATTCTGTGACAGATGTCCAAACAATTGAGATGACCTCTACCCTACATCTTTTCAACTGTCACTCAGCCCAGCTCTTTCTGATGACGACTCATTGGATATACTTGAGTAGAATCCAGCAACAGAAAATTTAAAAATCAGTAAAAAAAAAAAAAAAAAAAAAAAAACTAACTGACTAGTAGACAAATTATAATGCCTAATGCTAGCTGATGTACCCCAAAATATATTTGTTTATTGTTAGCAATAATTTGAATGAGTATTGATTTTGGAAAGCAATTTGGCAATCCTTATCAAAAGGCCATTAGCATGTTTATGTATTTCTTTACAGTGGTTCAAAATTAAACAAGTACAAGGAAGTAATACTAAGACTGGAAAAGTCTATATATGTAGCAGGAATGGTGGGGCCACCTCTATGTAAATGCTGGGGGCTGCGCAGCCGCAAAAGCATCTCCTGCAGGAGGACCTAATTGAGGACTGCCTGAGAGACTGAGGATTGCTGGTGCAGACAATGCCAGGCAACTGGGAACTGCTGTTTAGAAGAAATGTTTTCTTGGGACCGATGGGGCCGTAGGTGGAGAATATTAAAGGAGCTTTCAGCAGTGCTCAGATGAGCTTGCTGTGGTGTTTCTCACCTGCTCCCAGAGTCTGCGTCATTGACTCTGTACCACCTCACCTTTAACCCCCAAGAACAGATAGGGTTGGGCAGCGAGTAGTCCAGGGCACAGGCAACATATATACACAAAACTTTATTACAGTATTATATCCTAAAATTTGGAAATGGTTTAAATTTACACCGATGTAGAAAAAGCTAATGAAAATATGATTTATTTCCTGCACTAAAATCTCAGTATAATTAAAATGATATTAAGTGCTAGAGAACTGCCTCAGTGCCTCACTTGCTGCTCTTGCTGAGGACCAGGGTTTGATTCCCAACACCCACATGGTGAATCACACAGGTCTGTAACTCCAGTCCTAAGGGATTTGATGCCCTCTCTCTTCTGACCTTCATGGGCACCAGCCACACAGGTGATACTCATACACCCATACAGGAAAAACACTCACATACGTAGAATAATCAAATAAGTAACTCTAAAACGGATTTTTAAAAAATGAATAAATAAATTGAATAAAGCTGCTATAGAACATAAAAGTTAAGAATGCATCAACGTTTTGAGAATGATGAAATCTATGCAATATCTATTCAGATTAACCTGAAAGTCATAATTAAAGCACATCTAGTGAGAGTATGATACCAACATCTAAATTATCTCCATGAGGAAGACAAACTCCGAGCTCTTAAGCCAGTGGTTGTAAACTGCATTGTGAGCATTTCCTCACTTAAAACTTGTCAAAAACACAGACCCCAAGAGGTAGGTCTGGGACAGGGTTCAGGAATGGATATTGTCAACCAGACCTTCTTGAAACGTCTCCGTGTTTTAAGAAGAAGGATTCTTTCTGCCGTCTTGGATTATTCTTCTTCCAGGCTTCATGGGTTGCTACACTCTTGCTTCAGCAGATTGACTTGAAGTTGGGGAAACCCTTTCATTTGAGCCCATACCTCATCACTACATACATTTTATAAACATTCCACTTCAAAGCTAAAGAGGTAGAATTATCAGTCCATTTTTACCCTGATTCTGTTATGTTTCTATTGTTTTAATGAATTTTAGAATAATTTTTAAACTTTAAAAACAGGTGTTTTTCTGAACTGTCATTAACTCTCATTACAAAAAGAATGTTCAGTTGACAAAGTGTCCTGAAACTTTAATGGATTCACTCTCTCGGGGTGCTGGAAGGGAAGACAAATGAAAGCATATGAGGAGCTGGAAGTGGGGTTTGCAAAGTGTTGCCCTAAAGTAAGATGCTTTGGCGTACTGGATGCTTTGAGCTGAAGGACATCTGAAAGGTCTCAGAAGTGGTCTTTCTCTGATCTGCCACCCCTTCTGCTTTTCTCCCATCTTTCCTCCAAGGCAGACCATAAAAGCTAAATTCCCTTTCTCTCGAAGTGGAAAATATAAAGTACATCCACTGTCCATCAAAGCCAGGCATAAGCCCCCAAATACTACTTGTACTTTTTCCTAGCTCTTTGTGTTCACAGAGAAATTCTCTGACAACCCTCACCTAATCAATAGACCATAGGACCTTCATTCCAGAAGGTCCCATGCCCAGAAATGAGGGTTGTTACAGTTGGCGTGAAGAATCAGGACAGGCCTTGCTGAGTTGCTTCTCTTCAATTACTATCATCAAGTCAGACTCCTTTTGTCAAATCACATTTCTCTATGGCTGCCCATTCTTTTTTGTGAGAAAAAAAAAGACCATTACACAGATCTCTAGATCTGTCTTTATGAAGATCCCTATGTAACATAAAGCTTTGACTAAACAAATCTGTTTCATGTTTGTCTTATCAATCTACATTCATTAAAGGAATGGCAATCATGATCCTATAATAGAAAAGGAAAAAGCTGTTTTTCTACATTTACTTCAGTATTTTTTTTTTAAGATCTAACTTTAAAGTCTGTTTATTAATGGAATCTTATTGTGACCTTCTGAGTTTGATAGATTTCAAGAACAATTAATAAGAGAAATTATTACCTTCAACAAACAGTGAGTGACCAACCTTGATACGCTTTTCTAGCAGTGTGGTGGTCTACAACTAGGCATACAGAAGGAACCTCTTATTAGGTAAATGAAGACATAGAAAAAAGAACATATTTTAGCTAGCACGTTGAGGTTCAAGGGATACCCAGAGATCAAGAGGAAGGGATAAATAATGAGGGAACAAAAAACCAAATAACCGAATCTTACATGGTACTATTAAGCAAATAAAGGGACAAACGAAGTCAGTGTATGCACTAGACCAATGCTAATGTATAAATTGCAAGAATGGCTGAGTCTAATGCTCACACTTCAAGCAAGGACCCCTTAAAAGGAAGCAAGGCACCAATGCTTGGTAAGACTCCTTCATTTCAGAAGATGCAAACTTGAGCCCTCAGAGTTTCCCCAGGTGAGAGAAGAAAGAAGCAAAATTCACCTAAAGAAAAAAAAATCACTGGAAATAAAATGAAAATCAGTTGAGGAGCACATGATACCAAGAGTAAACCTGAGGGAGAGTTTCAAACACTGAGTAGGGACAAGCCAGAGGCAGCAGTTCCAGGAGGGGCTGCAAGAGAAGCAGTGCTTGCCCAAAAGGAAGAACACTGTTGTTGTTGTTGTCGTTGTTGTCATTGTTGTTGTTGTTGTTTTTGGTGGTGGTGGTGGTGGTTGATTGTTCATTCTTTTTATTTTCTGGGGAACAGGATTTCTCTGTGTATCCCTGGCTGTCCTGGAACTTGCTCTATAGACCAGACTGGCATCAAACTCAGAGATCATCCTGTCCCTGCCCCTGCCCCTGCCCCTGCCCCTGCCCCTGCCCCTGCCCCTGCCCCTGCCCCTGCCTCTGCCCCTGCCCCTGCATTAAAAGCATGGGCCACCAATCCTGGCTAAAAGACTTCTTTTAAGTCAAAGTCTCTAAAGTGCTAGGAAGAATAATTGAAGGGGGGTAACAAATTAAAAAAAAAAACAAGAACAATAAAAATCCCTCAAGTTTTTCATTGAGAGTGAAATATCATAACTACCCCGCCCCCGGAAGACTGCCATTTCTCCCTTGTTATAATCACAGAACAGGGAGCCTTCAATCTGTGAATCAGTTGTGCCTATTTGAGAAATATCTACTGGCTCCTCAGAAAGTTTCTTCTCATTTAGTCCACAATAACAAAATCCATCCCATTTAAACAAAATCAGAGAATGACATGCTAATCTTACACAAAATTACTGTTAAAAAAGATTTTAAAAAACCCAAAATACAATACACAATAAAACATGAAAAATATATGTGATCAGAAAGAAGCAAAGCATTTTTGCATCAATAAATAACCCCATAAACAAAATGACAAGACAATAAGATGCAAATTTATTCCACTTCAGGACATTAAAATGAAAAAAATGAATAAATGGCATACTAAAAGATTCCTATGGAATTTTGAGGAGTGAAATTTCCCCCCCCCCATAAAAAGAAAGAAAAGAAAATAGGGTGAAAGAGAAAACAATTGAAAAATATGAGAAAAAGAAAATAAAGACAAAATAAAGACCAGTGTGAATATAATTTGAGTACCCAAAACAAATCAATAAAATATAAAAATGAAATAATCTAAGACATATTTGAAACAAGACTCAAATCCTCATACAAGATAGTCACACTGTAAACCAAACAAAGCATGCCATAATAAGTAAGTCTAAAATAGTCTCTAATCAAACTACAAGACTTTGAAGAAAAACTGTTATTTGAACATTAAACAAAAAAAAAATCAATCAGGTCACAAATGAGAAACATAAAAGCAAACTGATAGCAGACTTCAAAGCCAACATTTTACAGTAGAAAACAGGGAAACACTCAGATGTTCATGGAAAAGAATCTAAGATGAGAATTTAATGTGTTAAATGCTGCGGCCAAACAGTTTACGACTTACAGTATATTTAGGAGCCTTGCCTAAGTGTTATACTAAACAGTGAGCTTGGGACTAGTAGGACATTGTTGGAGAAGCTTTGACATAAAGAGGGAGATGAGCCCTGAATCGTTTTAACTGTAAAGTTAATATTTAAAGTAGGAAATATAAAAAAAAATGATTTGAAAATGTTAACACAATTTGACAGTATAAAAACCAATAAAGCTGACAATAATAGCAAGCTGAGGAACGAGTAAATGGAAAAGTTGACTAAGCTTGCCAATGGGTAGCAAGGGTAAAAAGGGGAGGAGCCAAAGGTGCATAAATTTAAATCTTGTGCTAAATTAAGGGTATATTCTAAGTTTACTAGTAACCCTAAAACAACCTGTGGTAAGTCTAAATAGTGTGTAGCATGATCCATCAGAGAACTACAGAAGCTATGTGTGGGGGTTGAAGCTTGCAACTGCTACTTCCCAACTCTAGTAGATAAGGAGCCAGAGCTGGGATACAATATTCAAGCCCTTGGGGGCTATGCCGGCTAGCTAGGCTTCAAACCCCAAAAGACCCATAATTTCCAAAGAGTACCCCAAATTGAAGACCTGATGTTCAAATAAATGAGCCTGGGGCATATATTTTCCCGAAAACCTCACCAGTTCCTTACACATATAGACAAGGAAGAGAGTAGAGAGAAGAGAGCAAGAGACAGACATAGATACTTCAAACCATAGCTGCAACTTTAGAATTCATGCAGGAATCACATAGAATGAAAAAAGATAAAGGATATAATTATAACTAAGTAAAATTCACCTGAAAGTTTAATTTTAATTGCCAGCATTAGTATGAACTCAAGGTTGTTTTTCTTAAAAACAAACAAATGAAAACCACATCTAATTCCACATCCTTCCTACCACAAACAGATACAAGTAGTTATTTCCAAATGTCTAGGTTACCATCAGTACATATTATTCTCAGTATTGGGAATAAACATTTCTTAGAGGAATGGCTTGATAGAGCTAGTGGTAGGAAGTGTCTATAGTACCAATGGCCAATGGCCCCAAATGAGTCATCGAAAGAGTCAACATAAAGGGACTCCTACTGACTGAAGGTAGTCTAGACAACAGAAATGTTGAAGAGACTGTAACTGCAAGAGACTGAAAGAGGTTTTCATTATATGAAATTCTGGGAGTTCATGACTATATTTTTTGGAAACTAACTGAAATAAAAATAAAAACACCTTATTGATCATTTGGTAAGAAAAATGGACAGCAAATATACCAGGAAAATTGAAAGAGAGTAAGAATGAAGTTTCAGAGCTGGGTGGACGGCTCCATTGGTAAAGTACTTGTGCAAACATGAGAACATGAGTGTAGCTCCCCAATCCTGTATAAAAGCTCAACTCAGCAGCGTGTATGTGTAAGCAGCACTAGTAGGGCAAGAAGTGGATCTCTGGAGCTCATTGTACTAGCCAGAGGAGCCAACTGCATGAACTCCAGGTTTGTGAGTGACTATGTCTCAAAACATAGAGTGGAAAACAATGAAGAAGCATCTGGTGCTGACCTCTGTCCTATACACACACACACACACACACACACACACACACACAGAGAGAGAGAGAGAGAGAGAGAGAGAGAGAGAGAGAGAGAGAGAGAGAGAGAGAGAGAGAGAGAACATGGTTCATCAACAACACTTGCAGAGGATCTTGGGAAAGGGATGATAAACCATCATCCAATAGTCTTAACAAGCAAATGAAAAGAAATAAACATTTTGCAAAAGAGAAAAATTAAGATAATTTAAAGATGGTTTGTTGTAAGCAAAGAAGAAGACAAAAATTTAAAAGCTGTGGTTAGTTTCCAATTTATAATGAACATGTATGGAACAGCATACACTGCACATGGAAAGGATTTTTTTCTCCATTTTCCACAAAAACTGTATTTGAGATTCCCAGGATTCCAATTAGAAAATATAGAAAGAAAAATAGAATTAAAAAAAATCCCTTTTAAAAGTCAGACAAAATAGTTGATTCAAGTTACAACCATCAATGGAAGATTAAAGAAAGGACTCTGACTGTGACCACAAATTAACTGTGGCATCATTTCGAGAAGGACAGCCCTGTGCACCTTACCCCCTGATGTGGTACAACAGAGACAGTACAGCAACACTAAGGACATGCACTGCTTTGAGAAGATGGGTTGAATGTTTGAGATGCCTTTGGGCACATTCCTCCTCACCTATGAGAATAACAAGGCACAAAAGAACAAGTAAAGTCATGCTGCAGGGAACAGGAGAATCCCAAGTGTGTCCACTGCATTCTTCAGTAATGCATCGACAGTGCAGGAGATATGGAGGGAAAAGAAAGGGAATGATAAACAAATAACTAGCAATCATACGAAGACAAATATATCTCAGAAGGATTAAAAGTTGAGATATTTTAAACATGCTTCATTTTAGGCAAATGAGATTGAAAAAATTAGGAGCCACAGTCTCTAATCAATCTCTTAAGAGTAAAAAAGTTGGCATTCTGGTGTTTGCTAGCTTTCACTGGTGTTGGCATTCAGAATCCTGATGTTAAGATTGTATATTAGAAATAAAAATTGGTATAACCTGAGCATGACCTGATCAAGGTGATCATTTACAGCTATCCTTTGATACAGAATTCCCAAGAACATTTCCCAGAACAGTCCTTGTAAATGTGCATCTAGGGCCTTGCAAAGAATTCTCCACAACCTACTTTACAGAAGTAAAATACCAGAAGCAATCTGAGTAGCTAAGAAGATGAGCAGTAAACTGTGATGTATTTACATAATAGGCGATCCAATTTCAGCAGAAATAAAGAACTCTGACTAATGCAACAACATGAATAAATCATTTTAGAATCATAATATTGAGCATGAAAGACACTTTCAAAGATCCTATTCAGTCTGATTCCAGCTTGTGTACTGTTCAAAGCCAAACATGGAACTGCATACTGCTTAGGAATATACTGGCTTTTATATTAAAAATGAAAATCAAGGAAATGAAAAACATAACAGTCAAGAAAGTGATGACTCTTTTCTTGAAGGTGACAAACAATATAAAGGAGAAGAAAAAGAAGAGGAAGAGGAGGAAGAAGAAAACTTCAACAACTTTCATTTAAAAAAAAATCTCATTCCTAAGCCGGAAGTGAATTCACGAATGTTTGACTTATTATCATGGTTTATAGTGCACATCTAATGCATATTGGAAAATGTAAAACAAGAGTTTTTCAAGGGATTGGGTGTGTGCCCAGTTATAAGGATGCTTGCCTTCCAAGCACAAAGCTCTAGGTTTGATCCCATAACAACATAACATGGTGGCACATGCCAGAAATCCCAGCACTCAAGAGGTAAAGACAGGACCATCAGAAGTTCATCTGTGTCTACATAAAAAGTTTGAGGCCAGCCTGGGACTCATAAATCTATTAGATAGATAGATAGATAGATAGATAGATAGATAGATAGATAGATAGATAGAATGATAAAGTACCACCTCGTCATACAAGCTACATGTAAATTAGTACTATCAAATTCAGGAAAGATGAAATAAACAGGTAACTGCCTCAAATAAGTAGCTGCTTCATTAGTCTTCACTAATGAAAGCATGAGGCTTCATTTATTAATGTTAGTGTTAGATAATGTAAAAAGAATTGTGCTTTCTAAAGACAAGCATCATGAGGCAGCCACTCATGTTTGTGTGTGTGTGTGTGTGTGTGTGTGTGTGTGTGGTGTTACAAGAGAATATACATACACGTTGGCATCAAAATCAATGTTGAGGGAGTTGAGCTTAGAGAATTTTAAAATATTCTTATCCTGGTGGTGGTGATGCACACCTTTAATCCCAGCACTCCCGAGGCAGAGGCAGGCAGATCTCTGTGAGTTTGAGGCCCACCTGGGTCTACAAAGCAAGTTCCAGGACAGCCAGGGCTATACAGAGATATTCTATCTCAAAAAAAAAAAAAAGCAAACAGCAAAACTTCAATCTCTTATGGAATAAGAAGGCTTTGGTTTTGGAACTAAAATTGGCCAGATATTTGGAAAGCCAAGCCAATTGCTAAAGTACTTGCTTTTAAAGCACTCCTCGGAGGCATGGAGAGAAGCCTGGAGCAACTGAAGTTCTCCCTTGTAAGTGAGGGCAAGTACCCACACTCTTGCTGTTATATTGGCCTGGTGCCTCACTGGTCTGCTGCTTGCCATCTGTGATGTCTTTTACTAGCAATATCCAATTTTTAAGTAAAAATTAAAACCATTTGAATCGATGTTCTGAGCCGTTGTGGTTACTGAGTCAAACATTCCAGCTAAATCTGGGATTCATGTTCTCGATCTTTGACTTCTTAGAAGAAAGAAGGTAAGGAGGTGGATGAAGAGAAGCTAGTCCAGTCTGATGGACAATTGGGGCTCATCTTTGATATTTTTCTCTGAAAGCCATCAAGTGGTGCATAGTTGTCCACAAAACCTTCCATGTTTCCTTAACCTGCGTGAGTAATAAACATTTATGCTCACGCTTAATGGAACCACCTGTTTGCAATCAGTTCCACAGAGGCATCAACCAGTCATGCATCAATTTCTGCAACCGCATCAATGTTTCCTCTACTCTTGTCCTTATTGTTCATAATGTGTAAGGCTATGGAATGGCATCTTGGTTCGTGGGCCTGGAACCCCAAGATGGCAGGTGTCCGGCCACGCCCCCAGAACCCAGGGCCCTGACACCCTGTCTAATCTCCATTTAACCTGTACCTTCAGTCACAAGGTGTGACTAACAGCCTTGGGAAATTTACATATTAATGAGTTATCTAAAGACGGGAGGTGGGGGGCATAGCTAATTATTCCTCCCTGGTCCCTCCTCCTTCCCACTCTCTATATGTTAGCTCTCCCCTGGCTCTGGGGGGTGCGCACATTCACATCCAGATCCAACTACCGTCATGGACAATAAAACTTTCATCTCTTGGACTCCACGTGTCTTCTGTGCCTGCTGCCAACAAGCTTCCAGCTTTTGGAACCCTAGACCTTCTCAAGTATGTGGGACCTGCCAGTGGAAAAAGCCCCTGGGACTCCACCACCACAGCCCACGGGCCGCCTCCACCACCACACCGGCCCGCGGGCTGCTGCTGCACAGGCCGGAGCCGCCCCGCACGTGTTTTTTCCCCCACATATAAGTAGAAAACATTTAAATGGAAGTTCAAATACTCCATACAAGTCTCATAAAATTAATACAATTGGTATCAACTAGGAAATCACTATATGTTCTGAAAATCTAGTTTCTTGTATCTTCAACTGTGAAGGCAAATAATAAAATTAAATGTATGAAATTTTGGCACTGTGTAATGAAAGATAATGTCTATGAAGAAAAAGCAAGATTAAGAGATTCTGTGTATCTTAGCTCATTTACAAAACAGTAGCCGTGGTGGTGGTTTACTACATCCTAGCTTGTGGGTTTCATTTCTTTAGCCTTTTCTTCTTCATCTTCGTTCTCTAATCTATGGGCATCCCTGTAGACTCCCACATCCAAATACACCCTGACTTTGTGTTTTGACTCCATCTTCTCTTCAAATATAGTAGAAGATTTGTTCTTCTCTTGGGTCAGACAATTAGGGTGAGTCTCAAAATGACCCTATCACTTCCACTCTCATTCTGCTGAACTATAGACTAAGACTAGTACGAATCCTGATCAGATTGTCCTATGCAACGTCGATGAGTCTTCAGACTCCTGGCAAAAAACTAATAAGGACTTGAGTATATAGAACAGGACGAGAGGTGTTCTCCCTCACCAATCAACTCAGGTGCTGCTGGGGAGCCTAAAGACCTCAGCCTTTTCCTCTTCTCTGCAAAGTTCCAAACTGACTGAAACATTCTAAAAGTATATTCTCTTTTACCCCCAAGCTACATTTAGTTTTAACGTTAATGAGATTTCATAAAAAACAAAAGCATGAGAGAAGACAGGAAGAAAATGGATATTCTGTTTTGTTTTTATTTTTTCCTATATTGCTTTCTCACACAATATATCCCTCATTACTCCTTCCAGTCCCTCTCTACCTTCCCTCCATTGGGATCCACTCTCTTTCTGTCTCTCATTAGAAAAGAACAGGCTTCTAAAAGAAATTAACCAAATATGATGAAATAAAATGTTATAAGATAAAGGGAAAATCATCACATAGAGGCTGGATAAGACAACCTAACAGAAGAAAGAGTTCCAAGAACAGGCAGGAGAATCAGAGAGCCATTTGTTCATGCACTAGGGTGTCTAATAGGAGTACTAACCTGAGAGCTCTAATGTGAATGCAGAGGACATGGTATAAACCTGCGTAGGCCTTTTGCTTTCTTCTTCAGTGTCTGTGAGGTCATATGTGCCTTGCTGAGTTTATTCAGAAGGTCTTGTGTGCTTGCAGTCCTCCATCCCATATGAATTTTATACTCTTGCTGCCTCCTTTCCCTGGAGGTTCCCTGAGGAATTTGATGGAGACATCTCATTTAGAGCTTTGTGTTCCAAGGACCGACTCTCACTCAATCTCTCTCTCCCTCTCCCTCTCCTCCCTCTCCCTCTCCCTCTCCCTCTCCCTCCCCCTCCCCCTCCCC
>NW_021604597.1:16223153-16232399 GCF_004785775.1 Grammomys surdaster | reverse complement strand
GTCATTTTACTGATACTGGTTTTATTTTGTTTTCTTTCTTTTTTTTTTTAAACCCGTAATGTTTGGTTTAATCCTAAATTCCTGGCCTATCTAATCTCTGGTCCTTGGTCAACCAACTATGTCAAGTACAGGTTCTATTTTATGAAGCTGGCCTTAAGTGAAATAAGACAGTAGTTGGGTACGCCACAATTTCTGTGCCATTATTGCCTCAGCGCATCTTGCAGGCAGAACAGATTGTAAACCAAAGATTTTATAACTGAGTTGGCCTTTGCATTTCTCTTTTGGTAGCCTTCACACACAAAAGACACTAGAATATAGGAGTAAGAACACAATGTAGGGACCAGCTCTACTTCTCTGTGTTCAATTAGTTGTGTGAGTGTTGTCTTGGCAATGGGATGCCTCTTATCAGTTTGAAGAGAGCAACCCATTGTCTTAGCAACAGCCTGGGTTGTTTGAGTGTTTCCATGGGAACTTTTTGGCCAACAACTCAATTGAATGTGACCTAGTCCTGCTACTGAAAGCCTTGTTTGATTACTTCCTAGTTCCCCATTAGAAACATCTTCATGTATTTTAGTAAGGTTCATTGTACTAGGTTTCTATATCATCCCTCTTGTCCCTCAATTCCATCTGTCTTTCTCTGCATTCTCTCCCTCATTATCTCTCTCCCCATCCCCATATCTTATCTCTATTCTATCCTCAGCTGCCACCAATCCACCATAAAATTTATCCTATTTAAGTCTCCCAGGGAGATCCAGTCCTCACTCCAGCCCCTTCCTTTATACCTAACCTCTCTGTGTCTATGGATTGTAGTTTGCTTATCACTTATTTAAATACTCACATGTGAGTAAATACAAACCATATTTATCTTTCTGTATCTGGGTTATCTCACTTGGGATGAATTTTTTTTCTAGTTCCATCCATTTGCCTGCAGACTTCATGATGTGATTTTCCAACAGCTTAGTAATACCCCATTGTGCAAATATATCATATTTTTTTCTATCTATTCTTCTATTGAGGGACATAGGCTTTTTCCAATTTCTGAGTATTATAAATAGAGCAGCAGTAAACATGGTTAAGTCAGTGTCCTTGTAGGATGAAGCACCCTTGCCAGCATGAGCTGTTACTTTTATTTTTTATCTGGGGTAAAATGAAATCAAAGTAGTTTTGATTTACACTTCTCTGACAGCTAAGAGTATTTCTTTAAGTGTTTCTCAGCTTTTTGAGTTTCCTCTATTGAGAATTATATGTTTAGATCTGTACCCCAGTTGGATTATTTAGGGTTTTAATATCTACTTTTTTGAGTTTTTTATGTATTTTGGATATTAGCCCTCTATAAAATGTAGGGAAGATCTTTTCTTATTCTGTGAGCTGGCATTTTATCCTATTGATTGTGTCTTTAGCTTTACAGAAACTTTTCAGTCTCATGAGGCCCCGTTTCTTAACTGTTGATCATAGTGATGTACTAGAAGGGAAAGATTAGCAAGAAAAGATGTATTCTGAACTTTCCTCAGTCCTTCATTCAAAGACAATCATAATCAGAAATGAGCTGTTCTCAAAATACCTAGTGATGGATGCCATAAAGGCTGTGTTCTCCCCAGGCTCAAGAAGGTATGACTGAGGCAGACTAGCACAAAGACATCTTCTAAGACCAGGATGAAGTCTTTCAGCTGAAGAACAAGGAAGTCATCTCGAATCATATCTTGCTGGGAGTGGAAACATCCCAACTGCCTCTCTACTCCGAAGACTCTGACAGACACCATGAATAAAAGTAATCACAAATTACCAGCCATGATTCAAGGTTCTTTATAAACCAGAAATAGCGGGAGCTCAGATGCTTTGGGTACAGAAAGTGCTGAAAAGAGCATGTGAGATCACTGTAAAAATAAAGAACCCAAGGTTTTTTGGTGCCTAAGAGGAGACAGAGGGGCAAGATGGGAAAGAAGATGACCCTGACATCAGCAACAGCAGTAATGAGAGACAAGGAGACATAGCAAGGAGGAAAAGCAGCTAAACATCAGCTATTGTTCAACTCCGTTTCTAACTTCTGTCTCTTCCCAACTTTGCCAAGCCCTCAGCTTTTGCTGACCTGCTCTTCTTCTAAGTCTGTAGCCCGAAAAGGACATTCATTCTAATGGGGGGGGTAGGTGGGGGTTACATCCACGGAGAAGAAGGAGGAGGGGTAAGGGGATGGGGGGTTCCCGGGTGGGTGGGGGATGGGGTAAGGGGACAACATATGAAATGTAAATAAAATATCCAATAAAAAAAAGAAATATTGTTGCTACAGGAAAAACAATCCTTCAACTGGAAAAAAAAAAGGAAACTTCTTGGGAGGATTTTACACATCAAGAGATAAATGGAGGGCAAATTCTACAGCTGAAGCAGCATCTCCCTAAATTCTACGGTACGAGTCCCCAAGCCATGCATCCCATTAGAACAGTGAGTGGGAAGACAGCTGAGGGATAAAAGCTATAGGACAGGCAGAGGAAAGAAGGTATGAGACTGTGGACATAGTATGTGCATAAAAATATGGTGATTGGCTGTTCTGTTTAGTTCTTCACCACAGCGATGGTGCAGAAGTTTAGAAAAGTAGTTACTGTAGGGTGAAGCGCAAGTGGATGGATATGGGGAGAAAAGGGATCTTTCTATGGATTCCTACCTTGATCTGTTTGATGGTTACATATGACATAAGCATATAAACTAGAAGCTATACACCTACCATATGAGCATTTTGCTGTGTGTCAAATACAAATAACTTTGTAAGTTAATTTTAAAAGTTAGCAAATGTTATCCAACAGAGTTTGCCATTTTATGTAAGATTGAAAAACTACGTGGTAAATTTTAAAGAAG
Organism: Grammomys surdaster; assembly: GCF_004785775.1. NCBI lineage: Eukaryota > Metazoa > Chordata > Mammalia > Rodentia > Muridae > Grammomys > Grammomys surdaster. The sequence continues at coordinate 16,229,552 of NW_021604597.1, read as the reverse complement.
TTAAAATTGGAAGCTAGCTTGCATATACTATCACATCTTGTAGCTAACCACTAACTGTTATAAAATGGCTAAACTAATTCAAAACCTCTAGATGTAGGGACTTGGGTTCAAAGTAAGCATCAAGATATCAATAAGTATTCTATTTTCATTTCATTTAGTTTAATTAATATCATATGCATCGATAAGCAATTTCCCCTAAAAGGCAGCTGGATCTGTTTAACAGATAGATATAAAATTCCCAAATCATTACTCCAGCCTCTTTTACCTTTGAAAATCCTGACATCTAGAATAGAGGATTTGGCCATTTTTCTGGTCTTTAGTATAATTTCCTGGCTCGCATCAGAACTATCTAATGTTTGACTTCAATGCTGCATCTCAGTATTATCCTCCTTGGAGACATTTGAAGTCACAATTAAAGAAGAACTTGCAAAGTAGTAGTTTGAGTTAAAATGGCTCCCACAGACCCATAGGGAGTGGCACTATTAGGAGGTGTGGCTTTGTTGCAGTAGATGTAGCCTTGTTGGGGAAAGTGTATCTCAGTTCTCTTCCTGTTGCCTGCAGATCCAGATGTAGAACTCTTAGCACCATGTCTGCTTGCATGCCACCATGACAACAACAGACTAAACCTCTGAAATGGAAGGAAGTCAACCCCAATTAAATGTTTTCCTTTATAAGAGTTGCTGAGGTCATGGTGTCTCTTCACAGCAATAAAATCCTAAGACAGATGTTGGCACCAGGAGTTGAAGAATAGAGTGTAGAAATCAGATGGCAGAACTCAGATGAGGAGGAAATAAGTGGACAGTCTCATGCTACATTGACACAAGCCCAGGGCCTTGGCAAATCTATTGCAACAAAATCCTCCATGTGGTTATTGGGAGTAGCCTAGGGAAATATGAGGTGTCTCCTGAAATACCTAGGTGCTGATGTGAAAGCAAAATATAACATTAGTGTTTAGACTCTAGTAAGGATAACACATCCTACCTACTCTCAAATGTTATTTCATCAACAACACTTCTCACGCAGTCTGCCACCTATTGTTCCTCTGAACTGTATTCAGAGAGAGCAGGAGCTCAGGAGCAGCTTGCAAACCTTTTGTATTCTCAAAGCTTCACAACTCGGCAGCTATTGGGCCTTGCTCATCCTGAGGCCCTTGGTCCCTCCCATGTTCTTTGGTGGCTGTTTTTCTGCACTGTCTTAGCTATTGAGCTTCTTGCATATTATTTTCTCTCTCACACACATTCATTTTGAACACAAGATTTGTGTTTTATTTGGGGATTTTTGTTATTGTTTCTCTCTCTCTCTCTCCCTCTCTCTCTCCCTCCCTCCCTCCCTCCCTCCCTCCCTCCCTCCCTCCTTCTCTCTCTCTCTCTCTCTCTCTCTCTCTCTCTCTCTCTGTCTCTCTGTCTCTTTCTCTCTACTCTCCCTCTTGTCCTTGGTCATCATACCTCACTCCAATGTCTAGGTTTGTAAGAATATACATCATGTAACAAAGAGAAGATGAGATATTCTGAGTTTCTGTTATCTATGACAGTAAGCTCTTTGTTTATAAAAGGAAGAAAGAAATTCAACTCTTAACACACACAGTATGCCTCACTTAGACCTAGTGATAAGATAAACACTGACCATTTCTACCCTTTGGAAGTTGACTTACAACCATAAGAATTAGATATTTGAATTCCTACATAGACGATATGTGGGAGGAAGGGTGACCTGAGAAAGAAAAAAAGAGACTTGAGAGTGACAAGATTAGAGTTGATTAAAGACCCAACAGATGGTGGAGATGAAGGAAAGACTATCCAATATCTCATGGCTGAGTCTCACCACACACTGCAGATCTTTCCCAAGAATCTAGTCTAGTAAATAGTTAATAATGTGATGAAGCCCAGTAAGTATTACTCTGCACTCTGTGGCATACTTACAAATAGACTGCTGATACTCAAGCTAGCAGTAGTTTATACTATAAATAATTGATTAACCTACAGATGGTGTACGTTTTATTTATTGCCCAGTAACAGGATTAGGCCCACTACCTTTAATATGTTTAATACCTTTAAAAGTTACATTTGTCTACCAGCTGTTCAGTAAATTAAACCAAATTAACTTTCTGATTTTTTTTTTGAGATACCTGTAAGGATTCTTCTCAAACCTTGTGTTTGCTGGGAGAATCAATTCTAATTTTAACATGGAACAACGAGCTATTAATTCCTTTGTCCTGGGAATAGGACCTAGAGCCCATGCATACTAAGCAAGCACCCTACCTCTAAGCTATAACCCTGGATATTTGTTTTTAGTTGTTTTTAGTTATTTTTAGCTATTTTTAGTTATTTTGAGATCATCTTGCTACGTTACCTTAAACTTATTGTCCTCCTGGACTGGCCACCAAGTAGCTGTGTTCACAAGGTTAGAGTTGTACCAGTAGGGCCCAGTGAGTTGCTAGTTATTTATTCTCTTTCATTGAGTTCTAATGTCCCACAGAAGAAATGCAAGGTAAAGATTGGGCCAGTGACTTAATGTAATGTCAATAACATTACTGAAAATTCTTCATTTGTCAAAACAGAATATCTTAATATTCTGGAAAGAATGCTAGGAAGGGATAAGCTGAAAGAATCTGAGACTGGACTTTGAAATTCATGAGCCTTGTCTGACCCGTGCTCCTGAAATTAAAAATGTGCAGAAGCTAAGAAGTAAAATAAATAGTAACCTGAAGATCAATCTTCCATGTAAATCTTGTTCAGTCCTCTGCCCACCATATTCCAGGATCTTATACAGTGTCAACCATGGAGGCACTGAATGGCAGTGACTTCCTTCAGTACCCACAATTACCCTCTTTCTCTTCTATCTAATCCTTAGTGAATAACAAGGCCCGGAACCGGCAGACTATGTCAGCCAAAACTTCAACTCAGATTTATAACACAGGAAGTCTTGGTGCTGCCAGCAAGGCAGGCAGCAGTGAGAGAAACTCTTCTTACAGAAAAGCCTACCATCTCACCCTGCATGAGTGATCAGGCCACATTCCTCAGTGAACCAATCATGGTTGTATGGATTTGCCTCTAGGTTATTTCCTCATTATTAGCTCAAATGTCTGCCAACAACAAACTCAATGTTCATACATCTAAATTTTAAAGTGCCCCCAAAGAGTAAAAATTTAGTTAGTTAGGATCTGCCTGCTTTGCAAACCCCTCAGAACCTCATCCAAAAGATGTGACTTTGTGGTCATGAAGCTATTGCTGCCCTTCAGAGTGGTCTGATCCAGATAAGACTAGAGAAAACAAAAGAAATTATGGTGATGGGGGAAGAAAAGATGGGGAAGACTTTCTGTGTCAGGACTCCAACATCACCAGTACAGAAAATGGTCCCAGTAAGAGTGTGTGCTTTAAGAAAGGCATCTCAGACAGAGATGCCAATGGTAGTACTAAACAATATGTTTTCCTGGGCCCAAGAGTATCTGTAGTCTTCAGTTTCTAGCACTCTCATTTCATTCCTGGAAATTGCCCCCTCATAAATCTACCTTATGATTTTATTCACAGAGGAAATACTTTGCTCTTTAAGCCTTAAATTTAAATTTCATTCTCTGGGACAGGGAACCCAACATTCCACAGGATTGTAGAAAGCTGTTGCAAACACAGTAAGGCAGGGCTTTGAGAAGTCTATGCCCTATGCAAGTGTGGCTGCTCTTCCCTGAGAATCTTTACTGTCTCTCATCCTCCCCTTCTTCTTCTGTTTAACCTTCATACTGAAATCTACATTGTAATCTCTTTTAATAAACTCCAACTCTGCTCCATACTGGTTCTTGATAAAATTCTTTTCTGTGGTGAAGCAAAGAGTTGCAAGTTATAGGAATGGAGGTCCCTGGGGTGAAAGGGAACACCACAAGTTTCTGTCAATAACAACACGAAGCTGAGTGCCCACCGTGGCCACTACTGACACAAACACTCCACGCTGCTCTATCCCCTGCACCATCTCTCCTGCACCCTGGAGTCTTTGCTCTCCTCTCCCTCTAGATAGTTGCCTTTGGATAATCTCATGCTTTTAAAAACAAAAACCATCTTTAAAAAAAAAAAACCGTCCAACCTAAAAACAATTGTTTTGCCTCTTGTGGGTATCTATATTCTCCTGGGATAGTCCTCAAACCCTCAAGTGCCTACAGATTGCCATTTCCTCATTTACTTCAGGTCATTCATTCGGATGACATCATGTTAGATTCAAGGTGGCGGTCATATCACTAAACTTCAGTCTGTACTTGAGAGAATTAAAAAATTTACTTATATGCACAACAAATGGGCAGTGTGGGCTCTGAAAATCTTCTATTAGATAGCAAAATGTGGTTCCTTTACTTTGTAAGTCCTGGCCTCCATCTCTAAAAGCCATGTTCCCGTTACTTCAGACAAAAAGCCAATGTCAGGGTGGGCTGAGATCATTTTCCTAGTGAGCAATTCAATGTTCAATTCATTTTATATATTGTCCCCCTCTATAAATGTATATCAAACAAATTCAAAATGACTAGGAGCCTCTTAACGATCAGGTTTTTCTCTTTTGTAGACAGTATGCCTACAATAATTAAATTGTAAATGCCATGCCTTTAAGTGTGCATATTGCCTAATACAATGATCTCTTTAAAAAGACACCAGCATCTACCTTTCCAGGATACAAGGTATGCACCCTTTCTTGGGGAATGATTGATTGGGTGAATATGGTCGTGAAGATAACAGGTGCCCTTGGACAAGAAAGACAATGGTCTAATCAGAGAGAGGTCGTCAGAGAGTGGAACTTAGCAGGACTGCCTGGAGAACCGCTTAGGTTCACCCCTAGGAAACAGCAAAGAAAAAGCCTGGACACAGCATGAACACAGGAAGGAACATGGACGCTTCTCAGAGAGCGCAGAAGCTGAGCACATTCCTCCAACACAAATAACTAACAGTAAGGCTAGGCAGAAGGTCAGTACTCCAGCTCTAAAGGCAAGTTGTTCAAAGCTACCATCAGCAAAGAGAAAAATGGAATCTCCTCAAACTCGTGGATATCTCCATGACCTGAAATCATACCTGTTGGGTGTGTCAAAACTACATTATAAAGCATATTGTGGAATAAGAAACATCAAAACTCCTATTGTCTAAGCAAGTAATAATACACTGTGGTGATTATAGTAAGTGTATAGGCAGGATGAAAGTCAATCCTAAACGCAGGATGTCTTAATGGAGTTTCAGGCTTCTAAAACTGACTGAGGCTGGCAGAGAAAAATCTTGCTAGCAAAGGTGCTAATTTGAACACCTTTCCATGCCTCAAGGCAAATGACAAGGGTGTTTATTCTCCAAATGAGATACCATCTGAGGAGCAGTTAACCTACAATGTAAAATACCCAGATCTCCTCTGAGAATTAATGATCTGCCATCCCCTTAAGTAGGAACCTAATCACCAAGTCTCCACAGCCAAGGCCAGAAATAGGTCCCCAAAGACTCTTATGCCAGCACATTCTCTTTTAATGGGAAAAGGCATTCTCTTTATTGTTTGTATTACTGATTTTCAGACAAGCTGTCCATTCTGATGGCTACTTCGATAAGCAACAACTACATTTTAACAATAATTTTTATGGAAAATTACACCAAAAGTAAGAGTTCTGGGTGTCATTATCAAAGACACAGTGCACAAGAGCATGGAGCAAAAGTAATTTATACTGAAGGAACACGTGTGTGAAGGACACAAAGAAAGGGACTAGAGTCTAGTACTTAAGAGACATTCATCAAGTGGAAGACAAAATAAGTGTATCATTTTTGCAAGTGACATATACTTGGGCTTCCCTCATGTCATTCAAAGGCCCTTGATACACAAGAAGAAAATGACTCAAACATAAATCTCATGCATCTTGCTATGCCTTAAGGAAAAAACCATATACTTCTCATCTAGAGGCCTTATGTGTTTATCCAGTACGTATGGCTTTATAGCAGGCTCATTGCTGCCTTTCAGTTCCTGACAGATAGTGATGAGATGGTTAAGAATTATAAACTTTATACCATCCACCTACCTTATCAGCAATCTGATGGCTTGTCTGAGTCTGTATGTAAAAAGCCCAGTTTTCTCCTTCAAAACTCAGAGAACATCACAGAAGAGAAGGTAATGAGAATGTATATCCCAGGGGATGGGGTATAATGTTGTGCCATGATTTGTCTGTGGCACTCTTAAACTCACAGTAGCAGTGGTTACCTGAACAAGATACAAGATGGATCTGCCAGTATTCTGTCACAGAGAGGGCAGAGAATCAGGATTCCTCACCTGTCCCTGGGAATGAATTGCTGGGAAGGAGAGACATTTTAAGTAGTGTGGCTACTACTAAAATGGTCCTGCTGCTGTAACACGACACACTCTTTCTCTCACACTCTTGTAAACAGGAATAGTAAAAGAGGGGAC
>NW_021604597.1:16161215-16223053 GCF_004785775.1 Grammomys surdaster | reverse complement strand
GAGGGTGGGGAGGTGGGAGTGGGGGGGAATAGATAGAGGTTACATCCACAGAGAAGAAGGAGGAGGGGTGAGGGGATTGGGGGTTCCGGGGTGGGTGGGGGATGGGGTAGGGGGACAACATAGGAAATGTAAATAAAACATCCAATAAAAAAAAAAAAAGAGGGGATGGAGCCAGGGTGGGGAAACAGTGAAGGGGAATTAGTTGGGAAGAGGAAAGGAGTCAGTAGGAGTGGAAGGAACAGAGGAACAGAGGGTCAGTTGTCGAAGCTACATTACACATACATATGACAATGTCATAAGGAAACTTCACTTTATAATTAATAATTATGAATAAAAATCTTAAGTCTCAGTCTCAGCCTAGCAATGCACCATCACCGGGTGTTGGCTTTCTTACAATAAAGTCTGCTGGCACAGTGTTTGCATGGCTTTGCCCTCTTCTGAGGCTTTGAGGTAGCCATCAGTTAAGCTCTTACCAGTCACTTGGTGACCCATGACAGTACGGTGGCCTACTTTCCTCTCTCATCAACATAAGCACTATTTTTTAGGAGGTATAGGTAATGATATTTACTAAGTAAGTAATCACTTATATGTTTTTATAACAGAGCACTACTTTGTTAGTTATAAACTGAAGCTAGGGTCAGGGAGCAAAAATTTATACCACGATAGCATTTTAAAGAAAGAAATTTGTTTGCTCCTCATTGACAGAAAGGAGCCAAGACACTTACAGGTATATCTGTCCTCCCTTGCAAGGGACTAGAGCTTTTGTAGAATTGAGTTGTGTGGGATAGGAAGGACTGAGTAAACGCAAGAGCCAGCTCCTGCAGAGCAGTCGCCTGGCAAGTTAGAGTACACCTCACCCTTGTCCATCTCTTATCCAAATGTCACAAGGTAGGAACAATGCCTTTCTCTCAGCTAACCTGCTCAGAGAAATACAGGGTTAAAGCAAGAGAAAAGCCACATAAGGTTGGGCCGTTCACACATCAGTCTCAACTAAGAGGATGCCACTTCTGCTTTTAAAGAGAAACAATAATGAAAAGGTATAAAGCTTGTACTCTAGGTGTTACTGATTATTTCTCAATGGTAGAGTTGTGAGTAATCTTGTTTTCTTGTATTTTAACTGGTAGTATAGCACCTTTCCGATGTGACCTATTAATATCAGCGTGTCAGATAAAGCCAAACTCAGTCCTGATGCCTCAGTGCCAAAGTATGAACAATCATACAGACAACATCAGCTTGGTCTTCCCTCTGCTCCCTCTCCTCATCCTCTGCTTTCTAGAGCTGAGGCACAAGCAACCTTCAGCTAATGAAGTAAAGTAATACTTGATGTCTCAAGTGAGCTTAGCAACTACAATCGTTACAGGACTCGTGTTAAAATATACACATAGGTTAATCAATTTTGAACACCAGTACAAGGTCCTAAGCAGTGACAACTGAAATTCCCTAAGGAAAGATGAGAAGCGTGCTGAGAGATGTGTGATAGCGAGCTTCCCAGAAGAGAATGAAAACCCATTTACGAAATCTTCCCATGTAGGAAGACTAACGTGTCTATTAAAAGCAAAGATGTGAGCTCCAGGTCCTCCCATTGGGGACTGATTTAAATGCAATTTTTCTAAATTAGCTATAGCCGAATGTGAAGGAGGCTAACAATAAAGTCATAGAAAACAACATACCCTTGGTTGGAAAACTGCGTATGTTCTGGCACCAACACAAAGCAATGGAGAAAATGGGTTTTCAGAAACAATTTTTAAAGGTATTACCAAGTGCAGAAACGAGGCATTGTTTTACCAAATCTACATCATATATGTAAGATTTTATTTTAACATTCATCTTACTATTCAAAGAATAACCCATTTTAATGAGGTCAAACATTAATGAAAATCAACTGCACTGTGCCAAGTGGAATGTTTTATTCTACTAAATCTGACTTTAACCCTAGAAAGTCTGTGCTGTGTGACACTATTCCTCAAGAGATATGAAACTAGAAGGTATGCTCACTCCAGATAGGGAACTGATGACAGACCAGAGTACAGCTACCACCAAAGTCCAATTCAGTGAACAAACAAGTTTTATTAGGGCTGCTTACAGGAATATGGATTAAGGGTTAGTTATAGAAACAGAAAAGACACAAAGACAGCTACACCACCAAGAGCCCCCTCTCCCAGCATGAGTGATTGTTCACAATATCCTGAAACCTGGAGCACACTGCACAGCCTTCAGGCCACTCAACAGTTGGAGGGTGCCGCTTATTGGTGTCTCTGATGGTCTTAGCCTCTTCCAAGTTGCTCAGCTGGTCTTTGTTTCTTCAAGGCACTTGAAGAACTGATCTCTCTCATTTTCTGTCTATTTCTGACTTATGAGGCTTGTCTAAAAGTGTTCTTTGCAGCTTTGCTTGTTTGGGAGTGACTCTCCGCAGTCCTTTCTGCTTATATAGTCTTGGGGAAGGAGGGACCTAGTGAATCTAGTCAGTTTCAGGAACTTCCTGAAGCTATTTAAAATTTTTTTTATCTCCTGTCTTAAAGACTTAACCTGTAGGGTGGAGTGTTTTCCTCCAGGTAGACCATCCTATTGTTTCACCTCCTTGTAAACATCCTGTCTTAAAATATCCTGCCATCTCACACCATTGTTAATCCTATGTTTTAAGAAGTTTCCCTCCCAGATGGAACATTTTAACATCAAAGGAAACTGCTATACAATGACCATCATAAAGGTGATACAAAAAGACGGCAAATGACTTGTAACTTTTTAACATAGACTCAGCAGAGATAAACACTAAACAAATCATTTCCTACTCCATAGTTTAATCTCTTTATTTGCCCTGGTGCTTCCGTCTATTAATCATCCTTTGAAGAGTACTATGTGCCAATCGCTTTGGCACTTTGGGTTAAGCTTGGTTTCCTTTGTGTCTGTTAAATAACAAGCATAAAAGCTTAGAAACATGAATAAAACTGCTTATAGTTTCCATGAAGACATAATTAAAGTACTAGAGAGATGGCTCAGTAGCTAAGAACACTTGTTGCTCTTGCAGAGGTTCAATTCCCAGGATCCATACAGTGACTCACAGCAATCCATAACTCCAGTTCTAACCTCCAGGGTACCAGGCATTTTCATGATATACATCCATGTATACAGGCAAAATATACACAAAAATAAATAAATAAATAAATAAATAAATAAATAAATGTAAAACAATTGTGAGGCTTAATTAAGTAGGACAACATTTAGCAGTACAGAAGTGTTCTTCCTTAAGAACATGTGATGCTCCTTTATAGGGCAAAGCACAAACGTGTTAATCAAGCACCTCTCTTCATCTGTTACAATCAGAAAGCTCGGAGGTTCTGTAGAACGACGGAAAACATGTACCCCAAGGTACAGAGGACGAGAAAAGCAGCCAATGCAGAGGCAGCAGCAGCAGGTGGAAAAGGTATCCAGGGTACTGAGCGCAAGGCAATGAACAGTTTGGAGATTTTTTTCAAAGCACAAGTCTGAGTTGGAGCAGATGGTTCTTGGCCACCAGAGATGCTTGAGTGTCACACATGCCTGCCTGCCCAATGAAGGAAACACTACGGCACTGAAGAATTAGTCTAGTATAGTCTCCCTATTGAAATTTAAAAATAAGGGCAAAGAAAATGAATCAAGTGAGGTAAAGATGCTTTGCTTTGAAGAACTGCCCTTCAAGAACTGTTCTGCCTTTATGGAGGAAATCACAAACACATGACATAGTACACATTTGGGAACAAGGATAAAACTATTGCCTGAGATAACATTCAAGAGCCTGGGAAAACCAAGCCCACATCATTTGAATAAGCTACATGCATGAAGTCATGATTCATTCATTCAGCTAATGAACATTTGAGGAGTGTCAGCTGTATGCTGGCATTGTTCCATATGTAAAGATTCAGCCTGGAATAGGAACAAGATGCTGACCGTCAGGAAGTCCTAATAGAAGAGACAGATAAGAAAGTCTAGGGATAAACAAGGGGAAAGAATGGCGAAAATGCCTAGACAAGAGTGAACAGGAGCTGGTGGGCTGTGTCTTCAATCTCAACATTCAGAAGGTAGAAGTAGGCAGATCTCTGTATGTTCAAGGCTAGCCTGGTCTACATAGTGAGTTTAAGGCTACCAGGTGTACATAGTGACTATAATCTGTTCCAGAAAGTTGATCTGAAGGCCATCAGGTAGCTTGTAATTAGACTTAGGTGTACTGCTTGCAGAGGACATGTTCACTTTTAATTCAAATGAATATGCACTGGGCACAACTACTATGGTCAGACAAGTGCCTTGTGCTCCAGGAATGCATGGTGAGTGAAAGCCATAGAGTCTCATGTCCAAGGCAGGAGGCCTTCCTCAAGTAAACACTCAAAGAAACAGAGAACCTCCACTGATGATCCATAAACCCTGTAAAAGATTGAAACTACACTTACCTACAATGAAATAAGAAAGCACCAAAGAGAGTTAGAGAGGTGGCTCAGTGGTTAGAAGTCCCTGTTGTTCTTCCAAAGGACCAGAGTTCCCACAGGCACATCTGATGCCTCACAGTGACTTGAAACTTTAGTGCCAGAGGATTTTGTTCCTTCATCTGGCTTCTGCGGGAACCTGTATACATGTGGCATGTGCATACTCAAATACATACCCATAAATAAAAATAAATGTTTAAAAAAAACGAAGAAAAATTACTAAAGGATAGGTGCCATGTCTTAGTGGATAAAGGCACGTGCTACCAAGTCTGGTGACCTGATTCCAGTCCCTGGAACCCATATGCTAGAACTAATGCCCTTGGGCTGTCCTTTTGTCTCCACATGTACATGGACGCTATGGAACTCTTTTATACACACACGCACACACACACGCACAGACCTAAAGCCATCGGGAGTCATCAATACTCTGGCATGTATTGAGGTCCTCAACAAACTGAGGTCACCCAGGAAGTGAAAGCAGACAGCAGAAATGCCCACGCACATATGAGGAACGGGCTCTGGACAGGCTCCAAACATAAGGATTCCACCTGGTGGAGAAGAAGGTGCCTGCTTATGTTCTAGTAGAGAAGAAAAGCAGAGACAGGAGTGTCTGGAAATGTTAACAAGGTATATCCTAGTCTTGAGAGGTTCCCACAGAAGTAAGGTGGAGATGGGCCCACAGATGAAAAGGCTCTTAGGCTGGAAGGCTTCTTAGAGGACGTCTATCTAAACTTGTACCCATTTCCTAGGTGCCCCAACTAAGGCCCAGAGATGTTAAGTGGCTTACTGAGGTCACAGATCTAGACCCTGGGAAACCCACAAGCACAATATCATCCTCCTTGTAAGAAGCGTTCACATTAATATTATTATTGTATTTAGAACTCAAGATCAGAAGGGGTAATTTTCTTATATTTGATAGAACATACAAGAAAGACAAAGGAATTAGGCCCTGGAATCTTCCCAGTGGACTCAGAACTATCCTAAACATAAACCTAGAGCTTCTCTCAAAGTGTTCTTTACAAAATATAATCAGAATTGTATTCTCAAATTAAATCAACCTTCAGACAAGGTAAACATGAAGCCTTGCTGTCAGGTGAGGGGTTTGCTGAGGCTCATTAATTCCAAACAAGACTGTGTTCTCCCCAGCATCCTTCAGTGTGTGTTTTCATTTTTCTCGCTTGTATGTTTTGGGCACGGAGCCCAGCTCTGAAAGACTCCTGAGTCCAGGCACTTGGAGAGCAGCAGCTGCTGGCCTGAGTGCTGGAGCCATCGCACAGCAGGAAAAAAACTGAAGAGAAACTGCTACCGGCTTTAAGTGTAAGCCTTTTAGTTACTTAGAATGGTGATGCTCTAAATAGCTGGGGCGTTCTAAGTGGTCTCTTATCTTCATTGCGCTGACAGTGAGCTGTCAGCACAGCCTGCTGGGGTGGGGAGGAGCTTCACCAATGGTGGGATTCCTCCAGACAAACCGAGGGAATGGTCTGGATTCCCAGCTATCGTCTACATACATCAAGGGATTGATAAGGAGTACTTATCTACAACTCTTTGGCAATACTTTTCATCGTAAGTAAATAACTTTGATGGCCACTAGTGAGAATTGGGCTGCTGATTCTATAATTCAACGACAGCGGTCAGCTGTTCAGTCTATTTCATTGACTACCAGGCATGAGGCTTTTAGACAAGAGCAATGCCATGACACTCTCCTTTTACCAAGGTATTTGTCTTAAAAACAAGGGCTGGACTTCACAGAGTGTTTGCCCTGAAAGCAAAGAACTGATTTTGTTCTTCAGAACCCATGTAAATACAAAAAACATCATGCCAAAGTGGCCCACTTTTAGTCCCAGCACTGGAGAGTCAGTGTCAAGTGGGTCCTTGGGCTCACTGGCCCGGCAGCCTAGCCTACTCATTAAGCTCTACGTGCACAACGTAATGTGCATGGTGCCTGAGGAGTGACGCCAAACTCCACACATGTTAGGATGAATACACTCACACATTTGCTCTCCCAGGACAATAACAAAAAAGAAACCCTACCCTCCCTCTCCCCCCTTTTTTTTTTATTTTTTGGCCCTGTTTGTCAGAACCGTGTGATGTTAAAGAGATATCTTCATGTGCCAACCTTAAAGAGAGCAGTGACGTCTCCGTCAGGGACAGTCATGGCTCACACCCCCTACCAAGAACATTCCTTTAGATAATACATGACATGTGGGGAAAATTTAAAAAAGGCCCCACGGCGCAAGCTTGTGCCGCCGTGGCGGGTCCCACATCAGGGAAGAAGATCCTACGGTTCCAGCGGCCTGAGGGCCTTGGCAGCGGCAGGCCCCAGTAACACGAGGAAGTCCTTGGTTCCAAAAAGGTTTATTGACATGACGGATAATAGATGGATCTAGGCGTACCCCCAAAAACTCAGGGCCGGCCCGAGTTATATAGGGAGGGAGAAAGGGGGAGGATTAGGGGAGGATCTGGGGGAGGAATGTTTAATTTGCTCTGCCCTCTGGCCTTCATTAGTATGTAAATCTCTAGGGCTTGAGGCCTAAAGCCTGGCCTATGTGACTCTATGGAAATGTGGCTGTTTTCAGGATCCTAGATGATGGGAGGTACCGAACTCCTGCCGGTTCTCACGCAGAATTCCACGGAGAATCTCGGGGTTCTAAGTACCTGTTCAACCATGACCCAGGATACCCTTATACAGTCCCACAATGACAGGGGACACAAAGCAGTCCCTGCTCTGTCCTGGTCCCCTCTTCCTGTCACTGTGCCATCTACATAGGGAAATCAGCACCGGGCAGTCCTAGAACACAAGATTTAGTCCTACTAATGACCCTCTTCTCTCTGTTCTTCCTCCCACCTCTCACGACAGAAAAGCATAAGTTTTATTTTTCTTATCACCTTTGCTTCACTGTGACAAGATATTTTTACTCCCGATTTCGGGGCCGGTGGGGAGGGGGTTGGGGAGTTTGTACATCATGATGGTAAAAGCATGCTGCTGCAGGTCATGTTGGAGGGAGCAAAGAAAAGAGAAAACCCGGAAATGGGTACAACCTCCAAAGACATTCGTTCCCCTAGTGGCCCATCCTCTCCAGCTAGACACCTCGTCAAGATTCTACACCTTCAAACAAAGCACCAACAGTGGAACAGAGTTCCAATGCACAAGCTCGTGCTGGACGCAGTAGATTCAGGCCATAGAACTCTGGAATCTTGTCCAATAGAAGGCACAAAGGAAGCCCAAGGCTCCGCTCACAAAAGCAAGAAGAGTTTCCACAGTTTTTTTCCCCTTGTTTGAAGTAGGGAAATGATGACATCAAAAAATCTCTACCTAGGTGCATCACTTAGATAAATGAAGACGCTTGTGGACTTAGGAAAAGGAACTTATAGGAGCCACTCGGATGTTTCATTTGCTATTACAGACAAGGCTGTAAGAAGGGGGCGTGCCCTTCTACCTCCACATATGAGTTTGTCAAAAGATCTGCCTAGAATGTTTACAAACTGTCAGACTCACAGTGGAAGGCTAGGAGACGCGAGACCCTTCTTTCACATTATGTGAAATGGAGAATGGAACTGAGAAACAGCAGAACACACATCCTGACTCCGCTCACATTGCTCCTGCCTAAGGTACAATTCTCGGGGGGGTGGGGCAGGAAGCTTCTTTCAGCTTCACTTGCTCGGCTCGCTCACGTGCTTTCTCATTCTGTTCACAGTTCGAGGCTCCTCTGGACCATGATCCTTTGCCCTCTGTATTTGCTTTCTTTAAGATGTTTGAGACATTTGCAAATGGTTTTTCTAGGTGACCGCTACAGTAACATATTCACTTCTGACATCCTTCCTTCCAAAGCTCACTCCTTTGTCTTTCTGCCTTCTTCTACAACAAATTACAAGCAACGGATTGAAGTGTCCTCCATGTTACAATGTTCAGCTTTGCCCATATGTGCTGTGTCTGGTTTCTGAAGTTAATCTCTCACTCCTTGACTAAATCCTTTTTCTCACAGTCTGCCTCCTGCTTTATTTCCTCTCAGTACAGAGCTGTCTGCTGTGACCCACGCTGTCACCTCGGTAAACAACCACACATACGAAGCCGTTGCTTTGTCATTTAGGTATAATTCTTCAAATGCTGAAACTACACCACACACTTCTCTGCCTCCTTGCAGGCTTTATCCCATCTTTATGCCATCTGTAAATTAAGGAAGAAATTGCTGCTTCATTTGTCATCACTACTGATGGAAGGCATTTCTGTTGTGTATATTACTAATCAGATTTTTTCAGGATTACAGATGAGTCACAAGAAAGCAAAAGAGGCCTGTCTCAGCTCAATTTAAGAAGCTAAACCAGAGAAATACGACACTCAACCTCTTCTTGCGGATGTCCTTAGATGCATTTACATCCAATCCTCTAATCAAAAAATTCAAAGGTCACATCAAAATATTTTCAGAAATTGTAATGACTAGGTTCAAGAGGACACACTGCTGATGTGTAGATAATACAATTATCTCATGACAAGGACATAAACCTCTGAACCAGATGGCCTTACAATTGAATTTCTCAAGAAATTTGGGAACTTATTACAGGAATCTCTCTGCACTTCCAGGAGGAGAGCATAGTCTTCTACCAGAGAATGTCACAGAAATGCCTAAGTGATTGTGTTTTCTGCAAAGCAGATCACCATAGACTAAGGCCTCTGCATCTCTAATTCCGGACATATTAATGTAAAACCTTCTTGAAGAGAAGAAGAAGTCGGTTGATTTTCAAGGCCCTGGGCGAGAGCACTAATGGTCAGGAGTGTAGGAGTATCCACAGAACAAAGAGAAGAAGTACGGAAGAGATGAAAGTCCTCCCAAGCGTAGGTGCCAGAGTTGACTAGAAGAAGGAAGTTCTTGGCTCTCTTTTCCCTATTTTTAACATCATCCCCATTTTATCAAGAGCCTCTTGCCAAACCTAACTCCTCAGCTTTTGAGGGAGGTCAGAAGAGGGCAGCTGAGCTCCTGGAGCTGGGGTTACAGGTGGATGTGAGTGACCATGGGAAGCAGAACTCTGGTCTGCAGAATATGGTCTGCAAGGATTGCCCTTAACTGCTGATCCATGTCTCCAGCCCTTATATGGGTATTTCTATACCATTATTCCCTCCGGCTCTCTGGTGAGGTCCTGCTAAAATCTCACCTCACTGAAGAAGGAAAAGGCTCTTGGCTTTGGCAGCCAGAAACTAAGTCCAAAATGATTAACAAAAACTTCACCAGTGAGATGGTTTAGACAGTAAAGACACTTGGCAGCATGCCTGATGATAGGAGTTTAGTCCCTGGAACCTATATGATTAACATACACACACACACACACACACACACAGAGAGAGAGAGAGAGAGAGAGAGAGAGAGAGAGAGAAACAGAGAGACAGAGAGACAGAGAGACAGAGAGGTGGGGATGATGAAGAACAAGGAAAAGAAAGTAAGAAAGGAGGGATGGAGAGAAGGAGGGAAGGAGGGAACCTCATGCTCACATCCAGCCTTGGGTACCATTCACAGCTGCAGAAAAACAATATGCTCACCCAGAATGCACAACTCTCAAGTCAAGGCTTTGTGTACATGTAGACTGAGTATAGTAGTAGGAACTTTTTATCTGTACCTTTTCTGGTCCCTTTGTCATTTTCCAGAATATTTTGTTTCCCATAAACCAGGACTACCTGCAACCGCAGAGGCTCTGACAGGAACTGACTCTTGGGGCTCTGTGGAGAGGGCTGCAACAAGGGCATCTTATCTCAACTCAAGCTTCTTGGCATCCTGTCCTCTAACCTCCTGAGGCAAGAGCAGGGAAGCTTCTCACTGTGGCCAGCATGACCCTGACCTCACTGAAGCCAGAACCAGAAGGCACTTGGAGCTGAGATAACTGTGTTTTCCACACTCACCTGGTTACTAGGAAACCCTCCATACCATTTAAAATGAATAAATTATCCAAGTAAGAAAAAATGGAGGTGTTTCAACATTTCCATGAAGATAGGTAATTTCTACCTTTCATGCCAGTACCCCACTGGCGACTATGTCAGCAACAATAGGACAGACAAAGAAGAGGAGTAACTCCCTCATATTGAAAATCATACTTCATGTACATAATTATTGTTAGTATGTATTGTTATGTGTGTACTGCTGAGTCACTTAAATATATCCAAAATTATATGCATTTTAAGGAGATATACAAGTGACAGCTATATAAATCAAAATGGCTGTCTTATTATACGTATAAAGCAAGAATAAGAGAGAGGCATGAAATTTAAAGAAAACTATTGATTAAATAATTATCTTAGAAACAATACAAATAAAGTGACTAGCAATTGAGTTAAATCTTATAGATGGAATTCTGAAAAAAACAACAACAACAACAAATAAAATCTTTGGACTAGAAAATGGACCAGAATCTTGGGGAAGACAAAACAGCCAATGATGTTCCCGTAAGGAATCCTGCATACTGTTCACCCTGGTGAAGGTTGGGTTCTGATAGGTCTAAATAACAGACAAAACACCAAACATCTTCCCACTGCTTGTTCTTGGGAAGAACACAGGTCTTATCAGAAAGCTCCCCTGTTCTGTGGGGCTAGCAAAAATAATTCTGAAGCAGTTTACATGGTGTCACTAACACAAGTTCATAGCCTTTGACCAGAACCTCAGGCTTGTGAGACCTCTGTCCTGTCTATAAAGAAAGGTGGCACCAAAGACCAGCAGCAGACCTAGGTGACATTGAAGTGGGAACAAGAGCACTGGAACAGATGCCACGGGAATCAGACTGCCAGAGGCCAGATGGGGCTGAGGCATCTCAGCAGATGCTGGCAGAAAGCGATGGGGACCAGATGGGATGGTGTTCAACAGACACCAGACTGGACAAGTGAAATCCAAAGCTCCAGTGCTTCCTCTCACTCAGCACTGCTCCACCTACATGCAAAGCCTCTGAGAATTTAGAAGCAGAGCTTCCTGAGAGACATGTGATGGGGAAAAGGTAGACTGGACAGAAAACAAGTGGATACATGAATACAGGATCTACTGAGCTTTCCAAAGGCATAGGACTGTGAACTAGAAGTTGTATGAGTCAAGAGACACATTGTTACACTGTTACTTCTACAGCAAAAACTAAAATCCTCCCATGCATGAGATCCACCAGCTTCTTCAGGTAAGGTGTGTTGGGAGTGTGTCACTGTGGTCATCATATTGATGGCTGTAGACCAAAACATTAAAGGAAAACAAACTCAAGGACTGGGAGATATAAGAGAGGCACCAGTAATACAATGGCACCTAGTTTGCAACTAGATACTTGGACTAAATGGCTTGGCTACTGACTTTGGGCACATCACTGAAATGTTCCTGGCCTCTGTGTCCTCATTTATAGAGCAGAGACAATGGAGATAAAGATTCTGATTTCACAGGGCTGCTGTGATGATGAAATGCAGTCTGTATGGAACAGTGCCTTTCGAACTCTGAAAAGCACAGTGACTTAGTCTTTATCATTGCCTATGAATAAGAAGCAGCCTTTTGGCAAGCATTTCTACAGATTCTGAACAGATGCTGGATTTCGCAGCATTCTACAGATGCTGGAAGTATCTGCCTTACCTATTCTGGTTTTGTCCCTTTGGAGAAGTAACGCTATCAAAATCAATTATTAAATGGTTGTATAAACACATCTTGGATAATAAAAATGAATGAAAAATAAAATCAAAAGTTTATACCTCTGTCTTTTTCTCCCCCCACCACTGTACGTGCATAAGGGTGTGTGTGTGTGTGTGTGTGTGTGTGTGTGTGTATGTGTTTCAGTGTGGGTTCTCTCCTGCCTTATGTTTGAGTGGAAGTCTTGTTCACTGCTACATGCCCAGACTAGCTGGCCTTTGTGCAAGCCTTCAGGATTTCTCCTGTCTCTACCTCACATTGTATCATAAGCCACTGGGATTACAGAGGAATTCGATAGCCTCCAACTTTCAGTGCGTTCTGGAGATCTAGACACAGGTCCTTACTCCATGGAACTGTATTCCTAGTTCACTGCTTACTTTTAAATATGGAAATTCATCAAGTCAATTCAGCAACATCCCTGCACATCCTCCAGGATAAATATCCACTCTAGAAGGAGAAATTGGGCTCTTACCATTAGACTAGACTTGAAACATCAGTCCGAGTAAGTGTGGATCCATCCAATGAAAGCTGTTATAACAACTTGTTAACCACTAGGTGTGAATATTTTATACACAATGTAGCAGTGTATTTTCCTCTTTGGATTCTCCTAGTCTTTTACATTATTTTCTAATTACCTATTTACTTTCTCTCTTCATTTTATTTTATTATTATTATTCTTTAATCTTTTTTTACAGTCTAGTCGTTATCCCTATCCCAGTCTGCCCTCCAACTGTTCCTTATCCCATTCTTCCCCATTCTTCCTTCCCCTGTCTCCAAGAGGATGTCCCCACCCCTCCATCCCTACCCCACCAGACCTCCCCACTCCCTGAGGCTTCCAGGGACTTCTCTCCAAGTTTAGGTGTGTCTTCTCTCACTGAGGCCAGACCAGGCAGGGGGCCTCCTATCAGCTGGTGTCTGCTGTCTGGTTGGTGGCTCAGTGACTGAGAGATCTCCAGGGTCCAGGTTAGTTGAGACTGCTGGTCTTCCTGTGGGGTCACCCTCCTCCTCAGCTTCTTCCAGATATTTACTTTCTCTTAACCTCCAACTTGATTGCTAAGAACCCATAGAGAAAAGCAGGTATTTTCTTGTAAATACATACTTCCAATATGTGTTAAAGATACAGGAACATGTCTTCTGTCATTTAAAGTCTTTTCCAACAACCTGTATACTGCTTTCTTTGTTCCAAGTCTAATTGTTTCTTCAAAGTCCATGCTGACCACTTAAGGAAATCCCACAGCCTATCTATTAGCCTAAATGATCCTGAAGTTCACAAAAGATGCTCATTCCCCGCCACGAGGAGAGCTTCCCTTCAGCTCGGAAGAATATGGCTGCCTAAACAGGACCTGAACAATAATAAAATCGATAGGCATGCTCCAAAAGAAGGGAGAAATCTCACAGAGTCCCACATCTAACAAGGAACTTCAGAGATGAACCCTTTAATTGGTGACCCAATCTTAAGTGCTCATCCCTCAAGTCATATGTATATATGCAACATTTAATGGCGTTTATGCATATGTGTAATCCTAACAAAGAAAAAGAGACCATATATTTGAAAATAAATGAGGGAGGACAGACAAAGATAAGAGGGAAGGAAGGGAGAAAATATGTAATTATATTTTAATTCAATATATAGTTAATAAAATTTGGAAAAAAAAAGTAGTGAAATTCCAAGTCAGAGGGCGATACACATAGCAAGCAAGCATTCAATGAACACAAAGAATGGAGCAATTAGAGAATTGTTTTAATCCTCTCCTCCTGCTGATTTAGTTCTTGGCGCATAGTTGGCTCCTAATAAATACTGTGGAGTGAATTGTATTGGTTAATCAGCTCAGAGCTAAATGAATGTTTGCAGAATGAATGGCCTTTAAAAGCTGACTTCCCACATCACTATCGGCACCTCGGCACCGCCTCTGACATCTGGACCATATCTCCAACTGCCCCCTGGACATTTCCACTCAGATGTTCCGCAGGCAGACGGAAGGAGAGGGGTGCGCTAATGAACTAGAACGGGTGAAAACAGGTAATTGAATAAGGAGGTTTGAGGGGTCTCATCAGGCTGACAAATTCCAGGTCGCCATGAGTAAGTCCACACCGCTCTGCCCTCGGAAAATCATGGACACAGCCTTCAGGATTTCCATTTTTAAAAAGCATGACAGATGCATAGGCAAAATGCAAGCTAGAACAGTAATTTATCTCTTTACAGTTAGTATTCATTGAATTCCTTGGAAGCTGCGGTTTTACCATTGAATCTTCATGGTGCCCATCTTGCTGTTAGTTTGAACTCCTGAAGGCTTGCACACAG
Source organism: Grammomys surdaster (assembly GCF_004785775.1). Lineage (NCBI taxonomy): Eukaryota > Metazoa > Chordata > Mammalia > Rodentia > Muridae > Grammomys > Grammomys surdaster. Next base: position 16,208,666 of record NW_021604597.1, on the reverse strand, counting down.
GCCAGCTAGGGTGGGTATGTAGCAGTGAAGCCAGAGTTCTGCGTTGCTCAGTATGCACTGTTACTATGTTTTCTTTTACTCCATTTCTAGTTCTTTTCATCCGGGATCTCTCACAGTGTTAAGAATTTTTTCTCTTGTGAGTACAGACCTTGTCTGATGTGTGTAACAGCATCATGGTTTACAAATATCATTTCCACTAGTTTGAAAATTCCATAAAGACTACTTATATCCACTCTTCTTTGCATTTTTAAAAAGAATTTGTCTATGTGTGTTTGATGGTGTGTGTGTGTATGCGTGTGTGTGTGTGTGTGCACACACACATTCTTGCACAGCAGTGCATATGTATGTACATGTGTATGTACATGCATGTGTGTTGAGGTCAGAGGTTGATGTCAGGTGTGTCTCCAGTTTATTACTGAGGCAGGGTACATCAGTCAGGGTTTCTATTGCTGCAATGAAACACCATGACCCGAGAAGCAAGTTGGGAAGGGAAGGGTTTATTCAGTTTACACTTCTACATTGCTGTTCATCTCCAAAGGAAGTCAGGACAGGAACTCACACAGGGTGGGAACCTGGAAGCAGGAGCTGATGCAGAGACCATGGAGGGTGCTGCTTACTGGATTGCTTCCCTTGGCTTACTCAGCCTGCTTTCCTATAGAACCCAGGCCCACCAGCCCAGGGATGACACCACCCACAATGGGCTGTGCCCTCCCTCCATTGATCACTAACTGAGTAAATGCTTTACAGCTGAATCTCATGGAGGCATTTCCTCGAGGGAGGCTCCTTTCTCTGCGATAACTCTAGCTTGTGTCAAGTTGACACATATAGCCAGCTAGAACACAGAGTCTCTAGATCCCTCTTTTCACACACATCTTCACTTGCAAATGTTCACTGCAATGAGGTCTGGCTTCTGTGACATCATCAATATTGGATCCTCATCAGGACTTCTCCTGGTTAACCTGTTGTAAAGATATTCTTTTTAAAGCAGTTTAAAGTAAAACAAGAGAGACTGGGTTATACTTAAAGCCTATACTATTAGATTATCCTTTAAATTTTGTTTTGTACTATGAAGCACTTCTCTTCCTGAGGAATTTAGACACTCATTTTCTCATAGTATTTTGGGAAGATTGGTGCTTTGTTTTTGTTTTTCAAACATTATAGAATCTCCCTCGTCAATATCTCCTGGAGGTGGGATAAAATTTCACAAATTTCAAGCACACAACCTTGATAGAAGATTTAATTCCCAAAATTAACCTGTAAGGCCCAGGAGCTAAGTAACTTTCTGGTATTCTGGGTATTGTAGTTTGGGGAAATAACAAAGTTTCATGGGAAAGGCCTGCAAGTTTGTCCTTATAAGCCCTTGCAACACACACTGTTCAAGGCCATTCTAGCTGGGAAATTCCCAAGAATGGTCCTGACCAAAGTCTATCTCTTGGTCAGTATTTAATAGTTACTAAATGCTTGTTTTGAGCTTAGCCCCAAATGGGGGTGTTGGTTTTTCTGGTGAACCATAGGATTAACATATGGAGGCCCTGACTAGATCACTCCACCTCAAATTCATTTTTCACTCTGGGATATGAGAGGGGCAAGGTAATTGCAAACTTCCAAGGTAAACAGCACATTCAGAGAAAAATTAAGCATTTTTTAGCTAACTTCCTCTCAGTTCCTGGATTCTGGTTCAGAGGTGTCCTGTCTGATGAACTGGAAGAACCTGAGATTTATACACCCTTATTCAATCCATTGGTAGACACCCAGTGGGCCATCAGCAATTTCTGGGTAATAAGCAGTTCATGCAGAGACATGTTATTTCCTTACCTTCCATGTAGCCCTGGAGATCCCCTAATGACACTGAGAGGATGAAAATTCCCAGTGGACCAGCACCTTGGCACCATCAGCAGGGTTCTAACACCTAGACTACATAGCAAAGCCCAGGATTCCTCAAACTCCAGGCAGTACAGGGATCATGCAACATGGCCTGTGAAAAAAACCTTCTATCCTTTACATTCTACTGGTCAGACTGCGGAGACCTCCCTCTGACACAGACTCAACTGTTACTGTTGTCTTGGTTATCCTGTTTTGTGTCTAGTCCATTTCTGATCCATCTTTGTATGCTTTGGCTTGGGAAAACCAAATTAGACAAATGGATGAGTTCCTAGCATCTGGATTGCAAAGTCTAGAAATCATATGGGGTAGTCTATGAATTTGGGAGCCAAGGCTAAAACTTTAGACAATCCCACTATGGTTTGTGGAGCTATGAAAGACTACAAACAGCCCCTCCGTTGATGGATTCCTAGTATCTGGATTATACAAGAAAAAGTTCTTTAATGTTGTTGTCTTATCTTGTATATCTGATCTATCTTTGTGTGTTCTGACTTGGAGTTGTAAGACATGCCATACACACAACTCCAGGTGCCAACTAACACCCCTCCCAACCTGGATCTAGCTGTGAATTTTGTGGTGCTGCTGCTGTCTATTTCATATGTTTGAATGTTCATGGCCACTGCATGCTTGTTTCTGACTGGTCTTGAATGTGTGAATAAATGCTATTCTTTTTTCTGTCTCTGTTTCCTGCTATCAGCTGCCTGGGTTTTCTGGTCATTGAATCTAATACAATATTATTTGAGTATCTGAAGTTGCATTATAATTCACCATTTTTCAGACCGAGACATGTTCTATGTCCAAGGTCAAAAATTAAAGGGATTATTGATTTGTAAATTATTAGATATGGTTAAAAATCTATAATATCAATAAGAAAGGATTAACTTAAAACTCATAAATCTGGGTGAGTAATTAAAAATCTATACTTAAGTAATCTTAAGCCATATGGCATGATTTTGTTCTGGGATATAAATAACACATAGCTGGTCTTGATCTCCTGTGATCACTGTCAGATTCCTGCCTGAAGCCCATTTTTTTGTCCTTGGCCCATGTCAGATTCCTGCCAAGTAGCCCCAAAAGTTCTTCCCCTCTCCCCCTCTTTTATTTCATAAAAAAGACTGAACCTGTCTTAGGTCATTCTGACAAGAATGCTTTCCTTACACATCATGGAATATGCATTATCAAAAGAATGCACTTATGTCTTAGGTTGGTAAGGCTCTGTGCAGAATCTTACCCATCCTTGGCTTACCATCTTGTTAATCTAATAACTCTGTCAGGGGGGTCATTTTCAGTTTCAAGTCATGTACTTTGACTGTCAACATGTTGATGTTGTTAAAGACAAGCTTTGCCAAGTACTATTGGATTCCTGTTAGTTTTAAAATTTGCAATGGTAGTCATTATAATTAGGAAAAAGTTTAAAAACACTTGGGGTGTATTTGGCATAATTCTAACACCTCTCTGGATGTTTTAACTTTGCATAGTGAGCTTATGAATTTAAAGAATGCTGCTCTGAAGAGTGTCAGTTCGGCAGATACTGCTGATAAAATTACCCATGGCCTAAGGTCAGTATTTCTATTTTGGTCAAGCTTCAAGAATGGCATATATAGCTTGCTCATGCTAGCCCTTTCTGTCCTGGGAATACTTTTATTTCTGCCCAGTGCAAATTTTTAAGACTTCAACTTAAGAGGGATAAAACTGCAAAATCTGAATCTTAAAAAAGCTCTTAACTTGTTTCAAACTGTTAAAGGTAAGACATACAAATTAATGATCAGATTATAGATGAGCAAATTCTTTTACAAAATTTATTTATTTTATTTATGTGAGTGCACTGTAGCTGTCTTCAGACACACCAGAAAAGGGCATCAGATCCTATTATAGACAGTCATGAGCCACCACGTAGTTGCTGGAAATTGAACACAGGACCTTTAGAAGAGCAGTCAGTGTTCTTAACTTCTGAGCCAAATATCCCTGGCCATGGTGCCTACCTTCAACTAGCATGGAAAGTTGTCAGACAAAGCACTTACCAAAAGGACTAGTGACTGATCATCTATCTCCTGCATAATATTTGTTAACATTAATTGCATTTAGCCAATTCTGTAAAGATGGCCACATGTCTTAATTATTGAATCTTCCAAAGGACTATATAAAGGGTTCTCTTACTCTGCTTTAAGGTCATGCTCACTCAGTTATGGGGTTTGGATTCTTAATTGTTTGGTTTGTTTTATTGTGTTTTTCAAGACAGGGTTTTATTTAGCCCATGCTAGCCTCAGCGTCACTATGGAGCCAAGAATACCTCAAACTCTTTATCCAAATGCCTCTGATTCTTGAGTGCTGGGATTATAGGCAAACATCACCCTATTTAGTTTAGAGGTTAAGACTGTATCAGCACTCATCTGTGCCACTCACTGAGGGATCTGGCACACAATGGCTGAGTTTTATTTCCAGTGAAGTCTCTTCAATGTCAAGGTGAACTTTAATCCACAGCTGCAGGAATAGCAATTCGTCACTTTCATTACTAAAAGCAATAAAAAGTCTTGTACCACATATAAAATAATGAAACACATGGTGAACCATGTATGTGACAATATGCTTCACATTGACAAGATTGACAAGTTTGGGTCTTACAGCAAAATGGAGGTGTATAATGGAAGTCCTGAAGGGTTTCAGACTGTGTGGCACTATTTTAAAAAAAAAATCAATATTAACCCTATTTATGCAGATTCATTCCTGGTTTCTAAAACAGACTTAATAAAAGACATTATTCCTTGGCACAAGACTTCTTCATTTTATGTATTAATTGGTTGGTGAAGAGAATGACAAGGAAATACATCCAGCTTTAGCCTCTCTTGGCTGTCTAATAAAACCTGTACATTTCAGCTTTCATGAATAGAGTGATGTCAATACAGCAGTGACAGTACACATTTTGTGTTAAAAAAAAAAGATTTTATTTCCAACAATTAATCTTTCCAACAAAAATAATTTTATTTTCTTTTGGGATCCAACTTCCTTCCCTCATCTCCTATCTTTCCTTGTATCCAGAGGGACAGTCAAGGCCTAGCCAACAGCACCATCCATCTCTGTGTTCTCAGACTATGTTCAAAGGTAAACATGACCCATGACCAACCAGGCAGAACCAGGGAGGGGCTGCTCCAAGATAACTGGAGAAGAGTGGGTTTCACCTACTCATCTCTTTAATCTTAACGAAAGAGTGTAAGTTTTTGTATTGGTCATTTCTTGGGAAATATCTTCTTAGGACTAAAGTCAATGTAGGAGTGGGCAGTGGACATAAAGAAGACAGAAGTGGATGAGTGGAACCATAATTTAAGTGCCGAGCTCCAGACACCCGGAACTCAGGTACCATTGACTCTCTAATCTGTGATGTTTATGTGTGCATGTGCACATAAGTGTGTAGGAACACACACTTTTCTGCACATGCAAGTTCATTTTTTCATGCTGTCTTTTACACAATTCAAAAACTAAGTTAAAAGCATGAAGAAACTGTATGGCTGGTGGATAAAAGGGGGAGATATGTCTTTCTCTTACCTGTCTAGGCTTCTTTACCTGGCTCCTGGAAATTAAACTGACAAAAATCAGATTCAGGAAAGAAAGACCACTCTCAGAGATGAGTAACTCAGAGGCTGGCTAAACTTGTCTTTGTTGACCACCTTAGCAAAGAACAATAATTTTGAATAGAACTAACAAGATAAATGAAAGAGACTTGGACATTGAAGGGAAAACAAATTTCAGGAAGGCAAATGGAAAAGCTAGTTAGTAACATCTGTTTAAAGGAGCTAGTTCTCAGTGGCATTTAGTCTCCAGTGATAAACTTGTATCCCACTCCTGGTCCTGGGGATTGTGGACCACTAAACAGGAGGAAATTATGCTCTATTTTAAGTGTATAAGGAAACGTAAACAGCTCATACCATGTCTGTGGCTTTGATAGTTCTCCAGAGAGTGGTGTGTTTTAGAGTCACACACTCTGATCTTCAGAGTAGAAGTAGAGTGTAGACTGAAGAACTGGAGTCTACCATCAACACGAAACCTGAGAAAAGGAAGCTGCCATCCCTTCCTCTGCCTCTCTTCTGTATGCTTATGCAAATAAGATGCGTTTATAAATAATCACAAGGACAGCCTCTCAGGGAAAAGAAATTCCTCCTATACAGACCGAGCAACACATGTGTAATGGCTGATGATGCTGGAGTTGATGCCTAAAGTTGGCACTCCTCGGCTTCCTGTCCATGGAACCATGACAGGCTGCTCCCAGTTTCTGCGGGTGCCCTTGCCCTGCTGTGCAGAACTTGGCTGTTCTCTAGACACTCATTTCTGAAGCATGGAGGTACTATATATTTTAATGTATTATACAGCCTGTGACATTGTGGTGCTGTCTAGTACCGTTGCTCTCAGCAATCACAGGAGACATCCAGTACCACAACCTGCAAGAGAAAGGAGTCCTAAGTGACACTCTGGCAAACAATACGGAATTCATGGAATTGGTACAATTATACTAATTTCAAGTATCTGAAGATATGAGTTAAAAAATAAAGCAAAAATTAAAACCAATACCTAGGAGAAAAAAATAAAGAGCTAGAGACAGATGGAAGAATAAAAGTCATTATGTTTACAAAATGTTTGTATCAAATTATAGAGGAGCAATTCCTTATGTGATTTCAGCAGATCTTCTAGCAGAGGATCAAAACAGTACCTGCTTTTAAACGAATCCAGAGAAGAGTGTGGATTAAATATCTATCTGGTTCAAGGGGGTGGAAATTCAAAATCCTTTCAGCAAAGACTGTGAAATGGTAGGCACATAGTAAGGTGTTGAATCACCCTGGGTTCTATGTGAACTTTCCATATGATGTTAAACATGTGTTTCTTCCTTTCCAGTCCTTTGCCAAGTTTGCTGTGGACCCCACAGCTCCTGTTCCTCCAACTCTACCAAACAAGCTGTGAAGAAATTGTCCCATAGACCCAACTTTAAGATCCTCCTTTTGTTTTCTCTAATCCATCTCTTATTGGATATTTCTTAATTTGGGGCTTATTTTCCAGCCCATCACTTCAATTTTCAAATGATTTACAATCTTTGGAATTCTCATTTAGAAGTGGTCAGGTCTATTAATCACTAATTCTGTGTCTTCACTTTATCACTGCTTCCTATAGCTTCAAAGTGGAGCTGGTAAACTTTATATTTGTTACATTTATTCTTACCACAAATGCATTTAGCTTTGTACTAATGTTTGAACAAGTCTGTTTAAGAGAACCTGAGAAACAGTAGCTAGATTCTGAGGTAGAGGCATGCGCCTACACTCACCCATCAAGGTAGAGAAGAACATTGGATATGTCCCCTCTATTACTCTCTGCCTTCTTCCATTGAGGCAAAATCTCTGCCTGAATCTAGAACTCAAGTTTTTCAGCTAGGCTTGAAGCCAGTCAGACCCAGAATCCTCTTGGAGAGATGGCTCTATGCTTACAAGTACTTTTTTTTAATTGGGTATTTCTTTTATTTACATTTCAAATGTTATCTCTTTCCTGTTCCCCCCTCCCAAAACCCCTTATCCCATTCCCCCTACCCCTGCTTCTATAAGGGTGTTCCCCCATCCACCCACCCACCCACTCATGCCTCCTTGCCCTTGCATTCCCCTACAATGGGGCATCAAGCCTTCACAGGACCAAGGGCCTTTCCTCCCATGGATGCCTGACAAGCACTTTCTAGCCCTTTGTTGGGCAGCTCATTACTAGCTGTGACTTCAACTCCAGGAAAGCTGATGTCTGGCCTCCAGCAGCACCTGCACACCACACATACCACACCACACACACACACACACACACTCACACACACACGTAGTTTAAAATAAAAATTTTTTAAAGACCCAGGAATCCCCTTGCCTCTGCAATACCTCTGCCTCTGCAATCCCCCTGTCTGTGCAATTCTACTTGGCATTGAAGTTATAGGAATGTGAAGACTGTGCTCTGCTTTCACCCAGGTCCTCTCTTCATGTTTGGGTAGCAGGTACCTTTAATCACTAGACATCTTTCCAGCCCTGCTTGAATCTTTATAGCATGTTATAGATTTGCATTTTCTTTTGAAAAATGGATTTCCCTTCTGAATCAGTCCACACACACACACACACACACACACACACAAAATGACTATTGCCCTTAAAATATAAAAGATGGTTGGGAGTTGTAAAGCATTCTTCTAGTATCTATAAAGTCACAGATTCAGACTCTAGTACTATAATCAGGGAATTAACGATTTAGTTGACTAAAAAGACTTTTGGACTTCACGCCAATCCTACTAAGACCCAATGCTTTAAGAACAAGATCCAGAAACCTGCTAATCTGCCCAGCAAGATGTGATGCTAAAAAACTTGAACAAAGGAATCAGAGGTACATGTATTGGAAAATGTATAAGAAACTAAATGAAGCTAGGAAGACTGTTGAGTGGTTAAAAAGCATTTTACACTCTTGCAGAGGACTTGGGTTCTCTTCCTAGCACCCACAATTGCCTGAGATCCCAGTTTTATGGGATCTGATTCTCTCTTCTGGTCTCCATGAGCTCCTGCACAATGGTGCACATAAACTCACAGGCAAACACATGTACACATAAAGTAACATAAATAAATCTTTCTTTAAAAAGCAAATGAAATAATTCTCTTGGAGTAGAAGTAGAGAAGGGGCTGGAGAGATCCCTCAGTAGTTAAGAGCACTGACTGCTCTTCCAAAGGTCCTGAGTTCAATTCCCAGCAATCACATGGTAGCTCGCAACCATTTGTAATGGAATCTGATGCCCTCTTCTGGTATATCTGAAGACAGCAACAGTATACTCACATATATAAAATAAATAAATCTTTAAAAACAAAAGAATAGAGGAGTTAAGTGGTGGCTACATATTAGGCAAAGTAAAAGATATACTGTGGTGAAGACTAACCTCCATAGCCCAGAGGGGGAAAATCTTCAGTTTTGGTTCCATCTCTATGTATTTATGATGTTTCCTTTTAATGTTTATCATACACACACACATGTACATGCACACATATATATATGTATATATGTGTATATGTATATATGTATATATATATATATATATATATATATATATATATATATATATATCGTTAATAGTTCCTGAGGTTTCCATTGTTTTAGGGCCTATGATGAGGTACAGTGTCATAGCACAGACCATGTGGCAGACCAAAGCTGCTCCTGCTCATGTCAGGAAGCAGAGGAGAGGCACGTTCCTGATGAGGCACCTCAGCAGTAAACCTCTAGTGATCTATCTTCCTTCCATTAGGCTCCTCCTCCTGGAGTACTCCACCTCCTCCCAATAGCAGCACAGGCTAAGGACCAAGCCTACAACGTGAGCTTTTACAGGATACTTCAGAGCTCTGCTGTAACACACTGGTGGTTGGTGTGGGAGAAATAGCAAGACACCTGATCCTTACTACCCCACTAGAGCCTGGGTGATGAGCACTTCACTATCTGTAGTTCTCCAGGGTGAAGTAGAGTCAGCAAAAGAGCAATGGAGGATTTCCCCTAGTAGAAGAATGTTCTGGGTGGAAAATGATATGTTTTATTGACACCCACAGCTCTTTGGTCAATCCCTATCTTGAGATCCCATGAGAATGTGAAATAGAGTAGAAAGTATAGTCCTCTCATAAACCCAATAGATGAAAAAAGAAAACAGCGACGTTCTCCTGTGGTTCGTAACTAACGAGTATCCATTTCCACCACAAGAGAACATCACTGTGTTTCAAAGACCAAGCTTGCAGGACAGAAAAGTTAGTTCTTTCCACAGCCTACGCTAATGCTCACAGCCTGTGTTCCTCTCTTCACTCTGTCCACCAGGTTTAAGTAGATGGTCTTAAAGTTTTCCTCCTTTCAACAGTTTTGTTTAAGCTCTGGTAATCACAGAGGACAGACAGAATTGGAATTTAAATGCCAGAGTTTTATTTGTGAAGCAGATCGCTTAATAGATAAACAGCAAAAAGAGATCAATTTGCAGCTTAATTAATCATCAGTAGAATGTATTGCATAGTTATATGCTGCCCGCATCAGTGCAATGTCTGAGGATTTCAGTTAACTGGCACTTAAGTATCTACCATGCTTCTCCAGTGGATGTGAGGTCCTTTCTGATGGCATCAGCAGCAGTCTTTCAGCTAGGCTTGCTTAATTCCCCCCTCCTCTTAGTATTTATTCTTCTTGCCATTTTGATGTGCACCTCCTTGGATACATGATCCTAGATGTCTATACACATATTTCCTATTGGACACAGATGGACTCACTGCCTAGCGCTTCAACTTGGAGACAGGTTTGAGGACATAATCAGAAATAGATTTACACAGGAAAAAAAAAAGAAATAAAGAAAAGATGAAGGAGATGTGGGTGTGTTTGTGACACTGCCCCCTGGGAAGACTTCTGGGATACATGGCAGAGCACAGCTTTGATGATCAAACATGCTGAAAGTGGGTGAATTCTATTTTCATTTGTATAAGGTCCAGAGATAGCTACTGTGGGTTCAAATGGTAGCAGACCAGTCTTTGCTTCTTCAGATCTACATATTTTGGGGAAAGATGAAAAATGTTACTCATTTTTCCAATGATTATTGCAAGTACCGGATTTCTTAATATATCTGGTTATAGCTACAGTTCCTTTCCTGTGAGCACAGATACATCCCTATTTGTCAGAAGGAGTTTGCTGTTCAATCTGAATCTGTTCCTCAGCCTTCAGAGACCCCCATGCTTTCAATTATTTTCTCTAATGGCTTTTGATGGGAAAAAAGGCATCAGTGTTACCCTCACAGCATCAGTAGCACAAAAACCACCAACATAATTTTATATCAAGCAAACAATTCCATCTACAAACTCTATTACTGCTATCCTGAAAGTCACCTCTAGGTACAAAGTTTTAGCTTTTGCCCATCCTATTTCCATTTGTTGTATTCCCTCCCATTTTCCACACAAGTTTCTGCCATTTGAGTTCTAGTGCATTTCATGCCAAAGTCAAGCCTGATTATTGTACTGTCCTTGAGCTCATGGCAAAGAAGACTGCTTCAGTTGTAGCAGGGTCAATATCTTTCCCATGTGTCCCCTTCCAGTTAAGTTCAGATGTGCACACACCCCTGCCTGTCCACATGACTCTGTAGTGAGGCTCTGGCAAATTTAGACCTAAGAAGCATGAAACACATTTGATGACTCCTGTTATCTTGGAAATCATGTGTCTTCTTTCCTTTCTAACATGCTTGGTGCCTGTGCTTCATTATTAGAGACTAGTACTTAAATGAAAATGTAGAAAAAAGAAACTAAAGCATTTGTATTGATTTCTTTTGATCTGGGTTCTCAGTCACAGTGTAAGTCCAACACTTGCCATTTTCAGTGTGCCTTTTAGCTGTTTGCCTCCTCTATTCCTGGTCCATGAATCTGGGCTCCTCACTTCCCACACCATTAAAAGGCTATTTCCTCCTCTGTGTATTTCTATAAACTGAAAAGTCAGCAAAAGCTTTTCTCATATTTTTATTTAGCCTTCAATTAAATTTAGACATGAGATAAACCTTATTATGACTTTGACCTGAAAATACCACAGGACCTGGAAATAAATTTTTTAAGTTCTGTTTGCTCTGATGACTATATTGGTTCCAATTGAAACAGCTAAATTTAATTTTTTTCAGAGGAAAACAACATATTTTCACCAATTTTATTCTTAAGTCCTCCAGAAGTTTTAAATCGATTTTTAAGGGAGAGAAACCACCAAATACATCAGAAACAAACAGATGCCTATGTTGAATCACAAATACCTTCCTTGTAACAGCTCCTCGGCTGTTGTGAAAGAGAACTTTGAAGAAAATCAGAGAACATTAGAGCTGACCAAGTCCTTAGAACCACTCAGAGCAGCTTTAGCAGACACCCGAGGAAGCTGGGGTTTCTACTACTGGTTTCTACTGGGGTACGGGGGTCTTCAACTACAGGAAAAATGCCAAGGAAGCATATGGTGAAACTCAGCACCCACCTGACCCAGTCACGTTTCACAGTTGCCATCAGTAATGAAGACTGGGGGGAGGGGAGACCCTAGAATCAAAGGCAAAAAGCCTAATGCATAACAGAATGTTGGAATAACTTCCAATCACACAATGGCAGGATCAGATATGATTCTAGATCTGTCATCTTGACTCTAGTCTATCAGCTTTCAGGTTCCCAAACCAGCAGAAAGAATTTCCTCTTCTTCCTTCCTTTGAAATTAGCTGAAGGAATGTAATTTTGATTTTTTACTTCTTTTCATGGGTATGCCTCAGCAGGCAAAGGGCTTGCCACACAAATCTAATGATCTGAATTCTGTTTGCAGTGAATAAAGGGAATTGGCTCTTCAAAGTTGTCTTCTGGCATCCATGTAAAGCCCTGTCACTTCTGCATACACACACACACACACGTGGACACACACATACACACAAGCACACATGCACATATGTATGCACACACATGCATATATACACAACCATATACCAATGCTCATTAACTAATAAAAGGTTACATTATAAACACTATTTCATACTAGTACTAAGATGATTCTTGTGTTTTGTACTCAAAATCTCACAGTCATGTAGTAGTTTTCTTGAAATAAGAGATCACAGCATGCTTAATTCAAAAGCCAGTCAATCTGAGAATCTGTAAGTCTTGATGTATCAAGATATTGTTAAGATTTGTAAAAAAAAATATACAAAACAATGTGACTCTCCTAATTTTCTTGTTTTAAAAAAATAATTGTCATGGTCTTCCAGAACTGATAAAAGAAGAAGAAAAACCTTAAGACTAAATAATTTACATATCAAAGAATTCATTTCATACAGATCTAGATGCTGGACAGTCCAAGATCAAAGCTCCAGCGGGTTCAGTTTCTGGCTAGAGTTGCTCTCTCTGCCTCCAATATGGCGCCCAGTGTGGTGTCCTCACAAGGTAAAGGGTAGAAAAGGAAATGAGTGTGGCTGTTTCCCTCATTCCTTGAAAAAAGCACCTTATCCATAAGGCAGAGCTCTCATGGTATGATCCCCTCCTGAAGAATCTACCTCTTGATATTGTTGGATGTGATGATATAAGGTTCAACATAAGTTTGAGAGGGAACATGGGCATTCAAACTATAGCAGTAATTGCTTTTCATTAAAAATACCTTTTCTGTGTTCAGAAGTAATTAGTCTTTTACTTTTTGTTCTTTTGTGTGTATGAACATTGTTCCTGCATGTATGTCTGTGCACCACATCCATGCCTGATGCCTGGGGAGCCAAAAGCCAGAAGTTAGTAGCAGATCCCCTGAAACAGGAGTGAAGATTGGTACTGGAATGGAACTTGAGTCCTTTGGAAGTGCAGCCAGTACTCTTAACTGATGGTCCCTCAGCCCCACGAGCACCCTTTTAAATGAATTAATAAATGGATGTTTTAATTTCTCACATAGCAAAAAATGAATAGCTCCAAAAACTCTAATTTTTTAACTAAAAATAGATTTTTTTTCATGCAGTTCATTCTAATCTCAGTTTCTCCTCCCCCAAATGCTCCCTGATCTTTCCCATCTCCCTTTCCACCCAAATCCACCCACCGTTTCTTTCTCTCCCTCATTTTTAGTGCAAACGGGTTCTGTGAAGAAAAAGTTTAATCATTGCTTCTCCAGCATATCTACTATTAACTGCAGCTCTGCCACAGTGTGATGTCTGTCTCCCTCTGACACCAGCTAGTACCAATAAGACACGCAGGATTCAATAATCTTAGTACCAAAGGATAATTAAGAAACAATAAACATGAAAAACTCTAGGATGTAACTATAGTTGCTGTTTTCCCATACATATAGAATGGTAGGTGGTGGCTGGAGGGGAGCCTTGCTTTAAAGGAAGTCCTTAGAACATCTAGCCTTATAGCTTATAGAATGGTAGTATTCTGAAAACTAAGAAAAGATTATAGAGCAAGGTGGGAAATGGCAGGAAAATGGCTTGGTGGTTAAGAGTACTAACTGCTCTTCCAAAGGACCTAGGTTCGATTCCCAGCCCCTACATAGTGGCTTGCAACCGTCTGAAACTCCAGTCCCAGGGGATCCAATGTCATCTTCTGGCTTCCACGGGCATCATGCATGTATGTGGTACACAAACATATATGCAGGAAAAACACCCATATACATAAAATATTTGTTTTAATTCCTGGTTTTCTTCTTGGATACTGAGATGTTTTTGTCACTATTGGTGACTATGGAGTAACTACTGAGTTGTATGACAGTGAGCAAATTAAGCATCTTAAAACTGACAATGCGACAGTCCAGTTTTCCCCTCACATACTGCCCCAATGCATATTTTAAATCTCCTTCCTCAACTAGAATGCCCAGGCCATCTTCCTGAATGCTGTTTTCTGTAGGAGAGACCTGACTACAGATCAAAAGCCCTCTCCATCCTCCAAAGTGCTTGGCCCTGCTTTTTCCAGAATTGGGTGCACCAATATAGGCCCGGCAAACACTCATGAAGTTCACCCAGAGACTCTTGCACCTTGGAAAGAAACAGGGTTAGCCAGTTCTTAGATGGGTTTGGTTGGGCTCCTTACATCATTTTGACTGTGTGGAGAATGCCTTTAGCTTCCCATACAATCTCATTCCTCATCTACAAAGTAGTAAATTCTCATTGCTACTTCAAGGATTAGGTACCAATTCTGTAGTCACACTTATTTTCCTAGCAACTTTCATAATGCACCAAGCTCATCAAAATTGCAGGATGGTGTCTGGAGAAAGTAAATAGTAACTGTAGTCATATTGTTTAGGGTGTGCCAGGCCATGTTACTCGGTTACACATGTGTGGTCTTATTACCCCCAGGAGTCCTGTAAGCGACCTTGTCTACTACTCCCTCTTCCCAACAGACGGCAGCTTAGGCACTGCAGCAGCTTGCTCAGACAAGTGATAGAGCCAGGGGGAATTCTCTGCAGTCCAGAGAGAAAGTTAATGCTCACAACAGTTAGTGCTTCTAATGCATGTCATCAGAAAGGAACCATGGTGAAGGGGATAGTTGAATGACGTCAGGCGTGAAATGCAGCCCCGATGAGGGATGGTCTCGATTCCTGGAAACTTTGCAAAAGTCACCACTGATAAGACTGATTACGTTTTCTCCTCAGTGGATTATTGTGTTTCTGCCCATCTCTCACTGGTACTGCTATATATTTCTTGATTAGAACAGCACCAGACACTGTAATATCACTTTAAGTTCCACTCAGTGCTCCCTCCTTGGCCTTAATTCAATGGAAGAATGATTTACTTCTACACACAGCCTGTGCTCCTGTATATCAATGCCACCCTTACCCGCTCCCAGAAAGATTTAGTAGACACTATATATTAGAATAGCAATTATCACATAATGTCAGAACATTAAGCGTTTTACATCTCCCAAATGATACATGAATAATTTGAGCCCTCTGTGTACACAGCCCTAATAAATCAAACATTTAATTTTCAAACACTTTTGAAAGCTATAAACGCATCTCTTAACTTTAAAATCGTCTCCAGACTTTTGCCTTGGAGCCTGATTTATCTCTCCACAGATACATGATTAATTCCTGGTCCACAAACACGTGTGCAAATACCTTAAATTTTTAATAATTTAGATTTACTTTAAATCATTCTCTAATATCAGAAAACACCAAATATTATTGGAGTACTCAAATATTTATGATCATAACAAAAGCTTTCCAGGCAAAACGGAATTGGGACAATTGTGTAGTTAACTGGATAAAATTCGATAATGACAATCGGCCATGAATTTCATTTCATTGACACAGAGTGTGTGAAAAACAAACAAAATAGTTGGCAATAGTTCTCATTGCCAACTCTAAGGAAGGCATGACTGAGTTTCATTGTTTGATATCATCCTGGTTTGCTTCTCTGTTGCTGTGATAAAACACTAACCAAATGCCACTTGGAGAAGAAAGGGTTTGTCTCTCAGGTTCCATCATCCAGGGAAGTCACAGCAGCCACTCAAAGCAGGAACTGAAGCAGAGATCATAGCAAAATGCTACTTACTGTTTTTCCTCTTCTACCATGTTCAGCTTTCTTACACAACCCAGACTATCTGCCTAGGGAGGGCGCTGCCCACAGTGTGCTAGGTCCTCTACTGTGATTAGTAACTAAGAAAACAATTCACAGACATGGCCACAGGCCAATGTGATAGAGGCAACTCCTCACCTGAGGTTCCCCTTCCTCAGCCCTCAAGTTGACAACCAAGATTAGCCATAGCAGATACTAAGGAAAGCTATATAGACTGAAGGATTTTGATTTACTCTCTTTCTTATACGTCATAGAAAAATATCCATCAGTGAGCTTGATCTGAGCATTGACACTATGGTGGGCTTTAAACATCTCCAAATGACACAAGAGTCCAGTTGGGAATCATACTAATAAAGTAACAAGAAAGTTTTCTTCCAATGACTTCTATCTTGTGACCAAATGTCATACATTAATCAACACACCTTTTTTTGACCAAAAAAAGTGAAAGACATCATGAAAATTTGCATATTCCAAATAGTGACACTTGGATATGGGAATTGTTTTATGCAGAGTTCCTCCTAGGTGGGTAAATCACAATCAAGAACCAGGTAAGACTTACCAGTATAGAATCAACAGAACTTTTATTTTTAATTTTATTTTTTGAGACAAATTCTTTTGCTGAAGTCCAGCAGCCTTGAACCTGTGGCCTTAAGCCTGAGCTGAGTATGTATCTGTGAGTATGTGAGTGCTGGGTAAGCCGGGAGGGCCAGGTTTTTGTTTTATGTTGCTGTTGTTAAACGTCACATAGTAAGTGAGTCTTTTCTGTAAAATGGCAAAACAGAAACAGTAGCATTTAGAAAAGACTTTAAGTACAATAGTTACAGTATCATCTGTAAACTTGTATGTTCAAATAAAAATCACATCACAAATATCAAAGCAAAAATCTCACATCTACTTCAATAGTCCAAATTTAAATGATACAAATAAAATAAGATCAGATTTCACAACATAGATAATAAGGATACCCCAAAAGAGGAGATTTCAGAATTAGTCTGAACTAGTCTGTAGACTCAAAATGTAACATTTTCCAATGATGGCTATTGCAATATTTCCCACCTACAGGTTTTTCATCCAGTATGACATATAGTCAATCAAGAGCTGGAAAGTTACTTGGGCCTGGTGACTGCTTTGACCCACAGAACGCTTCACATGTTCCATTGTTTCAGGCAGCCCTTAGCTGGGCTGTGAGCCTCTGCTTGTTAAATTTTGGAAGCCAGTTATCATATAAGAACAATGACCCTGTGTGAAGCCCAAATTCATCTGGGAAGAACCTGAAGGATGAGGCAGCTAGAAAACAAAACAAGTTAAGAAGCGCCAAGGAATCAGGCATGTGTGTCTGGGAACCAGGCATGCGCATCCGGAAAACAGGCACGTGCAACCAACCAGGAGTCAGGCATGCATATCCGAGAATCAGGCATTTTCTCAGCTAGCCCAAGTTATGCCTTATTGTTTAGAGGTAATCCAATTTGAAATTGCCCTGACCTACCAAATCACAAATGAAATAAAATGCACATTTTAAGACCCTAAATGCTGAGGTTGTTACAGAAGTAAGAAGCTGGACAATAACTGCACGCTCAGTGATGGAGACGGTGATTACATGGTCATTGCCAGATACACGCATCTTTATTTGTAATAGGGAAAATATTAAATTCTCCCTTTTCAACAGAAGTCTTTATCTAAAATAGTACACACGGGGCTGTAACAGCTAACCAAGATGTACTGGCTGACAAAGATATATTCTGTTGAAGGCTGTAATAACATGACCCCAGGTTCAAAATGACGGGAGAAGGCTTCTGTCTGATGGGAAAGACACTCACAGGGGAATTGTGTGGTTTTATTTCTAGCTCTTTGATCAGCATGCATTGGAAACAGCATCGAAGCAGAGGAGAATACAGCGGAGATCTAGTGATCATGGCCCCACGGAGGCCATGCTTCAGTTGTTCTCAGTTTAAACGAAGTGAGCAGGGCGTTTGTACCATTTGCAGCTATCACAGAGAGAAATTGTGCCTGAGGCATCCCCTTGGAAGGACTTAGATAGCAAGCTGGCCTAGAGTCCTGGAACAGGCAACAAGCCCCAGAGGAGGTGGATGCCAAGAAAAGGTTGTGCAGAAACTGGAGAAAATCTCTTCAGTCCTCAGAGGATCACAGTTGACAGGAACTTGGTGGTGATTCTAACAGTAGTCTGTTGCCTCATTATCTGTGTGTTCTTGAATCTGGTGTACACTGTAGCCTTTTTAGAAAGTGCTATGCATGGTGCTTAAGGCCACCATTCTAGAATCAAGTGAATTCAGTTTGAATACAGGTCTGCCACATGCTAACTTGAGACTCTGGGCATACTGCCGGTTAGAGACCAGATAGCCAACATGGCAGCCATAACCACATGTGGCTGTTGAGCACTCCGGGGGTAGCCATTCTGAATGCAGAAGCCCTGTATGTGTGAAATACACACACAGTGTCTGAGTGTGAGTATTCAAAAACTTTATTAGTATTTATGCACTGGTTACCTGTGACATTTCAAGTACTTTAAGGAAAGTATCCAGTAAGTTAATTTTGCCCTCTTTTTGCTTTTTAAAAATATGGATACCAGTGCTGCAAAAAAAAAAATGGTTCAGTGGTCAATGACACGTGTTGCTATTACAGAAGAGCTGGATTTAATTCCCAATAATGATATGGCAGTTCACAACTATCTGCCAGGGGTCTTATCACCTTTCTCTGGACTCTTCAGGCACCAGGCACACATGTGATACACATAACATAATAAAATAAATAAATAGATAAATAAATAAACAAATAAGAATACCATAAACTCCAGGGACATATGTGGTACAGTTAACATAGATAAATAAATAAATAAATACATACATACATACATACATACATACATACATGCATACATGCCATAAACTTCAATTCATATATGTATGTCATATTTCTGCCTCAAAGGGATCATAATAAACTTAGCTTGGAATAAAGTTATCTGTTGGAAGTGCCTAAAACATTAGTTGGTTTACAGTTAACACATCTTCACTTCATCCCTCTTCCCACTCTTGGTTCTTTCCTTCCTTCCTTCCTTCCTTCCTTCCTTCCTTCCTTCCTTCCTTCCTTCCTCCTTTCTCTAGTCATCCATTTATACAGTAGACATTAATTATGCCTGGAATTCTCCCAAGCGTTTGGATAACAGCATTGAGAACAAATAAGAAACAAAACAAGATAGTCTCTATCAATGATAGTTAGAATTATTTATTTACTTGGTCATTATTCATGTAAGGCAGTGTGCCTGCTCAATAATTCTGATAGATTCTACTGTCTTCTGTTCTTAGGTAACATTTCATGAAAATGTTTGTTGCTGTCCCTTGCTGTTAAATTTGCCTGTGGAGAGCCCGGCTGTTAGAGATCACAGGAAGGTCACAGGAAGGTATATCTTCCTGGGAATAGCAGGAGGCCCAAGTGCAGTAAAGATGGCAAATGCTGACCTTGTAAACTCACAAAGCAAAATGCAGGAAGAATTCAGAAAGGATAGGTAGGAGGGAGCAGATTGGTGGGGAAAGTAATTAAGACAAAAGTAGGACGCAGTGTTGTGGCCTGCAAGATGCTCGGGGGTGAAAGAGCACAAAAGGGAGCTGCGTTCAGCCCCTATGATTTATAGCAGAACAGCAAGCAGGAGCGACTCAGTCTTCCATGTTAATGGCTTTTGCTCACATGCATGTGTATCTGGGGAATCCATCTTCCCTTTTCCATGCTATCTGGTAATTAGGAAGACAGTTCCCAGAGTGAGAGAAGCAAATACCCAACTAAGCCTTACACAGACAGTTCACACCAGTCACCTTGTGATGAACTTGCACCTCTAATTTGCTCCCTCAAGTCTCCATCTGTCTGACTCAGAAAGGATGTGGTCCTTTCTGCCACCTTCCCGGTTGTTACCCACATTGTAGCCAATGGCACAGACTCCTGATCTTATCTCTTCCCCTCCCCAGTTAACCTCCAGCTCACTTACTACTGCTCTCATAATAAAGACCAAGATCCTCTGTGAGATGTAAGGATCTTGTGCCCACCTCATCCACTCCACAGTGTGCATCCAGGGGTCACTCCCTTATATGTTCTATCACAGTACAAATGACATGTACTGGGGAGATTATTTGAGAAATTTCTCTTCTCTTTGTATGCGATGATCACAGAAAACAGAAACTCTGTATTCTCTGCTCACCAGGAGGTCACATCATTTAGCACAGGATCTGACATGATGGGTATTTGTTAATATTTCTTTCATCATTTATCCACAAATGCTTGTATGAGACTACGTAAATACATGCAATGCAAATATTGTTTCCAGTTGGGCATGGTACATGGGAAGTACTATAATATATAAGTGACTCTTTTTTGTTACATGAATTGGCTTTGAATTTTACTCCACCTAATGGGTTTTCAATATTCTCCTTGTCCTGTACAAATTCTGAGGTTTACGCACTTGATCCCTGTGTTAGTCAGGGTTCTCTAAAGGAAAGGAATTTGTTGAGTGAATCTGCAAATATATGTATTAAAATATATGTTTTTGGAATAGATGTGTTAGATTTGGCTTACAGGATGTGGTCCAGCTAGTCCAACAATGGCTGTCTACAGTGTCAACAATGTAGTGTCCAGGAATCCACAAGTTATATAGTTCACAGAGCACATGTCTCAGCTAGTCTTAAGTATATGATGGAATCCTGAAGATGTAGGTTCTAAGGCCATCGAAGTAATAGACTTGCTAATGGGAGGAAAGAAAGCAAACCAGACAATGAAGAAAGCTTCCTTCCTCAATGTCTTTTATAAATGCTGCCAGCAGAAGGTGTGACCCAGATTAAAGCTATGTCTTCCCATCTTAAAAGAGCTGGATTAAAGATATATATCTTCCATTATCAATGATGCGTCCAGATTAAAAATAGTTCTTTCCACTTCAGAAGACTTAACTAAGAAAAATACCCTCACAGTTGTGCCCAGACATTTGGGTTTCACTTAATTACAGATGTAGTCAAGTTGGCAATCAAGAATAGCCATTACAAGACCACCCCTTATCAACATGACAGAGAATCATATTTCCTTCTGTCACATTAGATTTCCAAATAAAAACAATACCAAGGTCATAATTAAACCTAATATGATATAACTATCCTTTCTATAATTGGACTTGCATTATAAATTGATAATAGATGGCCATGCCCCTTGAGAGACATTCTTTAGTATCTAGAATTTAAATATAATAACCACTGCTATTCTCTAAATTTGATGTTACATTACATGATAAAGAAATCAAGAAAGCATATGTCTGTACAGACATGTTCTTAACAAAATATGACAGGAACATTCATATAAATTATAATCCTCATTTCTGCAACTAGTCACATGGCCTTAGCTGATATTTATAAGTTTCTTTCCCTACTGTTGTAGGGAAATACATTTCCTCCACCATCAGCAAGCACCTCAGCAGGTCTTGGCCCTTTTCCTTGAAGAGTGACCCATACTTTCATTCCAGATAGGTCTGTGCCTTTTGTCATTCTGTATGGATGAAGTTGTTGTAGTTTCCCATTGATTTTAATCACAGGACATGGTAACACCAAGAGATGTCCTAAAGAGTCTCCTCCACTCAAGATATAATTCTTCTTACCTCCATTGTAGAGTGACAATCCAGTTTTCCCATTTAGATCAATCACTCCTCCTAACTCTGTTATTCCTTCCTCAGCCCGTTGATGTAAGAATATCAGAAACCCAAAGTGGCCAGGAGGAAATCTGAGCTTCCAGTTCAATGGAAGGTTTGTTGTGGTTCCTGGCAGTCTTCCCTCTGGAACTGAAGCTCCTAGGCCAGCAGAACTTTAGGTCTTGAGAACAGAAAGCAAAACAAACATTTTCCTAGTGAGTCACTAGGGTTGATATTGAGTGGAACTATTCCCTTTACCTTCTGTTGGTTTCTGTACTTGTGGATCCTGCCTGTAGAAGAAAACCTACTATATACTGGACACTGATCAAAGTAAATATCACCTTCTGCAGGACACTGCCATAGCACTCTAGGCTGCTGTCACCTAATTGGTGCTATAACTATATCTTCAAAAGGCCATTCCATCTTTCTATCAAGCCAGCTGCTTCAGGGTGGTGGGGAGCACCCTAAGATCAGTGGATTCTATAATCATAGGCCCACTGTCACACTTCTCTGTCTGTGAGGTGAGTTTCTTGGTCAGAAGCAATACTGTGTGTAATATCATGACAGTAGATAAGGCATTCTGTAAGTCTACATATGGTGGATTTCACAGAAGCATTATATGCAGGAAAGGCAAATAACCAAAATAAATATCTACTCCAATAAGACCTTTCCATGAAGAAACTGGTCCAAAGAAGTCAACCTACTACCAGATTGCTGGCTGGACAATGGGGAATAGTGGCATATCTGGGCTTAGTTTTATTCTCTGCTGTTGGCAGATCTGGCACTCAGAAGCAGCTGTGACCAGAGCAGCCTTGGCGAGTGGAAGTCCATGTGATTGAATCCATTCATAACCCCAGTCTCTGTACCATGGCTACTTTTTTCATGAGCCCATTGGGCAATGACAGGGACGGCTGGGGCAAGAGACTGGTTATCCACAGAGTGGAATGAATCATCTTATTTACTTTATTATTTAACTTCTCAGCTGAAGTCACCTTTTGATGAGCATTTACATGGGACACAGATATCTTCACATCCTTTGCCCATTTGTAGAAATTTACCCACACATTTCTTCCCTAGATGTCTTTCTCACCAATTTTTCAATCACGCTCTTTACAAGTCCCTGATCATCTAACCAACCCATTGGCTTCAGCCCATGAATCAGTAAACAATTGTACATCTGTCCATTTCCATTTTCTTTTCCGAACAAAAATGTATGAAGATTTGGGTAATAAATGTAACTTGCTTGTGTTCAGGACCTTCTTGGGGAAGATAACATACATACCACCATTTGATAATGGACTGCTGCTGTGCATATCCTACTTTAAGATGTAGTGGGTTAGGTAACACTCAACTCCTGACGGGTAACTCAAACCTCATGGTAACCTTGTGGCACATTGTTAAATGTTCAATTTTCTCTAAGGCCCAATGGCAGGTTAAGAAGAGCTCTCACAGGGAGAATAGTTGTCTGCATATTATGATAGATCCTTGCTCCTAAACTCCTAAGGTCTCTTCTGTGATTCACCCAGGAGCCTAATAAAGACTCCAAACAGCATCTCTATCTGCCACTGACACCCCAAGTATCATCAGGTTTGCAAGAACATGTGGTCCAAATTAGCAACTTTCTAAGTCTAGGTATATGGGCTGGAGTAACATACTCAAGTGAGGAATGTGCTGCCTCCAGAATCCAAATAGGACAACCAAATTGTTTTTCTGACTTAAAGGTGTGGGGAGCCAAGTGCAATAACTCATCCTTCACCTTAGAAGGAGAGTTGGCCTTGCCAACTGAAAGCAAATTGCTTCTGGTGGACCTTATGGGCAGATACCAAGAAATAGGCAGTTGCTAGATCAGGAGCCATTTATCACGTACGAGGAGATGTGTTAAGATGCTCAGGTGAGGAAACCTCATCTGATGTAGCAGTTGCAATTGGGGTCACTGTCATTCTCCACAATCTATCTGTCTTCTTCCCTGGCTAGATAAAAGAGTTAAAAGGAGATGTGGTGGGAACCATCATCTCTTTCAAGTCCTTGATTGTGGCACTGATTTCTGCAGTTCCTCCAGGCATATAATACTGGTTTAAAGTGCCTTCCATAGCCTTTCCAAATATACTAGCTCTCACTCCACATGTCCAAGGACCAACATAAGAATTCTGCAAACTTCAAAGTATATATCTATCCTAGTTATACCTTTGAGACTTGGGAAATAACACAGAATGAGTTTGGTGAACAATTGGACCTACTGTGAATTGGACTTCAGCCAAAACTCCAGTAGCCACCTGACGTCCATAAGTCCCTGCTTTAACTAAAGGACAACAATGTTTCTTGGGGTCTCCTAGAATCAGTATCAATTAAGAACCACTATCTAATAGACTCTAGAAAGTCTGATTGTTTCCTTTCCCCCGTGTACAGTTACCCTTGTCTAGGGCTGTAAGTCCCTCTGGGGAAGGACTGGGAAAAGACTAACAGTAAAGCTCTTATATATTTTATCAAGGCTCTTTTTCAGGAGAACCTGGCTGTCCCTTTATTCAAGAGGTTCTGTGACTACAAGCTGGCTCAAGTCTGGAAAGTGGTTCATGACTGGAGATACTCCATAATCCCAATGAAGCCTTTCTTTCCTTTGTTTGAGATTTTTTTCCACTTATACATATCAAACAAAAGTGGCATAGACATCTTATCTATTTCACACCTGGAAAGACCACGATTGATTAGCCAACACCAAGGCCCACATGTGTCATGCCACCATAAAATTTACTTTGCCTCTGCTGCTCAGTATGAGTCAAGCCATTATGGACATTGTTTATCTATGTTGCTCATTACAATAATTATGATCACCTTGCCTTTGACAATTTAGTGCTGCCATCTGGCCCCTTGCTACCTTAGGGCTCAGTTACGCCCATTGCATTTAATTTATCCAACTGAGCAGCAGTGTTCCAAACCCTAAGTTCTGGCACAAGAAAAAAGGTGACAGCAAAGCTCTTCAAATGAACTGATGCCTCCCCCATCACCATTTTGTGTCTTATAAGGTTTAATGAAGGGCATGGATTCTAGGTCTTTCTATTGTGGAGGACTGGGTTTCACACATCATACCCACTCTAGCATGGCAATTTCCCTGAGCTTTAAAATCTGTCATCACTGGGATATCAGGCATCTCCAACTCCTTTCCAGAAGGCTATATTTTGACAAATGCTTCAGCCAACTATTCAAACTTTCAATATCTTTGTTGAACTGTGAGAGCTTCCATATTAAACCTAGAATCTCCACTCAATGAGCCCATATCCATAAACTCAGCCTGATCCAGTTTTACGTTTTTTCCACTAATATCCCACACCCTTCAGATCATCCATTTCCACACATATGCTCCAGACTTTTGCTTGAACAAATTGGTAAACTCATTAAGCTCTTTAATAGTGCAGTGCATCTCCTCATGGACTATACTTTCTACATCCCATTTGAGAGCCTGTTTGGCCTTAAGTCTAAATATAGAGCTAGAGGCAAATATTGGTAGGCCGTGAGGGTTATCAGTATTGTCTTGCCTGGCATATTCTTCAGATAAAATCACTGTTGCTCTAGCAGACCGTGAAGGATTAGTTTCCTCAGTCAAAAATGGAAGAAGCAATAGTTCAAGGACAGACGGTGAAAGTACATCTGCTGAGACAGGAGACATTACATCCTCTGGTGAGATAAACCCTAGAGAATCTGAGGGTTCAAATTTCCCAACTTCAGTTGGGTACTCCCACACATCTCCATTTCAAGTTACAGGGCCTTGCTTTTTACCAATTGATAGCAATTAACCACTGACAACCTTTGCAGCTGGGACTTGAATTTTCACTGTAATTAAGCCAACCTTATACCGAGGCTTCAGTTTGGTTCTCCCACAGCTTGCATTCTGTGCTCGATGGAGAGAGATTCTCTTCCAGGGCACACTTAGGGAACTGTAGACAGTTTATGTGCATCTGGGGTCAGTTAATGTTATCACTGAGGTTATTGTCCTTCACCCTATGCTGAGATGATGGACAGTGGTTAATTATATCATGAAGCTTATTCTTTTCGTTTGTCATTTTAGCCCAAGATGCTAGGAGCAACTGGCCAGCATCATCATTTTCCTTATTTTTCCACAAACTTTCAAGAGTTTTATAGACAGGGTCACCAAATCCATTGCCACTGCAATTGGTAAAGCAGAATAATCAAATGCATTTATCTCAAGTTTGTAAAATAGTTCACACAGAGTACTTTTAGGATTCTCCAAGCTTCCAGAAAAGGCTTCAGGAACTGGAGAGGCTTCAGTCACTATAAGTGTAGGCATGTTGAAAAGCTTATTTCAGATATTTTAAAAATTCATCCTTGTGTTTCTGTTGCTCTAGAACCACTCCTGGTACTCTGTGTGTGTGTGTGTGTGTGTGTGTGTGTGTGTGTGTGTGTGTGTGTTGGGGGGATTTATTAGAATGACTACAAGCTATGGTCTGTCTAGTCTAAGAAGGCTATCTACCAACAGAAGTTCCAAGAATTCAGTAATTGTGCAGCCTGTGAAGCTGATATCTCAGCAGCATTTCAGTATTTCAAAGAAGGCTCTAATGCCAGTGAAGAAATGGACTTGATAACTTGATAGCTGTAGTGAAAGCAAACAAAGAGAGAGCAAGCTTCCTTCTTCCGTGTCTTTTATAAAGGCTGCAAGCAAAAAGTATAGTCCAGATTAAACATGGATCTTCCTACCTTAAAAGAGCTGGATTAAGGGTTTATCTTCCCACCTGACAGATCCATTCAGATTAAAAGTGGTTCTTCCAACTTCAAATGACTTAATTGAAAAACATCCCTACCAGGTGTGCTCAGCCTTGGAGTTTAGTTAACTCCAGACACAATCAAGTTGACAACCAAGAATAGCCATCAGTCCCCCAAAGGATTCCCAGGATGTCCTCTTTTCATTGACTGTCATGAAGGCCACAGGTAGTGATGGGTGAACACCAATCAGAAGCTAAATAATTTAGTCATTAGTATTTAGCAAAGAACATTATTTAAGTTAAACACAAGTAGTTACGATATATTACAATTATAATAGGATTAGAGAAAATCACAAAAAAATCAAAACAATAGATATAAAGCAAAAAGTTCTGAGTCAAGTGATTGGTTAGACTCACTAGCAAAGCTAGACATGAACGGAGGGTTTCTATGTGCTACTTCCTGAACTCCTATTAATAGGTAGGCATTACAATCTCATTTTACAAAGGAATCTTAAAAAGAATTGACTATTAAACAAAAACAGCAATAGACATTTCTATAAGGAATTCATATGAATAGCCAATAAACACATGAAAAGATGCCCAACTGCATTAGCCATTAAGAAAATGCAAATCACAAAAATGGAAGAGCACTTCAGAGCCCCTCTTACAGCTATAATGACTTTCAAGTGGAAAATAATAAATGTTGGGGAAAATATGGAGAACTCAGAATTCTGAAGCACTGCTTGTGGGTGTGCTAAAATGGTTCAGCCATTTATGAGAGCAATCTGGCAGCCCCTCAGATGATCAAAGCCATTTCATTCCTAGGTATACGCCCATAAGAGATGAAAATGTGTACACAAAACCTTTACAGTATTGTTCATGGCAATAGTCGTAATAACCAAGAGATGTAGAGGATCCAAATGTCTACGAACTGATGAATGGATAAGGAAAATGTAACATTTCCAAACAATGAAACATTATGAACCACAAATAGCAATCAAGTTTTAAAGCATGCTACCACAGAGACAAACCTTGAAAACACTATGTTAAGAAGAAAGGCAAAAATATCACATATTCTATGATTTCATCTAAAATATCCAGAATAGTGAAATCCATAGAGACAGAGTGGATGCTTAGGACTAGGTTTTGGGGCTGTGGAAATGACACCAGAGTTTCTCTTTAAGTCATAAAAAAATTATAAAACTGATTATGATAAAAGTTACACACATTTTTATATATACCAAAAACCCACTGAACCATAAAATTTAAGTGTATGAATTATATAGCTTGTGAATGAAATATCAAGGAAGTTATTTTATGTGGTTGAAGCCGTAGAAACCATGAAAGCTGTGATGTCCCAGCACTTGACAGGTCTTTGTTCTTTATTTCATCTTAATAAAGTTTTATTCCTCAATTGTGACAGCTGCTGCTCTATTGACTGTCATTTCAGTAATGCTCCTTAGCACCTGTAGGATACACTAAAAGTACAGTTCCCCGACCTGTTCTGCCTATAGTTTCCCTGTTTCATTTTCATTCCATCCATTTGATTTTCTCTACAAAGTACTGAATTGTTACAGTAACTAATAAAATGAGCCTTTAAACAACGCTCTTCCAAGTGGACCCTATGCTATAGACAGCAGGTGTTTATGTAGAAGCCATTATTTTCACAGTTCCTTGGGCAGGCTGCAGAAGATGCCTGCTGTTTGTCCAGATCTGAGCTGAATGTTGTGATGAGAAAGAAAATTTCCATTAGTAAGGAGCTAGGCTCTAAGTTCCATCTCTACCCGAGGACAGATGTGTGGGATCAACTTCACATCTGGGTGCCAGAATGCATTCCAATAGGCAGCCAAGTATCTGTTCAGTGGCCTAAGAGCACTGTGCACTTTTTTTTTTTTTGCCATGGTCTCTGATGAGGTGACCAAAACCAATCCCATCTACAGATAGTCCCAGAAAGTTACTTTAGTGAGATGTGTGCCTGAGGTGGTTAAATGACAGGCAAGAAAAAGTAGTGAATGACCTAGCAGTCTTTTTAAAATACAGTTATAAAAATCTGTGTCACAAATTTTCCTGAAGATTTATTCTGCTGGGCCTGTTCATTAACAATTCCTCCAATCAAGCCTCTTTGTTTCTTAGTCTATGTATATTATATAATTATGCATATTATATATAATAGACACTTTTTTAACACTTTTGCTACCACCAAGTGTATCAGTTAGGGCTCTGCTCTGGTGATAAAATACCAAAAGCTGCTTGGATAGGGAAGAGTTTACTTCACCTCACAGATTACTGCCCATCACTGAGGTAAGTTAAGGCAGGGACTTGGGTCAAGAACCTGGAGACAGGAACTGACATTGAAGCCATAAACAAATGCTGCTTACTAGCTGAAGCTTCTTCCTTTCTGTATCATTTGTAAACACCTGCCCAGGGGGGACACAAGCCCCAACAATCTGGGCCTACCCACATCAATCCTCAGTTAAGAAAATGTACCACAAATTTGGCCATAGGCGTATGTTATAGAGCCATTTTCTCAATAGAGAATCTCTCATTCCAAATTCTAGCATCAGTCAAGTCAACATAAACTAACCAGGACACCAAGCATACTATTTACTTTTCTTTTGTATAGGTCTCATGGGCTCTCTGAGGAAAATACATTCACTAGACAGAAGTTGAAATGTTAACACAATATTTGTCACATAGCAGATAGAGTTGAGACACAGAAAAAGACAAAATTCTTCTCTAGTAGGAGTCCATCTTCTCCCCAAGCGACAGGATGATCCTGGAATAGGCCCCAGAATGCTATGTCATTCTGACAAATGATAAACTTGTCTTTTGAGATTGCCAGTAAGATCCAAGTGGGAAGATCATGGCTTTCTTTCCCTGATGCAATGGAGAGTGTGCGGTTAAGAATTTACCCTGCTTTGAGGAGCTGGACCTAACCCCCCCTACACATTTGTAGCAAATGTGTAGCTTTGTGGGTCCCCTAATAAGTAGAGCAGGGGCTGTCGCTGACTCTGTTTCCTGCCATTGGATCCCCTTTCCCCTACCTGGACTGCCTGGTTGGGCCTCAGTGGGAGAGCATGTCCCTAGTCCTGCTGGGGCTAGATGTCCAGGGTGAGTTGGTACCAAAGGGGGACTCACTTTTTCTGAGGAGAAGGGGATGGGGCAATGGGGAAAGAGATTTGTAAGGATGGTACTGGAAAGGGAGGAGGGAGGGGGGCTGTGATGGGGATATAAAGTGAATAAAAAGATAAAGAAAGAAAAAAGAGTTTTCCCTGCCTTCAAATAAAGTCTAGCCTTTCATTGTTAGAACATCATGCCTGAAAGAACAGCCCTTCCTTTTCCTCAGTCACCCTGCCTATCCTGGGATGGTGATTTAAGATAGTTACTGGCTATGCCACGGCCTTAGAGTAGAAGTTTGCCACATCAAATGGTAGCAAATTGCTGTGGGGCTTTGATGTCCATCTGCCTTCAGAAGGGATAGACTCTGGAGGTAGAGATCAGCCTGGTGAGCTAGTCATCATGATAGAGCACCCAAAAGCTGAGGCACAAGGAAGCTACCCTGTTCTGTGGGACCACTTCCAGAAGGGCCCCACGAGGATCTCTGGCCAGGCTGAGGACAGGGTGAGATCGGCGGCTGTCCTCGAGCAGCCCGAGATGGGTGGTGAGCAGGCGGAGAGAGTTCGATGCTGCCCCTGCCTCCAAACCGAGTCTCAGCGCGCCTCCGCCTCCGAGGCGGAGAGTGTTACAGCTCTTTGGTTTCCTCTCTCCACGGGCAGCCCGGGAGTGTCTCAGCGGCAGAGAAGGGAAAAAGTGTTACAGCTCTTTGAAGTGCACAGGCTAGCTGACAACGGGGAAGGAACCACGACAAAGCACTCCACAGCGGGAAAGATCTCACACACACGTTTACTTTTGAGCTTGGCCGATATATAAAGTTTTTGGGGTGGGAGCAGGAACCCCTATTGGCTTAATCTGTGAGCTTGGGAATGCCTCATCTGCATGAAGGTTCTCTTCCTACGTGCTCAATGGCCATGGACCTCTCTGTGGGAGGGGCTGTGGGGAGCGGAAGCTAAGAGAGCCAGATGACTTTGGGAAGCTCGAAGCGGCCTCCTTTCCTAATGGCCTTCTTCAGACCAAGGTTTCCAGGGCTTCCAGAGCTTTCTACCAAGCTTTCTGGCCTTTTCTCACAGCCCACTGCCCCACACTGCTCTATGTTCATGGTCATACAGGGATGCCAGTAGAATAAGACCATCCTTACTCCTGAGAAGAGGGTGATGGAGAAGCTTCATGTCTTGTTCTGACCCAGAACATTGCTCTCTACACATCTCTTTCTTTGGCTTGTTTTGAACATTGCCTTTCCTTGTTTTTTTTCTTTTTTTTTTTTAATGTAATGAAGAATATGTTAATAATGAGTTGTCCTTTTATTCTAGAACAATTTTACTCATAGGAAAGCTTCGGAACTTTTCCCAAACTCAGTTTGTTCTAGAAATGAGAGTAGTCTTAAGCGAACTGTGTTCCCTCTGACTGTGCAGTTGTCTTCCCTAGGCAATAAGTCAGGGCACAGACAGAGCTGGCAGGTTTGAATCAGGGAGGCCATACTGTCTAGTTTGATCTGCCTCAGGACTGACTCTCCTCTTTACTCTCACTCTCTCCTGGATTCTCAATGGCTACTTATTTCTCTCACATTTTCTAATTGCTCTGCCATCTGTTCCACTTTCCTAAAATTTAGGAAAGGCCAAATGGTATAAATGATGACTAACACCTCAGAGTGTTCAGATTTTGACTGATAGGTTAGCTAGCTAAAGGCACCTCACTGCTTCAATTTGAAACTTACTTTGCCAGCTTCTGGCTGTATAATCTGTCTCCCCATTGTTCAATGGGCATTAAGAGTGGCTGCCTCTTGGGGTGCTTATAGAATGAAACAATCTAATCTTTTCAAATAATTAAAATAGTGCTTGCCCTTAATAGGCACTTCATTAACAGTAGGCAAATACAGTCATTCACTCCTATGTGTTACTAGAACCTTGTGCTTGGGACATCATCATTTGTGCTTATGCGATCATCCGTGGACCGCTGGAGTCAGAGTAGCCTAAGATCTGGGCTGAGAAAGCAGCACAAGGGTAAGTTCATGATTACCAAGGAAGAAGTTCTGGGCTCAATCCTTAGATCAAACTCAAAAAACAAAATAAAAAGTGAATCACTTGTAACCTATGTATCTGAACTACTCAAAGGGGAATGTCATGACATGGTTCATTTTACTACATGCTGCTAATTAGACAACCCCCCCACCTTCAAAAAATATTATTGCTAAAATTCAAAACACACAATTGAACCTACTTGTGTCTGAGTCTAACTGCCGTTTAAAGTCAATATGGAGTCTAAAGGAAAAAATTCTAATCAAAAAGAGGAAATTGAAGCCGTAGATATTCTCGGGGTCTGTCTCTTTCATCCCTAGTTACTTCAGTTTCAGCAGCAAGCTTCCTGAAAATATAGACAGTAACAGCCTATCCGGTATCTGCTGTTAGAACTTAAATTTCAATAAAATCCAGAGCAAACTAACTGACTGTTCACATTAATGTATAAAAGCTCTGGTCTCTTTATTCACATACCAATACCATAAAGAAAGGAAAATGAAACTGAATAGAAAGACTTAAAGACAGCATTTGTTGGGCATCCTGAGCCTAGATTGAAACAAAACAGCCAGAGAAAAATGTGTTGTTTGATAACTAGGGAAATTTGAATGTAGAATAAATATGAGCTAATATTATGGAACTATTTTAAGGGTGTGACAACCCTAACAATTATGTAGAAATAAAAAAGATATGTATTTAAATCATTACCCATGAAGTAACCTGATATGCAGACCCGAATACATCAGAAAAATGTTAGTGAGGACAGAGAGGAAAGACAAACTGTTTCTAATTGCTGGAGCTGGGTAATAGGTACATGGTGTTTCATTACCCCATGTTAATTTTATGATAGCTTGGAATTTACATATAATATATCAAAATGCTTAATAAGTAATATGAAAACTGTGCACATAAAAAGAGACACAAAAGTGCCCCCTCTCCCAGGTGATTATATGGAAAGGGGAGAGGTCTCCAGTGGTTCTGTGTCTCTCGTGGTAGACTGACCTTTCTACTTGACTTTGGGGTTTTATTACTTTTGTTTTGTTTTGTTTTGTGAGACAGGGTGCTCGGTTCTTATATAGCCCAAGTTAGGCTTAAATGCCTTACAAAGTGTAGAATGACCTTGAACTCCTGATCCTCCTGCCTCCACACACCTCTACACATGGATGTATACATGACACCGGACCTTTTTAGTTGGCTTTTACATGGATTATTTACTTGAATCTCAAAAGCTTAGGGAAAACTGAATTTCTCTTTTGACCAAACTGAAATGACAAATGACAGTTCTTAAATCCCTTTTTTGTAAAATGGGAATTTTATTATTCTGCACGCCAAGGGAAACAAAGGGAAAGGCGAAACCACTTTCTCCTTTTCCAGGAAAGTGACTGGTTGTGCATGGCAGAAAACTCATCACTCTGGGGGGTGGCAGGCCTGCCACCTCATGTCCAATTTCATTCATCACCTGAGCCACAG
Organism: Grammomys surdaster; assembly: GCF_004785775.1. Lineage (NCBI taxonomy): Eukaryota > Metazoa > Chordata > Mammalia > Rodentia > Muridae > Grammomys > Grammomys surdaster. The sequence goes on along the minus strand of NW_021604597.1, from coordinate 16,175,756 downwards.
CCAAGAGGATAAGAATTGCCGATTAGACCTTGCTTCTCCCTGAGAGTCCTCCATGAATCTGAAGGCTTCATCTTATTCAACAACTATAATTTATCTTCCTGTTGTTTTTTTTCTAACTCTAGATTGATATACACATATTGATTAACTAGATAAGCTGGGAGGGACAGGAGAACCCAGCACTGTCTTGCTAAGCTTTAGGCTCAAACATAAAAGATGAGCCCCTTGCTGGCTCCTGGAGAATCAGCTCCTTATTGGCAGGATAACTGCAGATTTATTACGAGACTGAAGGATGCTATTAACATCCAGGCAGATTTAGAAAGAGAGCAGGAGTAGGTCTTTCGGTGAGTTTTAAGAAATAGATTACTTAGAAGAATTAAGTATTTCATATTCAAAAGATCAAACCCAGCTCATAAGCATTTTAGCGTGTTTTACACTGTTGCTTCTCTCAACTCACCTCCTCCCCATCTGCCCTACCTCACAGACCAGTATACGGCCCCCCACATAAATAAAACATATTTTTATTTTTAATTGTGTGTATATGTGGAAGTCTACGAATGGGTATGTACCTGTGAGGGCATGTGTCAGGGGAGTCCATAAGAGGGCATCATATCTCTTGGAGCTGGAGTTACACGTGGCTGTGAACCCCTCCCCCATGTAGTGTCTGGAAACTGAACTGAGGTCCTCCATAAGAGTAGCACAGGTTCTTAACCACTGAGACTTCTGCTGAACCCTATTAGTAAATTTCAGCCTTAGGTTTATTTATATAGATATGCATTTGACCAGTCCTGAGGCTTCACACGTTGGTTGCTTTAAGTTATCAGATAATAACACTAAATACTCTACCTGAGAAACTTGAGAAAGGAGCTCTCCGTTCTGCTCCCAGTGCTCAGCACTCATCTCTAACTCTGCGTTTTAACCCAAGTTGTCAGTGGCAGGGGTTTTGCTCACATTCATGTTGAGCTTTCTCCCCTGAATGTCTCTGATGCTCACAATCAGTGCCTTTCTACATACAATACATAGGAAATGAACTTGGGCACCTAGAGAAATGATTGCACTTATATTTCATATCATTTAAGTTCAAATATTGCTCTAAAATTATATTGCATATGTGGTGCATTTGTATGCTTATATGTATATGTGCAAATGTTCGTATGTGTTCCTATGGAGTGGAAGCCAGAGGTTGTCGTGATGCTGTCATAAGCCTTGAATTTCCAGAGCCACCAGAAGTTGAGAGAAACTGTTAGTCTCAAAGATAGGAGGGGAAAGACTACTGACCCAAATCATCACGGCCATCACATCCATCCACAGACATCCACATATACACATAATTTAAAATACAACATTTTTATTCATATGGGGAAACGCTGTGAGGTAGGGCAGCTGGGGATGGGTTAGGCTGAAAGTAACAGCTGTGTAAAATATGCTAAAATGCTTATAAGCTGGGCTTGATCTTCTGAGTAGTAATTATACATTAATTAAAGTAAGCAATTACTTAAGGCAAGCTTTTTTATTTGTGTACATGGGCTGCCTTTTCCTATGGGGTTTGAGAGGTCAGCATTGAATGTGAGAAAGGCAAGACTTTATAGCTCAAGGGTAAGGAGTTTCCAAATGGGGGATTTGGCCAGCAAAATAGTGGGGCTACAGGATCAGAACATAAGCATAAAAAGTTAGCCCTAACAACCTCTTGAAACAAGGACTTGGTGACAAAATGGTCATAACAAGGTAGTCATAATCATAACAAAGTGGTCATATTACTTTTTGAAACAAAAGGAAAGTTGAAGATGGCTATAAACAACTTGTTGAAACAAAGTCATGATTATCAATTCTGGAAAGGGCAATACAGAACCATTTATAGTTAAGGTTATAAGTAGGGTATAGACCAATCCTTGAAAACTAGAACTTTAATCATAAACAGGAATGAGCATAGTTTGTCTTTACTATAAGATGACTTTTAAGTCTAAGATGGAGGCAGGCTGGTTCTTGAAAACCAGAAGAAATCCTCCCCTAAAATCTTCAAGAAGGAACCAAGCCTCCAGCCTCTTGGCTGGGTATTTATAGACTCAAGAGCTAAGGAAGAGTAAGTTTCTGTTGCTTTTAAGGCCAGTTTTCCATAGCAGCTCTAGTGATATACTAGAGTCATAAAAGTAAAATATGAATATCACCTATTATTTTCAAAGACCATCATAATTCATACTTTCATGCAATTGGCTTACATCCTGTAAGCTTCCATTGCTTCAATGACCTATTTGAAATCTGAAATGTCTCAGTACTGTAAAGAAAATTTCAAAGATGATAAATTGATATGACAATTCTGTTACTTTCAGGAAATTTATCAAGCAGATGCACCATACTTGGTAATTATTGAATTTTGACATGGAAAATGAAGTTGATTTCTCTTGCCAAGATACTAGGAAAGCCTTTCTTTATCTGAACAGTAACACAGATGGATTTTTCACATATTAAATAATTTAAAACCTTAAATTTGTATGACATTCTCAAAAAACTTCTAGATAGTAATGAAATCTTTTTGAAAAATGTTTAGCTTTTGTGTTTCATAAATAGTATGTGAAGAATAGATCACAAGCTAATATTTTTCACCTATGTGTTTTGACATGCAAGCTGTAAACAGACAACCTGTGCTATACTTCTATGTAACCCACAATCCGTTGACAATGGAATTGTTGGTGGCCAGTTGCCAGTCTTCCTAGTGGAATAGTCACAGGTTTAATGTCATTTGATTCAGGTTATCAGTTAGATAAAAAATATAATTAGCTGATTCTTTTTATTACCTCTTTAGTCCCTCCCTCACTTAGCCCCAACTGTAAAAAGGATCAGAAGATTTATATTCAAGTAAAATCTTTCCAGATGTTTTGGGAAATCCAAGAATTTGTATCTTCTCTCTACTCACTATGAGTTTAAAGAATCAAAATTAACCTTTCCATGTCAAAACAAACCACTTTGTTGGACTTGAAAGAACTCCTAACTCCTTTCCAGGCTAAAGAAACAGTGCTACATTTCTCGTATGAACGGTCCCACTGGCAACTGCCTAGTGCTGCCTAGTATAGAGTCTGGAGACATCTCAACAGAGATCTGAAAAAAATGGTTTCCAATATAAATGAATCTTAATGAACTTCTCAACACTCAGGAGGGATAAATAGACTTTTACCCTCACAGCTCTTTATATCTTCCAGCCTGAGAAATCTAGCCAACATTGCTGTCATGTAATGCCAAGTAGACTTCTTTCATTATGATGTGCGACTGGTTTCTACACTTCCCTTGTCAGGGCTCAGCAGAATGAATGCCTGTTGGTTAATATATTCCTGTCTGTCTCCAGCTCTGCATAGCAGCTACCAAGAAGGGTAACAGCCAATGACAAGTTTGTCATTAGAAATCAAAACATGAAGATTACAAATGTAAATTTCATTTCCTTTCTCAATAGATATATTCTTCAGCTGCTTAGAAAATAGAGAAAGTTGAATCAGAAAAGTAATCTAGATCCATCGCTAAATATTCAGAAAAGATATTCTTGTATTTGTATTTCTCAATGTTCCTATCAAGCTCTCTTTCTCCTTTGCAGCCCCTTTTGAGTAGCAGCCTGTCCATCCAGCCATCTGATCAAATCCAAACTCTGGAGTTCTTCATCCCTCCAACTAATTCCAGATGCCTAATTCTTGAACCACTCTAGGGAACAATTCTTACAAAACACAGCTAATTACCTCTGTCTTTCTAACTTCCTCTCTCTCCCGAAACACCATCATCTCTTGTCTAATTAACAGCAATGGCTTCTTGTTCACTCAATTTTACTTGACCCCAATTTGTAAACACAAATTGTACAACATGGTTTTTGAGGATATTAAGTGTTATCTCTTGCAAACTATTCAAGAATCTCTTGCTGCCCTTAATACAAAATCTCAAGTCCAAGTCTGTCATTTGCCAACAAAGCTCTCGGTCATGTCACCCAGTCCTGCTGACTCCAGGCCTTGCAGTTCCTTATCCTGAAGTCCTGCTGTTCTTGGACACACCTACTCATCCTCTGGGATTTAACTTATGCCTTAGCTTATTTCTGTCCTGCAGAAGCCTGCCCTGTCTCCTATGCTGAATCTCTTATTCCTAGCTTGCATCATCACATACACACAGACTCTTCTAATCCAACAGTATTTACTTAATATCAATCCTTCCCTACACTGAATTTCCTATTTCTCAGAAGCAGGAGTATCCCTATTGTTCACTACTTTCACCTCAGCATGTAACATAACACCTGTCATAGTGGATGCTTGATAAATACTTTTTCATAAATAGTAGAAACTTCTACCTTTGTGTACAAAAGAAACACTGCCATTTCTTTCTTCCTAAAATTATCAAAAAAAATAGGTAACATGCCATCAATTAGTCCATTATCTGTGTATCTGCTAAGCCTTGAGGTAGCTTCTATAGACACTCCAGCTTTCACATATTTGATCTGTGTGAAGTGGAAGGTGTACAAAGGCAGAAAAGGTGTCCTGGGATGGCCAACATTTGGCTAAGATTTTGAGGAGTTAGATCTAGTATCTTTTAACGTTTAATTATCAATATTTTACATAATGATGCTCAAAGAAAATACTAAAAATATATTTTATAGGTACGCAGTTATTATATCAAAATATTAAAAACTTCAGAAGTCATATATAGGGGAATCTATAGTTTCAAACTTCTGTGTATGCTGGGATAATTTTTAAAGGGCAGATTCCAACCCACAAAACTTTCAACCCAAAACTTATCCTATCTACAAGAAATACAGGAATAGGAGACGGAGCAGAGACTGAGATAATGACAAAGCAATAACTGGCCCAAATTGAGAGCCATCCCCTGAGCAAGCACCAATCCCTGACACTATTAATGATACGCTATTAGGCTTGCAGACAGGAGTCTAGCATGGCTGTTCTCTGAGAGGCTCCACTCACCTGCTGGCTCAGACAAATGCAAACACCCACAACCAGTGAATGGATAGAACTTGGGGAATCTTATGGAAGAATAGAAGGAAGGCTTGCAGCCCCTAAAGGGGATAGTAACTCCACAAGAAGACCGAGAGTCAACTAACCTGGACCCTTGGGGCTCTCACAGACTGAACCACTAACCAAAGAACATACAGGGACTGGAGCTATGCCTCCCAGCACATATGTAGCAGATGTGCAGCTTGGTCTTCATATGGGTCCTGAACAACTGGAGTGGGGGCTATCCCAAAAACTGTTGCCTCTATGTGGGATATGTTCTTCTAGCTTGGGTGCCTTGTCTGTCCTCAGTGGGAGAGAATGCATCTAGCCCCGCAGAGACTTGAAGTGCCAGGATGGGGGTGGATACCTAGGAGTTCCCTCACATGCTCAGAAGAGAAGGGGATGGAGGATGGGGAAAGCATTCTGGTAAGGGGGGTGACCAGGAGGGAGCAGTGATCGGGGTGTAAAGTGAATAAGTAGAAGTAGATGGATAGATGGATGGATGGATAGATAGATAGATAGATAGATAGATAGATAGATAGATAGATAGAAGATAGACAGATAGATAGATAGATAGATAGATAGATAGATAGATAGATAGATAAAGTACCACATGCAAGGCATAGCCTCAGCACCCAGTCTGTTCTACTTCTAACCTGAGACAACATTTATCTTTCAGTGTAGTCTTACTGTATCATAGATGTGAGCTCTATCTGGCAGTTACTCAAATGCATGGTTCTGTGGAGGTGTCCCCACAATAAACTAAGAAAATGACAGTATGCAAATCCTAGGCTTAATGAGTGAAGAGGCAACATATCCTCTCTGACATAGGAAGAGCAAAGGAACTCCCTGCAGAGAACAGATGAAAATCACCTTTTAGGCATGGAGCTTAATGCAAATAGAGGGCAATGGAAGCTTGTTTTTGATTTCCTCCTCACATCCAGAAGTATTGCAACACAGAATTATTTGTTCTGTGCCCAGGTGACCAGCTTCCCCAGAAGCTGTGTGTAGTTTTACCCAAAGCCACTTCTTCATAGTTTGAATGGATGCTAATGAAACTACATTCTGGCTAATAGACCATCTGCTACTTTCTGTGTTGCAGACAGGGAAAGCATACATTCTCTCTGAATTTACTCCCTGCTAGCTCCAGGGAGACCATGGCTCTTCCTGGCTTGACAGCTCCAGCATGGCCTCTGGCTCCTGCATTTTTTTCCTTGTCTCTGAGAGAAACACAGAGGTGGCATGGGAGCTGCTTAGAGAGCACTACTCTGTCAAGGGAGGCCATTTAGGACAAGAACTCCTCAGGGGACCTATCATCTCCCCAAAGATTGGGGACAAAGTATACATCCTTCCTCCTGCCACAACAGGAGAGTGGGCATAATGAGGTACCCATTCTTGGAAGAAGAATCCATTATAGGCAGCATTGTATAAAGAAGGCATAATTATTCAGCTAAGTCAGAAGCTCTCAGCTTCAATGAAAACCTTAGATATTTCTGATACCTAAACTTTAGTGTTTTCCAAAAGGAATTCTATAAAAATCAAAAAGCTATTCAAAAGGGAGAAGGAAAAAGGCAGAGGGTGAGAGAGAGCTCTCTTCACAGTTAAAAAACACTTGGGAATCACTAAGATTTCCAGAACTTCTTGAAGAGTCACACTGCTATGAGCTAAATTATAATATTCAACATTTTCAACATTTCCCTAATCTGTGTAACACTTTTTACAGAACAGTTATGTCACTGGCACACTGTTGGCTGAGAGTGGCAATACCCAGCCAAAAATATCTCAGGCAATGTAGACAACTGAATACTCCACACAGCCACCATCACACCAGGCAAAGCTTTTTCTTACTTAGCCCAGGAACTCCAGAAGCCATAGTGCTGGCAGAAGACTCTGAGGGTCTGCTGGTGTTTTCTTCATGGGAGCAGACCTGGAATAGTTGACCATCATCTCAGACAGCAATATCCCCAGAGTAGAAATATGTCTCCCCACGTGCCTCTCTGTCTTTTTACCTGGGAGGAAAATCTTTGCCAGACACAATCAGATAGTTGCTGCTTGCATATCTTTACCCCAAAGTAGGTCAGTGGAGCTGAGAAACGGAGGGAATGTCTGAATTTTCCAGGAATCTGTAGGAAAACATAGGCAAGAATGAAGGGGATTTCAACTCAGCAGGGTGAGGCAGCCAAAATCCAAGCTCCCTTGGGGCAGTTCATGGTGGGATGTCGTGGCAGCTCTTCTTCCCACTGAGTTGGATGTGTTCCCACAAACTCCTACATCCTAACCCTTGACCTCAGAATGAGACCTTATTTGGAAATGAGATCACTGAAGATGTAATTGGCCAAGATAAAGTCATACTGGAAGGAGCCAGGTCATGAGTACAACGTGATTGGTGTCTTTATGAAAAGAACTTGAGCTCAGCCACAAAGGCTGTGGGAATACAGAGGATATGGGGGTGGGGGATGAAACCACCCAGGATTTCCAGCAAAACCCCAGATGTTAGAGGCAAGGACTAGAACATGTTGCCTGTCTGACTCTCAACCCCCTTCCCACCTCTGTGGTTTACAAAAAGGAGTCAAACCTACCAACTCCTTGATCTCAGGATTCTTGGCTCTAGAGTCTATCTTCACTTTTGAGGTGATGCATCTTGTGACTGTGACATCCTGTTATAGCTACCATATTGACAATCCACCCTTTCATACATGAGCACCAACACTCTAGATGACAATCCCCCCTTCTTCCATTCAAAATGCATAAGAATCCGGGAGTAGAGAATAGACTGTTTCCAGTAAGGAGTAAATGAATGAGGACTAACCAAACATGATCTCTTCTTCTGCTGGATAACCAACAGAGATACCAACAGAAGGATCTGTACCTGATACTGATGACAAAACCCACCAGCACAGCATTGCTTTCTCCTAAGAAAATAAGCCATTAAAACAGGGTCCCAGGCCTTACTTAATGGAAGCCCAAAGAGATCCTGGGAAGAATCAGAGACTTGAGAGGCAACACCAGCACACACACGGAGCCATGGCCAGACCCTTTCCATTTCTCTTCTCATCTCACATTTTCTCTTTTACCCCTTTTCCCTGTTTGCTAAATAGCTATGTCTAGCTCTCCACATTGACTCCAGTGGATGCCACAAGGCTTTGCACTTACAAAGCCTTAGCCTGGGTTCAATGTGCGGCTGTTGCACATTGGAATCTTTAATGTTTTAAAGAAAGGACGTACAATCTTTATCCTGCACTGGTCTCTGAAAAATCTATCCCTGATCCTCTCTTCACTCTGAAATGTAAACTGAATTGTAGTGCATGTCAAAAGCCAAGAACTGATTACAGTTTTGCAAGTCATTAGATCACTTCTTTAAGGAAATGAACTGAGAGTCCTAGCTGGGAGTGTCAACAGGAGCACAAGTAAAGAATGTTCTGACTACTGTGCTGCTCCTGAGATGAGTAGTGTGGCCACTGTCTTTCAAATTGTGAGTTACAACTTTTTGTTCCAAAATAATGTTTTTATTGATTATTTGAGAATTTCACACAATGCACCTGGTCACACTCACTTCCCAGTCCCCCCAGATGAATGCCCTGCATCCTTGTGCCCAACCTCCACTTTAAAAAAGAAGCAAAAAAGAAAAAATACACCAAAAGTGTTACCCATATACTCATTAGAGCATAATCAAATTCCCAGTGGCCAGCCCCTTAAAGAAAACTGAGATCTACCCACAGCATCACCCTGCCAGAATCTATCTACTGTGAAGACCGATACGTCTGCATCCCTATCACAAATTTTAAGGTCTACTCTGTGGTGGTATCTAGACTATTTCTTTTTGGAGGATTCGGGGAAGATTATCATCGAAGCCTTCAACCTCTCTCATTCTCAACTGTAAGTCTGGAGCCATTGATACCACTGGAGAAAAAAAAAAAAGCTTCTTTGGCTGTACAGTCAACAGCAGCAGGGATCATGGACTCCCATGTGGCTTATGGCAACAGCATGGAACAGGGACATCCACACACCTCTGGCAACAGCACAGAACATGGATCTCGATGGGGCCTCCCATGATGGGCTACAACTTTTAGTGGGTCATTAGATCACAACATTGAGTTAAGGCCAGCATGATTTTAGAATAAGATTGGTTAGATGGATTAGAGTGTATCAAAGACACAGAGGCAAAGTAGAAGTCAAAGAAAGCTTTCTAAATGTTATTTCAGTTATAGAGGGTAAAAGGTTAAATTCCTCTTTCTGGAATTTGCCTTTAAAAAGTTTAAAAGCCATTGCACTGGGACTCTAGATCCTAAGTGGAGGCAAAGACCACACCCAGCATAGTTTTACTGGAACACCACTATGCCTGTTTTTTTTTTGTGTGTGTGTGTGTGTGTGTGTGTGTGTGTGTGTGTGTGTGCTGTCCCTGGATGCTTTTATCCTACAAGGTCAAGCTTGAGCTTTTGAAACAGGAGGTGAAACTATTTTCTGGCCCTTTTCAAGGAAAGTTTGCTGTAACAATGTGAAATGAAGCCTGAAGAAGATATCTGTTCATTTATAAAAAAATAGAGGTTTGATTTTGAGAATAAGAGTACATAAACAGGAAAACATGAAGTGTGTAAGTTAACTACCTAGAAACAAAACATATAAAGCAGATATACTCAGCCAACATGAGAAGTCAAAGATCCCAAGGGTCACAATGTAAGGACCAGGAAGCCCAGTTTGGCTGAGTAGTGGATAAGGACATGAAAAAGGGCTATGGACTAAATGATTACCATGCTGGTCCCAGTGATGTACTCACCAGACATCTCCAGTAGACACAGCACACAGTCTCCATGAAGCTCTGTTCCGCCTTACATGAGTGACTGGGACTTCTGCCAGACTTTTAGAGAAGCAGCCACATCTGGACCAAGTCTGGCATGGGAGAGCACCTTCTTCTGCTGCTAAGCACTTCCTCTACAGTGACACCTATGCATTTGGACCAGTACTACCTGGGCCACATTTGCCATCTCTGACTTTAGAATCTTCCCAGCCTGTTAGTCCCCATCTCTGCCAGGGGAACCCACCATATGCTTCAAAGTGCACAGCGTCCTCAGAGTCTCCTGGGAGTGCTTCTCCTTAAACTGGGCACAGCCCAGGGATGACCCATAGGCCCTCTGATTCTGTCTATTCTTTGTCCCTCACGTATCTGTGATTTCATCAAGATCATGCTGGCATGGATACCCAGCCCGCTCACTACCATCTCCTAGGTTCTCCATGCCATACCATAGAGGCCTCTGGCATCATTATGTCACCACAATGACTTTCAACACAGCTGATCTTCAAAGCTAGTGGGCCCTGCTAACATCCTGCTACACTGTGTGAGCTGAGAAATGACTGTGCCTCATCACCTGAGGTGTCTATCCACCCCTAGCCCTCAATACTTTCCCCGTCCTCTTCACTGATGGTAATTTCCATAATGACAGCTAGTAAAAAGTCAAAGTAGCCTGTGCAGTAACATTGCCACTGTCATTTCCTGGTTGGAAGAGACATGAAATTAGCTTGAAGGAGTTTATCTTACAAAATGAATACAAAGAGATGTTTTCTGGGTATGTTAAAAAAATAACAGTTTGCTTGAACAGAAATAAAAAATGAATCTGTAAAATGTGTGTGTATCTACTTTCTACCCAGGTCTCTAATGAACCCATTGGTGAATTATTTGATGTCACAAGGTGCCATGAAGTTTGTAATTGTAAATCACAATTGACCAGCCACAGGTCTTGTCAAAGTCTTGCATAATGTATTTGTGTAGGGTTTTACACATGCTTCCTGTTATAAAACAATTGTTAAAGTGTTACCTTTGGAACCCTGAAGCCTGACCATTCCAGAATGAAACCTGCTTATAGACAGCCTTACTGAAAAGCTTCAACATGTTCACACAAAGTTTCAGCTTTCAAACACCACTACCCTGTGTAGCTCTGAACTGGTAGAACTTTCTATTATTATAAATGCCATGGGCACTCCTAATACTGGTGTCTTTCAAAAAATTCCCATGCTAAGCCAAGTTTATAAATCATCCTAAGTCACGTCACGAAGAATTCAAAATTGATGAATCCATTCAAAGGAGGATTTGGCCTTGTAGATGTGGTATGCTGGAATACACAGGTTATCGTCACTTGACCTGTATTTTTACATCAACCCATAAATGCTTTTATATTATACAAGAAATAACCTCTTTGGTTTTATTCTGTCAAAGTTTCCTTTTATTGAGTTATAGTTAATGATTTAAGAAGTTATTTGCAGTAGAACATGTCAGTGTATTTTACAGCCATTTTTCTCCCTCAAGGGATGGCTTCAAAAAAGGAATTAAGCATTTCTTCATTTTGGTATTGTTTCCAAGTTCTCAGGTTCCTGGGTGTCAGATCTGAGCTTCCGGCCTTTAAGTTAGAGGAATATTACAAAGGACCAGAAACCAAGGAAGGTGACTCCACTTAGCTCTCAAGAATGAAGCTCTCCTTGTCTTTTTGCAAAACTCTGTGTCAAATTCTGCCTGTCCAAGTTAAGGAAGAACGGCCAAATTAAGCTCGTGTTTATTAATTAGCTCATTATATTTATAAGCCAGGAAATACGCTTATTAAAGAAAAGATCTAGTCTGCTTGCATCCCAGAATTAACCTTTGTAAAGTCAATTTTTATGGCTATCGAACAAACAGTATTTCCATCAGACCACCAAAGTCAAAAAAGCAGTTTATACACCCAACTGTGGATAAAAGAACTTGAAAACAGGTACTACGATCCATGTACAACACTCTCATCTATTTCTGAACTACTTTTGGCATTTGCATCGAATCTGAGTTGATTCAAAATGACGCTTAAGATCATTTGCATCTCTGCACAAAACCGTAGCAGGTGTGAGCACTGTATCTATCACGAGGCATGATATCTATGTAGCCCGTTTGCATGCAAGCACTAAAGAAGTCCTTGTCACAATGTGCACATGTGCCACACAAGTTTCCTATTTCTTACCCCTTCATACAGTCAGACACATCACCGACATTCAAAATAAAAAGGCTCGAGAAGTTGACCGTCTTCAGCTGTGGCTTCTTTGGTACAGTCCCTGGCCTATCTAAATTACATGTTCTCAGAAAACAGGCCTGAATTTGGAGTAAAGAGGAACAAGATTGAGGGGAGTCAGAAGGCCCCAAGTTCAAATCTTACAGGAGGTGGCTTGCATGGTGTCTTAGTTAGATTACTATTGCTATGATAGTATGCTATGACCAAGGCAACCTATAGAAGACAGAGTTTGTTTGGAGCTTACAATTTCAAAGGGTCAGAGTCCATGACCACCATGATGGGGAGCATGGCAGCAGGCAGCCAGGCATGACACTATAGCAGTAGTTGAGATCTTATAACTTGAGACGCAAGCAAAAGACACAGAAAGCTGACAGGGAATGGCATGAGATTTGAAACCTCTAAGCCACCCATAACACACCTCCCATTCCTTCCCAAAGAGTTCCACAACTGAGGACCAAAGCTACAGGCAGGGGAGAGAGAAGAGTTCCACAACTGAGGACCAAAGCTACAGGCAGGGGAGAGGGGAGCACATCCTCACTTAGACCACCACAGGTGGGCTACCAATGCTGTCTATGAAAGATAAAAATATCTATCTTAGAGTTTCGAGGCATGAATAACATATTTGTGTATAAAACACTTAGAATTTGCTAGGCATCTAGTAAACCGAAAGCGCTTTTAAGATACAAACTCTTTTGTCTTACTGACTATCATCAAAAAATGAGAAGAATAGGGTTGTCCCTTACAGCCTTGGATTTGACTTCCTAGAGATTTACAGCATCCACAGACTTGGTACTGTGTCAGCTCTGAGGTGATAAAGTTATAAAACACCTGTGCCCTCTCTCTCCTCCCTTCTCCCTTGGGTCCTGGCTTTTTACTCGGTGATGCTATACTAAGCACTTTTATACTCTGAACACATGGAGCTATTTAATTTAGTAAGAAAGTGATCAAATTATCATAATAATGGCACCTGTGTTTAGTACTTACTGGGTGCCAGACGGACCTTTACGTTCATTATGTACCAAAGATGAAGAGGCATGAGAATGAACAAGAAAGCACCTTCTTAAAGATTTTTTAAAATGATGTGTGTGTGTGTGTGTGTGTGTGTGTGTGTGTGTGTGTCTGTGTGTCTGTGTGTCTGTGTGTCTGTGTGTCTGTGTGTGTCTGGGGAGTGGAAATGTACATATATGAATGAGTACAGGTCCCCTGAAGCTGAGTTACAGGTGGTTATGAGCCACCCAACAAGGGTGCTGGGAATTGAACTCAGGTCCTCTGCAAGAAAGATACATGTTTTTAACCACTGAGCCACCTCTTCAACCCAAAGTCACTATTTTTATTCTGAATGATGCTCAGAGAGCCCAGATAATTGGTCAAAACTTGTACAAAAAGCAAAACGGCAGGCCCCAGGCTTTAGAACCCTGTGTTATTCAGCATTCCCAGAAATTATCAAGACATAATGAAGCGGCAACCTACTATTTAATAATCATAGAAGTGTGAATCAGAGCAACAGTGAGTCTCATTTTAATTCAAATAAGATGAAAAGTATATTAGGCAAATCCAGTGATAGGAGTGGCAGTCAAACTCCTCTGAACCAGGGCAGACTGGTACGGTCCCCTTAGTCACTGCATCGTAGTGCCTGTCTCCCCACCAGACTCTACCCTGGAGGCAACAGCTAAGATAGGCTCTGCTGTTAGCTCTGAGCCAGCCAGCAGCCACAGTGGAGCAAGCCTGTGCTATGAATGCTGGCTGCTCACTGACTGACCAGTTCCTGCTGTCTGTTTGTGACCTCACATGCCACAAATTTATCTGTGAGTGGCATCCTCTTCTAACACTTCTGACGTTCTATTTTCTTTACACCCAGCGATCCTGCTAATACACTCCCCTCCATCATTACATAAAATCTGGATAGTCCTTAAGAGATAATGGGGCCAACTAGAAGTTTTCAAATAACTTGTCCAGTGTCTTGACTAAACAGTAACAGAATGTTTACTCTTGAGATGAAAGTTCAGTTATCCAGATCCCACTATTGTTTGGCAGAAGCCATGCCTCAGGCCAGATCATAAAAATAACTGAAAGCCACATTCAGAAATGTAGGCTCTAATCTAAGGGCAATGGGCAGTGGCTATAGTTTTAAGAGGAAAGGAAGCCGTCTAGAAAGATCTTACTGGATAAGGAAAATGGGGATAAGGGTCATTTACGGGAAGCTGTGCCCTATAAGAGATGCTGGTGACTTGGCCACAAGTGTGGAGAGAAAGGACAGAGGACCGACACTAGCAACAACACTGCAAGTACACTGGCCCAGCCAGCCTGCTCCCAGGACCGCGTCCCAGGAAATCATCATGCACATTTATCAGGAGAGTTTCTGGTCTTGGCACTGCTCACATTTGGGGTTGTGGTGGTTTGAATGAGAAATGTCCCATAGGCTCAAGCATTTGAGCCTTTGGTCCCAAGTTAGTAGTGCTGTTTGGGAAGGTTCAGGCAGTGCAGCCTTGCTGGAGGAAGTATGTCCCTGAGGGGAAGCTGTTAGCATTTTATAGCCTCCCCACACT
>NW_021604597.1:16143421-16156215 GCF_004785775.1 Grammomys surdaster | reverse complement strand
ACACCATTGGACAGAAGAGCAGAAAAGGAAAGGCAGGCACGGGGGCAGCAGGAGCTAGATTAAATGAATAGCTGTGGGAAAAGGCAATTTCTTTGTGGTCAAGGAGAGGGCAAGAAAGACTTAAAAGATGCCCCACCCCTATGCTGTTCCATGTTCACTTGTCTGAACTTTGGATCTGTTGCCAGACATGGCTTCCTGCAGGGGAGATTTGTATGGTCTCAGGAGTGCGGCCGAAGGAGGGATTACTTTTTTTAAGGTCCTGTTGGATGAAGTTCTGTGACTGCCTCTAGTCAGACATCAACGGTTGTCAAGAAGGGATGTTCTATTGCCTGACCTCTGAAGGACTGATCCAGAGAATAATCAAGGAGTTACTGTGCAGAGATGATACAGTTCCTGTTACTAGTTGGATTAGCCAGGGTAGAGGAAGGAAATAGCAAGATGAGGAAGTCAACTTGAAGGAAAGTAACTGCTTTATTTCTTTTTAATTTTAAATTACTTTTAGCAGCACTAAGGATCAGAAGCTCAGAGTCAGAGCTTCTGATGCTAGGCAACCACCTAGTTACTCTGCTGGCTATACCCCACCCTCTCTGCCTTTCCATTAACACACTGATTCAGTGTTTAAATTTAGTGAAAATACTATGTTCTGTCAGTTTAATTTTCAATATTTTTAATTTAATTTATTTTTTTGTTTGTTTGTTTTTCAAGACAGGATTTCTCTGTGTAGCCCTGGTTGTCCTGGAGCTCACTCTGTAGACCAGACTGGCCTCGAACTCAAAGATCCTCCTGCTTCTGCCTCTTGAGTGCTGGGACTAAAGGTGTAAACCACCCCCACCGAACATTGTGATTTCAATTTTTATTGTAAAATACTTACTAAAAACTCAACCCGACTAGTTTGCTTCCTTTCTGCTTTTTAATGTATCTTCTCTTCTTAAAGAATGTCTGTAACAAATTAACTAAAATCTGAAATCGGCCTGGCTGCCAATCAGGAAAAGCCTGGCTATGTGTTTATATGCAATAGAAAGCCAGGTCTTAAGATTAAGGCCTTGGGAACTTAAAAAGAAAAGAGACTGCTCAAATATTTTTGACCAAAGCCTTGAAGATTAGTATAATTTGGAAAACTACATAGGAACCAGGCCATAAGGAATGGGACAATTTTCCAGGTCCTTCCTGTTCCTGTCAGACATGATCTGGGCACTCTGTGGGACTTAAGTCAAGCACTCAACAGGCCTCCAAGTTGAAGAAAGAGCTAGCATGAACAGGACCATTCCAAGGCAACACTGGGTCTGTGAGGCACTGCAGGAAGAGGCTGAGGGGATGCTGGGACTAGGGCGCTGGGACTGGAGACAGGCCTTAAGCTGTCTTACACAGGACTGCACATGCTCAGTGCTAAGCTGAGAACAGCTCTGTGACTCTTTAGGGAAAAGGTGTTGCAAAGATCATCATTATTTTCCTCCAGACAATGATGGATTTTTCTGCACCCCCACTGTCAACAGGAAACATCAGTTAGAGAGACACCTAGAGCTGGTTTCTGTTGGGAGGAAAGTTGATTGTACTGGTTTATACAAAATAAGAGTAAAGAAGTCACTGGTATCTGTGTGATTCTGATGTGGCTGGGGGGTAAGTGACACTGGAAGGAATGGAGGGAGGTCAACAGGATGCTGTCAGATGGAAACATGAGCCTTCCATCCCCTACAGAAGTACATGGACTAACCAAATTTCAGGAACATAGAACTCTATGGCTATCTATTGACTTCTCAGAGGTCTGTGGGCTTTCCAATAAAACATGGGCTTTGGAGTCTGGCATCTATCCATATCTGGGATTGCTGTCCTCCAAAAAAATCCTTGACCTCAACTTCTGTGCTTCTTGGATGTCACTTTTACACACTTAAGGAGATTGTACCAAAGTTGCTGAAAAGACCAAATTAAAAGAGAACTAATATGTAAAATACTGTATTATGTATGAAAAATCAGTAAGTGTGAGTTCCTAGCTATGACTTTTTATTGAGAAATATGTTTTTTAATTTCAAGCAACTGACTTAAAAATCTTATTTATAGACTGGGGGCGGGTGAGGAGTAAAAACCCAATCCTAATTGCTCATAACACTTCAGTCATAGGCGAAGTATAGAGTAATCCCAGCATAAGGGCATGCATTTTATGTAAGTGATAAACTACTGGAGACCTTGCATAAATCAAAACTTGCATAATTCATGACTAATTTTCCCACTGGAATAAATATAAATTCTGAAGATGCTAGCACATAAATCTACAACCATGTACTATAGTTTGTTTTAATGCTGTCCTGTATTTCCTTGGCATTATCTATAATATTCTACAAAGTGCTTTCTCTGAAATTAGTGTAGCAGATAAGTTTGTCTCTTTGTTTTAATACAACTACCTTCCCTTTCAAGTATCTTTACAGAACTATTACCAAAACCAGTTCTATCAGTTAATGAGCATATTTATGGCCCAAACTAGTTCTATCAGTTAATGAACATATTTATAGTATTACTTTCCAGTTATAAATAGACCCAATTATACCAGCAATGATTGTTCAGAGAAAGACACAACCATAATCAACATCATTCACAGAAGTGCCTCTTATGACAAAGCATAGTGGGTTTGTCCACCCTACAGCACTGAAGTTTGCTCCCATGATACCAGAGGTAACCATAGCTACCATTTCATTCAACTTCCTTTCTCCTTTGAGTTGACACAATTCTTGATACTCTGAGTTGAAGTACTTGTGTTATAGTAGCACATAAGATGAAATTTTATTACTACTTTGCAGATGTGTTTTTCCATTCATAAAATATGGCCCCACAGAATCTCAAGATCAGAGGAAATGCAACATTGCAGACGGAGTCTTACCTCTAATTGGTGAGTCTAGCAGCAGTAGATTGTAACTATGATACTTGTCAGCTCTGATACTGTGCTGGTTTGAATAAGCTTGGTCCATGGGAAGTGGCACTATTAGAAGAAATGGCCTTGTTGGAATAGGACTGGCCTTGTTGGAGGAAGTGTGTAACTGTGTAGGCAAGCTTTGAGGTCTCCCAGGGCTCAAGCTCCATCCAGTAGAGAAGAAAGTCCCCTCCTGGCTGCATGTGGAATACAGCCTTCTCCTGGCTGCCTTCAGATAAAGATGTGGAACTCTCAGTTCTTCTGGCACTATGTCTGTCTTCAGGTTGCCATGCTTCCTGACATGATGATGATGCATTACATTGAACCTCTGAAACTGTAAGCCAGCATCAATTAAATGGTTTCCTTTATAAAGGTTGCTTTGGTTATGGTGTCTCTTTACAGCAATAAAACCCTAACTAAGACAGATACCATAGGCATTATCTGTACCAATTTTAAAGAATAGGAACCAACACACCAGCTACAATTTCTTGAGGAAGAAAAAGTCTCTGACTTCATTTGACAGGAACACTAGAGAACATTGGGGCTTGGAATTCTCAGGATCTAGAACTCATCCATCAGTACAAACATGGTAAGAATATCTCTATGAAAAAGATAAGCTAATCAATATGGATCCACTGGGAAAGGGAGACAGGAGGCATAGCTGACAGAATAGGGATGCATGCTTGAAAATGCAAAGCAGAGCATCCCAGTAGTAGGTCAGAAACATCTATCTGGTCAAAGCATTCCAAAAATTTCAATGAAGGTGTTGAAGGATCTTAACAATGTCAATCTCCTGGTGATAGCACAATTTTAGAGTAATTAATGCAAGATATTACCTTGTCACTGAGAGGGATTGCTGAAAGGCATAAGAGACTCTTCTCCAATGTGTCCTTAAACAGCATGTTAACACTAGGGGAAGAGTGAACAGGGTCTTTCTCTATAGGCTTGGCATTCTTGGAACTCACTGTGTGGTCCAGTCTGCCTTCATACTCAAGAGCTCTGCCTGCCTCTGCCAGCTGAGTGCTAGTATTAAAGCTGTATGCCACTATACCTGACATGTAAATCATTTTGAAGAGGGGGAAAAACTTAGGCATTGAGATGGAGATGCTAATAACTTATTTTATTGATATTCACATGTCATTCATATTTACAGAATGTTATAAGACTATCTAAGTATCTGATGTTATAAAATTAGTTCACTATAAAAATTATGGTATCCGTACTCAAAACTTACTATGTGGCCATTAAAATAGAAAAGTACATAAAATTTAGGAAATGTTTGCAACATACTCTTATAGAAGTATGCCATAAAACAGTGTGACCACAGTTTTGTAGACAATAAATGACATTACATTGTTATGTGCAGAAAGGATAAAAATGTCTAATTCTAGTAATAAGCTACTCGGTTAAAGCTGAGTTTCTTTTTTCTAAGTGTGTTTGCTAGAATTTTTTCATGAACACCTTTCAGTCATGTGACCAGATTTATTCTCACATGGGGGACATGGTCAAGCATCATAGTGAGCAAGGTGTGAGGCCCACGCTCCAGCATATAGGCCACACAGTGGTAGGCACATGTGATTTCAAACAAACACACAGGATAGTGGACTCAATGGCTCAGGCCAAGACTCCTGACCTCAAGGCCACATTTATACAGAATCACATAAAAGTGGTACTCTATAAGAATAGTGATGTAATAGATTCTATCACTGTTTATCTTTGGATTCCCTAGACATCCAGTATCAGCCATTGTGTGCTGAGTCATAGTCTTCTGGATGGCCACTGTAAGCCATGGTATTTGTTTGTTTTGACTGATTTAGGATATCCATATCAGCACTGTATGGTCAAAATATAAAGTGTCCTTCATAGACTTCTGTTCTCAACATAGGTGATATCCACCTCCCTTCCTGAAAAATCCTGGTTTAAAACAGCTAGACAAAATTGAACTAGCAATTGCTATGAAGATATAAATTTTTATCCTTTCTAATGCAAGGCTTCGAGCAGCCTCACCCTGATCCCAGTTGCTGTCAGAATCCATCTTTTCATCTCTACAGCTTTCCAATGACCACACCATAATCTTTGTCTCTTGATCCCTCAGGCTAATTTCTTAGGAAAAGAGAGATTTAGACATTCACATTAGTAAAGTATCTATTGACAGCCATAAGACATCTAGTGCCACAGCTCAGCTCCATGCATTGTTGGCATTTATAGGAGACTGAAACAGAAGCTTGGGATAGTTAAATTGTTTGCCACAAATACTCAACAATAGGAAGACTCAGCTGACACTCAGATCTGACTCCAGAATTCATGGTCTTTCTCATACAGAACAAGCTAGTATAGCAATGGTCAGCTCCCAACTGAAATGCCTTTGTGTTCCTATCTGCTGCTGGACCCCTGGAGTTTGTTCATTCAGCATTCTAGAATAGCAAATAACTTTATAGCTAAAGCAGTCTTGGCAGGATCACTGAGGTCAGAAATGAAACCAGGGAAAGGATTTAACCTGGTTGATCTGTACTCAATGTACACTATATATGCTTGTTTGCAAATTTTAAATACTTATGATAAAATATTAAAGAGTGAAATTACTCCAGTTCCTTTCTTTAAAAAGAAAAAAAATGAGATTCAATTACACAAAAAGAAAACAGACAAGTTGGGATTAGGAGATTATTTACCCAAACTTTAGAAAAATATTGCATGAGATTTCTTTGTATAGAAAAAGATTGTATTGGAAAGAAAATTTCAGAGAATGTTAATATCTTCTACCCAAAAAGATGATGAGTGAAGGTCAGTGCCTGACACAAGTCAGAAGTGTTGTGGTTCTGAGGAAGCATCTCTGTGTCTGGGCAGACACAGTTTCAAATGGTCTAGTAAATTCCTGACCTTCATCATCAACCACCCTGAAGTCTTCACACACATACCTCCCACCTCTCCAGATGCTCCACCCAGAAGCCTGACCCATTTTTGACCTTTTTATTTTATCAAAACAAAATTTACAAAATCTTGTTGGCTCTAACCTGAACACTTTTCAAGGATCCAATCTTTTCTCATCACCTCCACCCCTGCTCCTCTGGTCTAAGGCCCTTGTAGGAAACAGCAACAATTCCCTGTTTCACCCTTGTCCCTGGAGAATGTGGTTCTACCCATAACTATGGTTATCCTTTTAAGTTAAGTGATATGTCTTACATGTCGATCAAAGGTGTGCAATCCTTCTCACTCCGAGTAAAGCTAATTCCACGCTGGAACCTCCCAGATTGCCCAGGCCCCTTTCGTATTCCTTGGCCTCATCTACCACACTCTTCCTTTTTCTTTCCATTCCAACCACAGCCCAGGGAATTCATAGGCATGTCAAATGCCCTCTTGTCACAGAGCCTGTTAGGAGTTGGGTCTGAAATACCCCCAGCAGCTCATGAACAGCTGGTGGTACCGTTTGGGGACATGGAACCTAGTTGGCAGACACAAGCCACTAAGCTTGTACTTTTAAGGGTTGTAGGCTAGCTCCTCTTTCCAGTCCATCTCTCTACTTCACTGAAATGTGAGAAGCTCCTGCCTCTAGCTTCCTTCACTATGAAATCTGCCATGACTTCCTCATTGTGATAGACTAAAGCCAAGAGCTGAACTCCCCTCTGAGGTGATTTCTGGCTTCCATCTGGTCACCTCGTGATGAGGAAGGTAGTTAACACAGAGCCCTTGCCCATACTGTTTCATTTGGAACACTTTTCTTCCAGACATCAGCACACTCAGCCCATAGTAATTTTCACTGCTCTTCATCCAACCCCAGAGTCATTGTCACATCTACAACATTATCTTGTCATTGGTCATGCTGCTTATTGCTGTTTTCCCATGAGATGTAAGTTACATGAGGCTTGGGGTCTGGATCTTTTTCTCCCCTGCTCGAACAAGTGTAAATGCCAGTTTATTGAACATAAAATATTATAAAGGAAAAAAGAAACCTAGGTCAATTCCAACCCCTACTCTGAATATCCAAACGCTGCTTGGTAACATCAGCTCTATGGTCAGTGGGAGATGGAAGATCAGATTTTACTGTTTTAGCTTGTCCTTGTCAATAGGCATTTGAGAATGATAATAATAAAATATTTCATTCCTTAATAGAAGTGATGAACAATAAACATGTTGTCATACACATATATCAGACTTTTATTTGCGTTATAAAATCATATTGGCAGCTGTGAGACAATAAAAAGTTAAGATTACGAGTTACACAGAAACAAATAAAATCTGGTCCCTCTGCTGTGAAATGCTCTAGCTGTTTGCACTAGTTGTTCTTCCCTGGCCCAGCTAACGATTTTTCTAACAATACTGCCCTTAGTTACTGGCATGCCTTAGTAAAGAAGCCACTTATTATAACCTCAAATTCCCTTCATTTCAGGCTAATTTGCTTGTCTTATTCTAGCTCAGTAATTCTTAACAGAGATGAAATGTTACATTGGCTGAGATGCATCTCTGCAGTATATGACCCTGACTCTACCCTGAAAGATCCTAGCACTGAGCCCAGTGGCAAAGGAGAGTGCTTATGAAACAGCTGTACTGGAGAAAGCTCTCTGGTGATTCTATAAGATGCTTAGAACCAGTGGTGAAGTTGATGTGTTAGCTGAATATAATCACTGTCGATCATCTTAATTGAATGCTAAGAGAGTAGGGAGGAACCCTCGGTACTCAAGGACACAATATTTACAAGTTTGCATGACCAAATGTGTCTCTATTGAAGGAAGAGAAACAGGAGCAGTCACTCCCAATTGGAATACTTCCCCATGTTTACAGTGAGTGAAGAGAGGAATTATCAAAGGTTGGCATAATGAGTGGAAGTCTGGAAAGCTACTTAAACTTTAATCTATCACATCTTTTTAAAAACTTTTGATTTATTGTGGGTTTCACATCATGTACCCAGCAATGTTCATTTCCCCATTCACTCATATCCACCCTCTGCCCTGGCAACATCCTCCCTCAAGTAAAACACACACACACACACACACACACACACACACACACCAACAAACCATAGAGGACAACTCAACATGGAAGCTGCTGTAGAAAGTCACAATGTATCCCACAGAATATCCTTCTGTCCACACATCTTCAATTGCAATGGGTCATTGGTCTGGTTTAAGATCTCTAGCTTCTGTGACTCCATCAATATTGTATTCTCATTAGATCCCCTCCTAGCCATCCTGATGCTGCCCTGTGTCATGGAGATGCTACAGCTTTAGAACAGCAGGACTGGACCTTTCATGCATCTCAACTGTTCATAGATGATACGGATTTTGGAGTAGGACAATTCAGGGCACGGAATCTGGGCTCACAAGACAAGTTAGCCATGCTGTCAAGGTTAACATACAGTTGATACGAAAGGATTTGGACTTTATTTCAGCATTGAAGGGAAGACAGAAAAAACAGGAGAGGTCACTGTAATCTTTGCAGTTTAGGGATATGCATACTGTATGTCCTGCAAGCATGGTTACAGAAGAACAGGAATAAGGCAGGAATAAGGTAGAAGGATCCAGGAAATCGGAAAGGCTAAGGGCCTTTTTAGCTTCTCCCTACTGTAAAGTGGGAAAGAGCACCAGAACCTCCAATGGTGGCATCTTAAAAGCCTGAGAGCCTGGAAGTTCTTTTAGTCATCTGCACATCTTTCTTCTTCATAAAATTTAATGGACATCTATCGTTTTCTGTGCCTATGTTCTCCAAAGCACTTGCCGCTAGTGACAGGAACATCTAAAGTGTTGTTAATCTTAACTGGGATGCATTCTAAATATAAAATACATACAAATTTTTAAAGATTTATCACAAAATATAAGATCAATAACTTTATATTGGTTATATGTTAAAATATTTTTGTAATATATTGGGTCAAATAAGAATATAATTAAGTTAGTTGTACCTGTTTGTTCTTATTCCTTTGTAAGTGGCTGCTTGAAACTTTAGCATTATATATGAGGCTTATGTCTATGGGCTGTGTTGTATTTATACCGGACAGAAACATCTGGCATTATTCTCAATACTAAGAACACAGGAAAATCAAGGTAAATTTTTCATGAGAGCTTATATTATTCCACGTCAATCTAAGCAATCATAATAAACCAGCTGTGGTAGACCATGCCTGTAACCCCAATATCCAAGAGACTGAATTGGAAGAGTTGCACATTAGAGGTTCACCTGGGCTACAGTCAGTTCAAGACCAGCTAGAGCAAGATAAAGACCCCCTATTTCTAAATATAAATAACAACAAAAGTATGAATAAGCATATTCTTTATTGTAACCAAGAATTGCCAAACAACTTGATACCTGAGTCTGTTCTGTGACCTGTTTGGTAACAAGGAGTTATTCAGAGGTTGTTTGGTCTACCTCGTCAGAAACATCTTGGCGTTCTGCCTGTGGATCGGGTTGTAGCTCTCAGCTATTTCTCTAGCACCATGCCTGCCGGCCACCATGCTCCCAGCATGATACTCGTGGACTAAGCCTTTAAAACTATTGTTTATGGGAGATGAACACCTAAAGAATGGCCCAAATGTTATGAATGAGGCCCCACTTGGAGTTTAAAAAGAAAGCAAAGAGAAAGAAGAAACAGAAATAGAAATGGAATACAAATTGTAATGGCAGAAAGACACTCAGAGAGAAAAATATGCCAAAGATATTGGCATGAGCCTCAGAGAACAGCCCATTGGTATTCAGGTGCAAAATGTAAGGTATAACAAATGCCACAAGTGGGGTCATGTGAACTCAGATGGAGAATGGCCGTTTGTTTTGTCCTTCTCAAATCAATACAAGTTCAATTCATAGTGACAGCTCAGGGCCATCGATGCACCCCACAGAGCTGATAGCAGAGATGTGAAACAATGGGTTTGCACTGAAACAAAATGTACTGGAGGAAACTTGACCACAACTGATTCATCACAGCACCATGTTGAAAGTGATGGTGAAGAAGGCCCTTTAGAAGTTGAATTCTAAAAGTTGCTGACAACCAAAAATAGAAGCTTCTCCAGAAATTGGATAGACTTGGGGAAAAAAGGGGGGAGAAGGAAATAAGAAAGAAGAAAAGGTTACTGGAGAGTATACACACAAAAAATAAAAACTTTCCCTCCTCCCCCTCTTCCTTCCCCTCTTTGCCCCTTCCTTCTCCTCTTTTCCCCCTCCTCCTCTCCCTCCTCTTCTCCTTCTTTCTCCTCCCTATCCTCCTTCTCTCTTCCCCCTCTTCCCTCTTTTCCCTCTCCTCCTTCCACTCCTACTTCTCCTCCTCCTCCTTCTCCTCTGAGACTTCAAAAAGCACAAGTGAGAGTGACAGCGAAGAGAAAAGGGGAAGAAAAAGAAAAAGAAATGGATATTCAGAAACTACAACCAGTGAGTTCAAAGAGACAAGTCTACAGAGACTCTTCCTGAAGAAGTCTCTAGCAGCCACAGTGACAGGGAAAAGGCCAAGGAAAAAATAAGGTTCTGAAACAAGAGAGTTCTCGGGAGAATAGCAGATAGGTCCATTTGTTTCTGAGGCATGTTTAAAAGTCATCATCATTGTTCAGAGAAGAAAGGGTCTGACAGAAATTGGAGAATCCAAAGTCATTGCCAGGCTGAGAACAGGAGCAGAAGCCCAGGCAAGAGTCCTGATAGTCAGAAGTAAAATGAGAAACTGGCCACAGCGGACTCTCAGTGAAGAGCAGAATGGAAGAAAGGACACAGCAAGTCCTACGCTGATGAATACAGAGGAGAGTGCAGGGAACACACAGGAGATGAAGGGAGGAGCAGAGGGCACACAGCACTGGGGCCATTACCTGGGAAGAAAGGGGCTCTGTTTTCTTACTGAATATCTTTAGCAAGAGCGTGTGTGCACACACATGCAAATGTATGCACATGAGCACACACACATACAATTTAAAAGTCTCTTATTAAAAAAAAATCTTTGCACCCAGGGAAGACAGAAGCACTGAAGTCCCTGCGTAAGCAGAGATCTTTCAAGACCTCCAAGGACAACTGAGGTAGGAGACCTGAATCATCTCATAAGACTAAAGTGATGCTGGCCATACCCAGAGAACATGTAGTGTCAATGCCACAGATGTGTTATATTCTCATTCCGCACATTTAAAATTATACTAATGTATAATTGTATTGCTCTGGTGAGTTAGCTTCTAATTTCTTGGTACATTGTAATTTTATAGTCGATAAAGATATGAAGGATTAATACTTTCTTTGTATGATCAGTAACATTTTGACTAATCTTTTAACACTGGAGATATGCTATATTTTTCTTTTTAGTGGGATCTCTTTGGATTGGGCTGAGAAAGCCTGCCCTCTATCCAAGCTCTCATTTCATTCACTGTGTCTCGCCCACTCTCTACTCATTCATATTCCATAACTTAGGGGCCGGGCTTGCCAATGGCCTTCAGCTTTCCACTTTATGACAGCCCCTGTCAGCCTCATGGACAACTGAGCCTCTCATTATTCTGACCTAGAAGGTTCATCATGATGCAGGGACCTGTCATCATGCCAGCCTTGACACTAAGGAAGTAACATACGGTAGTCAACATTCAAATTATTCAGTAAGTAGGATGCAGTAGGCACTATCCAATCAGGACAGATGTCTATAAGGCACTGGGTTAGCCAGACCACTGAACTTCTGCTGTATGCCACCCTGCATGCTCCATCCCACCTAGGTCCTCAAACAAGAAAGAGCTCCCAGGAGGTCCTGTTATGTTGCTAACGTCAGGCCACCCTGATTCTGCAGAGCTGTCCCTATAGAATCTGACTTTCAGTGCCAACACTGTTTATCAAAACACAGAGGCCAATATAACGGGAGAGAAGGGCATACAGCCAGATAGTCTGAGAAACAGTAGACTATATTGGTAGTTAAAGTTACAAATATCATGGGATTGGATCCTAACTTCCATAACAAGCCAAGGTGGTCTCAGCTGGTCATCACTACCTCTATTCCTTTTGTAAAAGGGCGGGGGGGGCATAAAACTAAATCCTCAGGAGGCTTTCTAAGAACAATTAAGAGATTACCCAGAAAACTCTTAGAACAGTAATTATCCCTTATTACTGGGTCCATTTTCGAGAATTACAAGACCTCTTTCTCTCCTGGAGTAGAGCATAGAACTAAAACACTCCAACTCTGCAGGAAGTGTCCTCCTTGACCGAGTCTTGATTAGAGGTTTCTTGGTATAGTAAATAGTAAAGAATACTATTCCTAATTTTGGAGCTGGACCACAAGCCTCCCCCCACAATACAGCTACCTGAGAGAAGGTATCTCTGACAATAAAATAGACTTATGGTCTTCTTCAGCAGAGAATGTATTTGGAAAAATGGGAAGATTGCTTACCCACAAGCTAATGCCCTACCCACACTGTGGAAGTATGGACATCACACCAAATGCACCAGTCACCTTGGACACTACAGTCTCAGACTTCTGATATATCTTGGACAGAATCCAAAAATCACTGACCTAAAAGAATGAAGGAGCTAGATGCTCTTATGAAAATGAGAAGGAAGAGGGAGAGGAGGAGGAGGGGGAGCAAGTGGGGAGAAAGAGGAGGAAAGAAAAAAGAAGGGAAGGAAGGAAGGAAGGAAGGAAGGAAGGGAGGGAAGGAGGGAGGGAGGGAGGGAGGGAGGGAGGGAGGAAGGAAGACCATAGTTTAAAGTTCTAATCTCCCAACCCCATATAAATCCCATGCTGGATGAGCAAGGTGGCCCTTATATAATTCTAGCCTTAGAAGTTGTACAGGGAATCTCAGAGCAAGTTCACTAGGAGACTGGATGCTATCAGTAAGCTCTGGGTTTGATTTCAAAATACTGCCTAAAAAGACTAAAGTGGAAGATCCCCAGCATCAACCTTGAGCTGCCATACAGACACATGTGCACCCATACACATGTGAACATGGCACACACATGGAGGGAG
>NW_021604597.1:16139716-16143321 GCF_004785775.1 Grammomys surdaster | reverse complement strand
GAGAGAGAGAGAGAGAGAGAGAGAGAGAGAGAGAGAGAGAGAGAAGAGGGGAAGGAGAGGGGAAAGGAGAGGAGAATGGAGAAGTGGAATGTCATCTAGGGATTTAGGATTTTGTTTGTTTGTTTGTTTGTTTGTTTGTTTGAGGTTGGTGTTTTGTTTTTAAAAACAGGGTTTCTCTATGTTGTTCTGAATGTTCTCAAACTCACTGTGTAGCCTAAACTGGCCCCAAACTCACAGACCTCCACCTGCCTCTGCCTCCAGAGTGCTGGGAGTAAAAGCATGTGCCACCATCACCTGGCCTGGCCTAGGGATCTAATGAGAACATTTTCTCAAGAACTTGTCCATTAATGAGCCAAGCCTATTGTGACTTTCATTAATCATTCGGGGTTTTGCAACATCCCTGTGTCAGTCATCACTCAATTTGTTTGTCACTGTGCCAAACATAATAGAGCTATAGGGAGGAAAGGGTTACTTTGGCTTATAATGCCAGAGATGCCAATCTTGGTTACTTATTGCTTTGGGTACATCATGGTGGAAATATGTGATGGAGGAATTCTCTTCATCTCGTGGTGGTCAAGAAGTAGGTGGAGAAGAAGAGGAGAGGAAAAACAAGAGGGAGGCAGGCATGGATTTCAATGCTCTCTTTAAGAGAAGGTGTCTGATTATCTAACTTCCTTCCTCTAGGCCCTGCCTTCTGAAGGCTGTCCAAGCACTCCATGGGCTAGGGACTAAACTTTCAGCCTATATACTTCATTAAGGGGCATTCATATTGCAACTATTACAACCCCCAAAAGAGAGAAGTACTAGCTCCAGGTTAAGGAATCCAACACTAGATGTCCAAGCCACTAGAATTCAACTCTTAAAGAATGCCTTAATTGAAGCATCTTTAATCCCAAGCTCATCTCTCCAATACCATATTAATAGAATTAATGACGTT
Source organism: Grammomys surdaster (assembly GCF_004785775.1). NCBI lineage: Eukaryota > Metazoa > Chordata > Mammalia > Rodentia > Muridae > Grammomys > Grammomys surdaster. Next base: position 16,142,384 of record NW_021604597.1, on the reverse strand, counting down.
GTGAAAGCATTAATTGTGTTTGAGCAATGCTGTCTGTACACACAGTGGCATTTCAAAAGGCATGCGTAGAAGTTTATTTTAGACTCAGCAATTTACAGCTCTCACATTGTCTCGCTATTACAGAAAGACTACTTTAAAATTATGATGTGAAGACATTTAATTAACTTTTAATTGAAATGACTCCAGGAAGAAAATTATAAATAGCACATTCGTCTTAGCTGTGTTTTCATTAAAAGACACAGAAAGTGATCAATGGATGGTGAACAATGAACCACATTGCACGGAGTGTGGTTGCCCAACGATGACTCGCAGAACTTTCTAGAGTAATGAGTTAGTGGAGCTGTTCCCAGTCAATGAGCCCAGAATTCTCAAAATGAACCACCGGGGCGCCACTTAGCATCTTCTACTTGTGAGAAACAGGCAGTATAGATTGAACTGAAGCTGTAACTCAGTAATACAGAACACACCTGGCAGGTACAAGTGGTTGACACCTAAGGGGGGGGGATCCGCAACCAGGTGAATTTTAGATACAATTTAGTGGAATAATATATTCTGACCTTTGCCCTTCACCTCAGAGCATATAATTTTACATCACAATAACATGAGAGCTTTTAGTGTCCAGAAGATCAGAGGACATGAAAGGAAAAGCCCGGATCCTACAAACTGTCACACTGGGCTTTGGATACTGACCCCATTACAGCTTTGCAAGCACAAGATATTCAGTGATCAAATCTGGGCTTGCTCATTTTCTTACACTCCATAAATAATTCAACAATAAATAACATTAGTTATTTCTACTTCTGAACTATATCAGGGATCCACGCTCTTCTCCATTTCACTACCATCGAGATTCGCAATCCTATCACCCCCAAATGATTACTACCTGACAGCTTCCTAAGGGTTCTTTATATTGTAGACTGGAATCATGCAGTGGCTTGCCTCTGCCCATGTGTGTTTCTTTCTACTCAGAGTAAGATCTCTTTGCTGCTCCTCAGGTCCTTCAGCTACACTCTCATCTTGGGACTTATCATTACTGTTCCCTCTTCTTGAAATTTCCTTACAGTAGCCTTGTGGAATGTAGCCCTATGGAATGAACTACATCCCATACCTGTGAGAGATTATTTTTGCTTGGTTTAAAGTGGGTGAATCAACCTACTTTTAGTTTGGACCTTTCAGGTAGGAAGACACACACTTTGATCTGGATCCCGAAGCAGGAAGACACACCTTTAATCTGAACTGCACCTTCTGCTGAAGGCCTATATAAAGACAGAGAAGATAGAAGGTTTTTTTGTTCTTTGCCTGATCCTAATTCTTTGGAGTTCCAGCATTTACTGATGACCAGTTAAGACATACAGCATTGTGAAGTGAGCAACTTCTGGATTATTGAACTTTCATTCTTAGCAAGCTATTGTTGGGTTAGTTGGGCCACAGCCTAGAAGTGATTCTAATAGCACCCCCCTCTCTAGAAGATCCTAACTAATACACCTCTCTAGATAGCTGCATGTATTTCTTGCTTTCTGTCCTCCTCCAGTGGTACTTCAAGTGTTACCTTCTGAGTGATGCCTATGAACTTTGTACTTGTGACTTTCATGCAAACAGAAAATACCAAGATATCTAAAAAACTTTAACAGCAGAAAAATAAGTGGGTTGATTTGGGAATAGAATGAAGAAAAGGAGTCCCCTCTTTTTCTTGTTATACTTTTATATTTGACAATGGAATAATTAAGGAAACCTCACATTATAATAACACTGAGTAGCAACCCAGATTAGCACCCTACTAGTTGTAGAGTCTCCAGTTGATATGCTTTTTCTGTCTAGTGTGATTGTCATGATCTAGTACAGATGACACTGGGTAGAACCTTATTTCCTTGAGGTTGGAAATTGCTAGCTCTGGCATATGACTGAGGCTTTTGGGTTGTTTTTTTTTTTTTTGTCCCTTCTGCCACATTGCTACTTACATGAGACACTTCTCCTGGCTTCTTGAAACATCCAACCAAGCTCCAAACAGTCCAATGGGTGTACTGACTTCTCAGTGTGATGCCCAAGGACATGTCACCTTTTCAAGACTTGAGGCATAGCCTGCCACCTACTCACATCTGTGAACTGTACCAGCTGGTAATGTGTGAGCTGGCCTTACTAGAAGACACAGTTCTCAGATTGGTGGTTCAAATTCACATAAAGTATTTCCCACGCACAAGAGGCTAGACACTCATCCTTTGTCACCGAGAAAACTCCAAATTGACAACAAACATCCAGGATCATCGCTTTAGAAATTCTGGGCTGGAGAGACAGCTCAGTTGGGTAAAATCCCTTGCTGTGTATGTATGAGGACCTGAGTTGAACCCACATAAAAGCCAGACACTGTGCCACATGTGTCTGTGATAACGGGACACATACAAAGATATTCTAGGTGGAGACGAGAGAGTTCCTGGAAGATCAGCTCATGGTGCAGCCAGCCTGGCACACAGGGAGAAAAAATGAAAACGAGACCTTGTCTCAAACAAGGTAGAAGGGAGAAAGACTAACAACACCTAAGGATGTCCTCATGTCCTCTGCATGAGCTCCATGGCATATGAACTTCTATATGCCCAGGAATGCTACAAACACACACACACACACACAGAGAGAGAGAGAGAGAGAGAGAGAGAGAGAGAGAGAGAGAGAGAGA
>NW_021604597.1:16128266-16139706 GCF_004785775.1 Grammomys surdaster | reverse complement strand
AGAGAGAGAGAGAGAGAGAGAGAGAGAGAGAGAGAGAGAGAGAGAGAGAGACAGAGAGACAGAGAGACAGAGAGACAGAGAGAGACAGACAGACACACACAGTGAGAGAGAGAGACAGACAGACACACACACACAGGAACAGAGACACAGAGACAGAGACAAATACACAGAGACAGAGAGAATTTTAAAAGGGAAAAAGAAAATAACAGAATCTTATGGAAGAGTAACTGAAGAAAGAAAGATACTCGCGAGTACTATGGTGAGACTGTGTAATGTACTCTCTCACTAACTGGGACATAGTGACCAAGTTACCTCATCTACAGGGTAAGGGACTTAGGAAGATGGCTGCTGATCCCTGCTTCCCACACATCATAACCTTCCACTGCTTCAATGCTGAGTTCTTGCCATGTGCAAGACCCTGAATAACTATCCCATAACTGCTCTTAGGAAATCAAGAGGCAGTGTCACAGAGGAAGAAATTGACACTGGAGAGGACCTGGAGAAGTTAATCACAAGCTTCAGACTGATGGAAGTGTCAGCTATGTTTGACTGGCAGAAAGGACACTACACTAGTACTCATTTGCTTTTCGTGCCCTGCTTCCTCTTTCTATAATATCTGTTGCTCAGAGTGGATTCTAGGATCCTTGCACTACCTAGCAGCCCTACTGGTACTGAACAACACTCCCTCACCCAGCCACTGTCTATGCCTCAGTTCTGTCATCTATTAAATGGGAATGTTCCTTTGGTTTGACCCTATATGAGTCACTCTGGCCTCTGTGGGAGGAAGGTGGAATCAGAGCATGCTCAAGTAGAGTAGTCCACTGTGCTCAGAGGAGACCTGTGGGCTATATAGCAGTAGATTATGGTGCTGAGGCACAGGCCTGGGGTTTATGGCATAGGCTCTGTGGTACTCACACTGGTCATGGCTCTTTAACAGAGAAGCTAAGAGAATAGAGTTTGATGGTGTTCTGTTAAGGTTACATGGGAAGCCAAGCAAGAGAATGAAGGTGCCTTGACTCAAGACTCCGACCTTCCTAAGGAATCAAATGTAAATGTTCCCCTTTCTCCATAGATGTCTCTACTGCCCTGGAAGCCACACTGACACAACTGCAGCCAGCTGTGGAGCTTCAGGAGGAAACATTTTCCAGAGTGACAAAGGCGAAGTGTACTTCCACATGTGGCCCCGAGAATGCAGCCAAGCCGGTCCAGCAGATATCTCTAACTCAAAACAGCTGTAGACTCCCATACTACCACAGCTGGGGATTGCAGAATAAGACAGCAGGACTGGAGAACCCAGAGTGTGCGCAGAGAATGCTTCCCAGAACCTACCAGGGCTCAAAACGCACCCCTAGAGTTATCTCTGAAGCAGGCATTCTACAAGATGCTTGGAATCAGGGGGCTTAAAAAGAGGAAAACGGATTTGGGTTTTCATGTGACTGTGGTCACTAAATTGTGACTGAACCTCATGACATCAGGGTATTCATCGGACAGTGGAGCCCTCTTCTTAAACATCTAGCATAAGCTTAAGAAATCCCACGTGAAATATTCCCTGCTACAGAATATGTTTCCTCGATGATGATGACGATGACGATGATGACGATGATGATGATGACGATGATGATGATGACGATGATGATGATGACGATGAAGATGATGATGACGATGACAACGATGACGATGACGATGATGACGATGATGATGATGTAAATGATGGACTGTAAACCGTAAGATATAATAAATCCTTTCTTTTCCAAGCTGCTCTTGAACAGTGTCTTGTCACAGAAACAGAGAAGGAAACAAGAGCACCCTCCTCCAGTCTCTTTCACTTACCACTGCCCATGCCTGCTCAACTATGCCTATGTTATCCTCCTATCCCAGGAAAGTAGAAATCTTTCTGCCAGCTTACTACTACACTCCCTTAGTCCCTAGGTCAGTATCTGCCACATAGTAGGCACTCAATAATTATTTTTTGAATAAATTAATCAATAGCTCCAAGACTGCTCCAACCTGCTTCTCACTGTTAATAATTTGTTCAAGAAATACTTGATAAATAGCAAACATTAAAACTTTAATGAAACATCCTTGAGATCTAGGGTAGAATTTTGTTTGGGATAAAACATTAGAACTAACTAGAAATGTAGTGGAAAGATGTAGTGAGAAAATCAGAAAAAAAATAAAATAAAACCATCCGTGGTATTGTGTACACTCAATACTGGCTGGCTCGTCAGTGTGTTTTTGTCTTGGTTTATGTTTAAACCAATGCCCCAAAATTACAGTCGCTGATTTGTTGCCAAATAAATTTCTGACTTTAAAACAACTTTATTTCAAGCTTGATAAATGGCTTTTGTCACGAGGCAAAGTAATTAAGGAAGCAGTGTTCACAGTCGCCAGGCGGGGGCTGACATTGCTCCTTCCCAGCATTTTGTTACCTGCCTGACAGAATTGGCAGAGCTCACAGAAAGGCTCAGGGCTGAGCTATATGCATTCCCTCCTGGCAGGAACATTGTCAGAAAGATATATCACTCCCTCTACCAATCAGCCTCTGTGTCCAAGGACCATGGCAAGCATGCTGGCACAAGCAGCCAAGCCCCTCTTGCCACAAGGAGAATTTAGCTATTAATGGTGAATATTCCCAAGCTGAGACCTTCTCTCTTCTTGGACCCCTACTGTGCACTCTAACCATATTCCCCACAAGTGGTATTTTGTTAATAACTCAACAGACATCTCGAGGCAGGTTCTTCTGAGCTCCAGAATTACCCTCTTGAAGAAGAGAAAAAAAGAACCCAACGCATTATGCAAAGTACAGTCTCCATAGCACATCTGAAGAAACAGATTATTCGCCCCACCCCAGGCTTAACTTAAGAAATTGACTGTAAAAAAAGCTGAGTCTCAGAGAGATGGTGTGAATTTTTTGATGGCCACATGGCTAACCAAGAGTAATATCTTTATGTGTGTTCAGCAATGTGTCCATGAACGATAGAGGCACATTCTGGAAAATATGCTGTTAGATGATGTGGTCCTTGGACAACAATATAGAGAACATTTGCACAAATTCAGATGGTGGAGGACAATCACTTGGCACGGTAGGTTGATGAGATCAAGGATTATATTAAATGCAAAATGTACTACACACTGCCAGCATGTATGATGACATGTGTGTCACACACTGTTTCACGGTAAACTTTGGGGGGATAGATGTGGAGTGGAGCAGTGTGGCTTTTTCCTCAGAGCATGCTATGATCATACCATCATTGTCTCGGAGTAGAAGCTACCTTGACCTGATACCCATGACAACCAAATAAACAGAACAATACAATGATAAATACGTCTATGGTGATATTAACGAAGCAACTGATATACTTCCTATAAAGGAGGATGGGAGGTCACAGAACCCTTGCCAGGGATTCTAGGCATCATTCCCACCTATCCACTCTGCCTCAATTACAAGTAAGCTTGAGAGACGCTAGAGGGGAGGGAAAGGTTAGCTAAACGTGAGTCTTAATGATTCAGCCTCTGTAAAGCTACTACACATGTTGTAAAGCCACTATCCATATTGTAAAGCCACTATCCATGTTGAAAAGCTACTATTGATGTTGTAAAACCACTATCCATGTTGTAAAGCTTCCACCCGAGCAGCAATGAAGCTATTTCCAGGCCTCTCCCATTCTCGTAGGTATCCACCAGCCATGCTATTAAAGCAATCCTAGTGAACTCCTGATTTACCAACTTGATTTAAGCAGAAGGAATCCTTACTTGGGTCTCTGGCTAGTGTCCTACCTGGTGTGAAAAACCATTTGTTCACCTCTCTACCAAAAAGATGATGCAACTCATATGCACAGAGTAGTACTTTGAGATTATATGACTATTGGCATTTTAATTTTCTATTAATTTTTTCTTTTTCTTTTTCTTTTTACACTCCAGATTTTATTCCCTTCCCAGTCCATCTTCTGACTGTTCCACATTCCATACCTCCTCCTCACACCCCTGTCTCCAAGAATATGTCCCCACCCACCCCCACCCTACCAGATCTCTAAGCTCCCTGGAGCCTCCAGTCTCTTGAGGGTTAGGTGCATCTTCTCTGACTGAATCCAGACCAGGCAGTCCTCTGCTGCAAATGTGTTGGGAACCTCACGTCAGCCAGTGTATGCTGCCTGGTTTTTGAGAGATCTCAGGGGTCCAGGTTAATTGAGACTTCTGGTCCTCCTACAGGGTTGCCCTCCTCCTCAGCTTCTTTCAGCCTTTCTCTAATTTAACCACAGAGGTCAGCAGCTTCTGTTAAATTGGTTGGGTGCAAATATCTGCATCTGACTCTTTCAACTGCTTGTTGGGTCTTTCAGAGGGCAGTCATGATAGGTCCCTTTTTGTGAACGCTCCATAGCCTCAGTAATAGTGTCAGGCCTTGGGACCTCCCCTTGAGCTGAATCACACTTTGGGCCCGTCACTGGACCTTCTTTTCTTAGGCTCTTCTCCATTTCCATCCCTGCAGTTCTTTCAGACAGAAACAATTTCGGGTCAGAATTTTGACTCTGGGATAGCAACCCCATCCCTCACTTGATGCCCTGTCTTTCTGCTGGAGGTGGAAGTCTTTCTCTGTAAGTTTCCTCTCCCTGATGTAGGGCATTTCATCTAAGGTCCCTCCCTTTGAGTCCCGAGAGTCTCTCACCTCCCATGTCTCTGGTACATTCTAGAGGGTTCCCCAACCTCCTACCTCCCGCGGTTGCCTGTTTCCATTCTTTCTGCTGGCCCTCAGGTCTTCAGTCCTTTTCCTCCACCCAATACCAGATCATGTTCCCCTCTCCTCCCTCCCTGTTCCCTTTCCCTCTCAGGTCCCTCCTTCCCCCCTTGTGGTTGGTGTTTTAATTTTAAAGACTCACAGCAGCTACACTATTTCATATTCCTATTTACCACAAGTTTCCAAATTTCTCCACTTTCTGATATTTTCATTTGTAGTTTTATTTATTTGATAATGGCCATCCTAATGAATGTGAGTTGTCTAAACATACTTTTAATTTCAATTTCATCAGCGATTAATAATATTAAGGGCTTTTTCAATGTGGATAGTGGTGAACATGTCTCTTTGAAAAGTCTCCGGTGTTTTGTACAGTAAGCCCCTTAAATGACCAAGGTTAAATTCTGACAACCCATGTGGACATCCTCAAGGTTCCAATCTGCTATACATTTTCTAGCTGAAATATATCTTCACTTTATTTCAGAATAGTTATGAAATTTATATGTGCTGTGCTAGTTATTTATTAATTATGTACATTAAACTCTATTAAAACACTGGTATACATGAAATAGCCTAATCACATGAGATATATACCTAGAGGAAAGATAATGTCTTACCAGGAGGTGTTTTTCTCCATACTCCTTTAAAAAATATAATGCAATGGATAGATGTGTATTGCTCTACAGAGATGTAAGCACTTTGTAGATGTGTGTCTTCTTTACAGCAGCAGAAGTACACTGAAATTGTTTTTTCATGGCTCACTAATAGCCAGAGATGTGTTAGTGGGACTTCCTCCAGAGACCTGGGTTAGCTGGACCAAGCATGCAGCAGTCTTGCAGGATGATCATGCTGGACAGCTTCCCAGACCTGGTCTTAATTAAGGGTCTCAGTTCCGCAACATCAGAAGTTGTCTCAAGTGTGGATTTATCTTTCCCACTGTAACTCTCTTGAGAACCCTTTTCTAGGGAAACTGAATGGGCATTTGTGAGTTTGGAAATGTGAACTGATTTATTGCAATAAATGAAGTCTTATATTCACAATGCACAGGGGAAAGACCTGCAAAGTCCTATCTTCTAAGCACTATATGACCATAGCAATAATCAACTCACATCAGCTGCATTGCCTGGCACTGAGCCTTCACAAGACTATCCTAGCCAATGGCCAGCTCTGGATATGGTGCAGGGATAGAGATGGGGGTAAAGGGGCATGGAACACTACCATTTACTGCTACACCACTGCCAAATAATATTTTGGGAGTAGAATTCAAATATATATCCACTGGTGAGCACTCCAGGCTCCAATGCAGAATATCAAACCTATAGTCACACAGATGGACCTCATTAAACTCAGTGGAACAAAAACAAGTCACAAATATGGGAAACAGATTTCTAAGAAAAAAGGTGGGCTAGCAGAGGTAAGGGAGACAAGAGAGGGTAGGAAAGAGAATAAGCAGAATGCATTGTATATATGTATGAAATTCTCAAGAATAGGTTTATTGTTAAGAGAAAATAGAGAAATCTCAAATAAATAACTCAGTTACGTACATCTTGTGTCTTCAAATAAAACAAGAACAAGACCATGAAGAGAAAGAAATCATAAAGGTCAGGACAGAAATGAAAGAAACAACGACAGCAACGTGAGCATAAATTAAACAAACAACTGGTTAGATAAATGACAAACTCTTATCCAAACAAACAAAAAAGATAGAGAAACACAAACTTTAAAAATTAAAAATGAGATATTAAAGTAAACATCAATGAAAGTTAAAAGGTCATTGGGAGATACTTTTAAAACCTATATTCTAACAAATTGGAAATGTGGAAGAAATGAGTAAATTCTAGACACATATGACCAAAACTGAGTGATAAAAAAAAGTTAAAAATATACATAATGAGCAATGGTTTTGAAGCAGCAATCATCAATCTTGGATCATAGAGAAACTGTGGGCCAGATGGATTCATCAATGCTGACTCAATGGTGCCTAACAGAACTAATAGCAGTACTTCTTGAGATAATCCATAAAATAAAGGTGGAAGAATAACTACAAAATTCACAAAAGCTATATAACCCTGACACCAAAACAGAGAAGACAATAGCAACAAAATAACAATTATCAATAAACGCTGCTCATTGATATCTCTGAACATCAATAACTTTAACATTCCAATAAAAAGACGCAGACTACCAGAATGGATGGGAAAACAGGATCCATTTTAATCTGCCACATTCATTATACACATCTTAACATCAAGGATAAAGCATTCAGGATAAAAGAATGTGAAAAAATATTCTAAGAAAGTAGACTAGGTAACAAACAAAAACTGATCAGAAGAAATAAGGGAAGGGAGTCATTAAATACTCATCAAAGGGAAAAATCCATGGGGAAAAAATTACAAATCTTGACATCTATGCAATAAAGACAAAGGCACTCAAGTTCATAAAAGAAACACTACTACAGCTCAAGTCACATATTGACCGCAACCACTGATAGTCTGACACCTCAACACCCTACTCTAAACAATAGACAGATCGTCCAGACAAAACCAAAACCAAAACTGTTCTGATATTTACAGAACAGTTCACCCAAACACAAAAGACTATATCTTCTTCCCAGTACCTCATGAAACTTTCTAAAACGTTTCTAAAAAAAGAAAATTGAAATACCACCCTGCTTCTTCTCTGACCACCATGGATTAAAACTCAATAGCAACATGGTTTTCTTTAAGGGCCTGGCCACTGAGAGTTTGACCATACTCCAGTGAGTATATGATCAACACAAATTGGACTTGTGGGGTTTTTGGTGGATGAAAATTATTTGGGGGGGGGGGTTCTCTTCATTTTATTAAAGGGGTAGGGAAGTCACAAAAGTGGGGAAGCAGACCTGGGAGAACTGGGAAGTGAATATGATCAGGGTGCATGATATGAAATTCCCAACTAATCAATAAAACTGTTATGTTGGGGGAAAAGGGAGTTGGTTCTTTGAGAAATCAGTAAAATTGACAGAACTTCATCCAAATTAACTGAAAGGAAGAGAGAAAAGATCCAAATTAGTAAAATTAGACATAGCCATGGACATTGAGGCAATTTAGAGAATCATAAGGATATACTTTAAAAATATGTATTCCACCAAAATGGAAAATCTGAAAGTAATGTGTAATTTTCTCAATACACACCACCTACTAAAGTTAAATCAAGATCAGCTAAGCAACTCAAACAGATATGTGGTCCCTAGTGAAACAAAAGCAGCCATTAAAACTTTCCTAACCATATAAAATCCCAGGACCAAATGGCTTTAGACCAAATTCCTCAAAACTTTCAAAGAGGAATTAATGCCAATATTCCTCAAATTAATCTACAAAATAGAAACATTGCCAAATTCACTTTATGAGGCTATTGTTACTCTGGTACCCAAGACACACAAAGATTCAATAAAGAAAGTAGATTACAAACCAACTTCCCTTGTGAACAAAGATGCAAAAATTCTCAGTAAAATACTTGCAAACTTATTCCAAGAATACATCAAAAAGATAATTCACCGTGATCAAGTAAACTTCATCCAAGAGATGCAAGAGGGGCTCAACACATAAATCAATAAATGTAATCCACAATGTAAACAAACTGAAATGAAAAAAAAAACATTATCATCTCATTAGATGCAGAAATGACCTTGTGACAAAATTCAACACCCCATCATGATAAAAATCCTGGGAAGATCAGTAATATAAGAAATATACCTCAACAATTTAAAGCAAGTCATAGCCAAAATCAACTCAAATGAAGAGAAGTTCAAACAATTCCACTAAAATCAGAAACAAGACAAGGTTGTCCATTTTCTTCACACATGCTTAATAGAGTGTTTGAAGTCTTAACTAGAGCAATAAGACAACTGAAGGAAATCAATGGGATACAAATTGGAAAGAAGTCAAAGGATCTTTATTTGCAGATGGTGTGGTAGTATACATAAGAGACCCTAAAAATTCCATAGGAAAACTCCTAAAGCTGTTAAATAGTTTCTACAATGTAGATGAATGCAAAATTAACTCACAAAAAATCAGTAGCCTCCCTATATAGAAACAACAAAGCAGACAAAAAAAGAAATCAGAGAAACAACACTCTTCACAATAGCCTCAAAAGATATAAAATATCTTGGAGTAACTCTAACTAAACAAGAAAAAGCTTTGTATAATAAAAACTTTAAGACTCAGAAGAAATGGAAAGATGCCCCATGATACCATCCTACCAAAAGCAGTCTATAGGTTCAGTGCAATCTCCATCAAAATTCCAGCACAATTCTTCACAGATCTTGAAAGAACAAATTTAAGCTTCGTTTGGAAGAGGAAAAAACAGGATAGCTAAAACAATCCTGTGCAATAAGGGAACTCTGGAGGTATCACCCTGACCTCGAATTGTACTACAGAGCTGTAGTAATAAAACCAGCATGGTTTCAGCACAAAAACAAACACATTGATCACTGGAATTGAATTAAGGTCCAAGCATAAACCCACATACCTATGAACACCATTTTTTAAAATAAAGAAACCAGAAATACACACTAGAAGAAACACAACATCTTCAACAAATGGTGATGGTTAAACTGGATGGCTGCATGTAGAAGAATGGAAATAGATCCATACTTATCACTCTGCACAAAACAACTCCAAATAGATCAAAACCTCAACATAAAACCAGATATTCTAAACCTGATAAAAGAAAAAGTGTTTGAATAGCCTTGAACTCATTAGCGCCAGGGAAGGCTTTCTGAACAAAACACAATTAACATAGGCACTAAGATCAACAGTTAATACAGGACCTCGTGAACCTGAAAAGCTCCTGCATGACAAAGGACATCATCATTCAAACTGGCACTATGCAGAATATGAAAGACTTTTAACGGCTACACATTTGATTGAGGGCTAATATCAAATTTTATTAAGGAGTCAGAAAACTAGATATTGAGAAAAGAACCCAATTAAAATGAAATACAGATCTAAACAGAATTCCTCGAAGAGAAATGACTAAGAAATGCTTTAAAAATGACCAACATCCTTAGCCATCAGGGAGATGCAAATCAAAACTACATTGAGATTTCATTTCACACTCATCACAATGGCCAAGATAAGACAAATGACAGGTCATGCTGGCCAGGATGTGGAGTAAGGGGAACACTCATCCATTGATGGTGGAAGTACAAATTTGTACAGCCTCTATCAAAATCAGTGTTGATGTCCCTATGGAAGATGAGAATGGATCAACCTCAAGATCCAGCTATTCTTCTCCTGGGCACATAGCCAAAGGACATTTCATCATATCAGCTGTAGGAGAAAGCTTCTCTGATGATGGGCACTTGTAAAACCATGTTCTGGAAACAACCTAGATGTCTCTCAAAAGATAAAGAAAACGTGGTATGTTTACACACTGGAATATTACTCAGCTGTTAAAAAATTAAATCATGAAATTCTCAGATGAGTGGATAGAACTAGAAAAAAGAATCATCCTGAGTGAGGTAACCCAGATCCAGAAAGATAAATGTGGTATAAATTCACTTATATGTGGATATTAGCTGTTAAGCCAATGGTAATCAAGTTACAACCCACAGAACCACAAAGGTTAGGTACAGTTATGTATAGATTTTTGAAGGGGATTAGAATGGGAGAATCACATTGGGAGAGGGAGGGAGAGGGAAGGGGGACAAGGGAGAGAGTATGGTGAGAGACATCTAAAATTAAGAGCCATTTGAGAGATAGCATGATAACCTAATACAGTTAAAATACACACACACACACACACATGAAATTTTATACATATGTGAAATTTTATATATATGAAATTGCCAAATAACAGGGGAAACAGAGCCCCAGCTGGTCATGTCTTGTCACCAAATGTAGTTCCAGTACCAGGAATAAGTTCCATCTAATTGAGTTGTTAGCCAAAAGGGCCCCATGGTAATCCCAACTCAGGCTGCTGTCAAGACTATATAGGTTGATTTCCACAAACTAATGACAAGGGCCTGTTATTACTGAAGGTTGTGGGACCGTGAAAGGATGATTTGATTTCTGGTAGATTTTGATTTCTCTAGCACTGGCTTAGAGATAGCCGGAGACCCAACAGGTGTCCATTGCCTGTGAGGGGTGGCACATATCTTGCTACGCCCCTGGATTCCAGGCTCCTGACACTCGGTCTAAGATCTCCATTGACCTTCGACATTCAGTCACACAGGGCAACACTCCTACCAGCCCTTCCACAGGTAAAGGGCATGACTACAGGCCTCAGGCCCTAGAGAGATTTCCATATTAATGAGTTACCTACAGGCCAGAGGGCATAGCCAATTACCTATTCTATTCCTAGTCCCTCTTCCCTCCCTATTTAAGTCAGGTCCACCCTGACCTAAGGGGGTGTGCATCCAGATTCAACTACCATCCGCCATGAAAATAAAACCCATGGACTTCCACGTGTCTTTTGGGGGCCCACCTTGGGGAACCGCCAGGAAGGTCTCAACTACCGAGCCATGTCTAATCTCCCTTGGAGAGCTTCTCTGTGTCCCTGTGTCCAGATGCAGAGGCCTGCCTCTTCAAGCAAGCTAGACGACTTCAGCTTCCTGCTGGGTACAGTCAGGACTTCCCTCTCCATTTCTCTCATAGTGGCATCTGAGAGCCCATGTGCTTGAGACCAGTCGGTCCCCTGCCGCCAGGGGACCAGGGATCCCCAATTCAA
>NW_021604597.1:16114329-16128166 GCF_004785775.1 Grammomys surdaster | reverse complement strand
CCCCACCACCACTCTTTCCCTCCCCGTCCCTCTTCTGTTCACCCCCCCCAGCCCGCACGGACACTTCAGACTGAGTTCTCCCCCTGCTGGCGCCCGCACGGTGCCACTCGCAGAGTGAACTCAATTGAGATTCCCGTGCTCCAGTCTCTTTAAAGACATGGGAATCCCAACCACCCAACAAGATTCAAGAACCAGTGCAGACATGCAGACACATCGTTCCCCGCAGAAGTAACACCTAACACAATTCATTGAACATGAAGAAGTCAGACTGGTGCCCACTTAGTCTTCACCCCTACATGCTAGCATCTAGGGTACAGGAAGGTATTGTGAATGCTCCAAAGGGGGGAAACACAAAACATAAACACCAACCTGCCACAAACCTACAAAGGTGTCCTGCCTGCAAGACATGCTAGAGCAATAGTGCCACAAAGTTTGTGAAGTAACCAACCAATATCTGACTTAAGACACACTTCTAATAATGATTTTTAAAAAATAGTTTCTATTGACATTCTGGTATACACATAGATCAGAGCCTTGCTAGCCCATCATCAGAAAAGCTTCCTCCTGCAGCAGGTGGGTACAAACACAGAGATCCACAGAGAGACATTATGCAGAGAATAAGAGACCTTGCAGTGCTCAGCCCTAAACAAGGTGTCTCCACCAAATCCCTCCCACCTTGAAGTTCAGAGAATCCTATAGGAGAGGATGCAGAAAGAGTCTATGAGCCAGAGGGGATGTAGGGCACCAAGAAAGTATAGCCCTCTACATCGACAGAATCTATGCACAAGTGAACTTACAGAGCCTGCAACAGTATGCACAGTCCCTTCACCCTACTGGGTACTGAAGTGAAAAGGAGAAGTGGACTCATGCCTCCATCCCTAACCCAGAAAAATACTACAATTGATAACCACTTGCAAATGAAAATTTAGTTTACTCCAAGGGAGTCTCACTAGAGAAACAAACTACTCTTAAGAGTAGGTTGCATACCAAGCAGTAAACAGCCAACTAAAAAGGAATTCAATGGAATCTCTGCAGATTCTTTGTTTCACGGTATCATTCCAGGGCTTTTCTTTTCCTCTTATTTTTATCTTATCATTTGTTTTTATTTATATGTATTTTCTCTCTATCTTTGCCCTACAGGCCCTTCATGTATATATCATGGTTCTAGTTTGGTGTTGTTACAGGATTCCTGACTGTGGGAACAAGTGGGTCTCTGTCTGTGTCTATTTCCTGTGCCTTTTCTGGGGCCTTTTTCCTTCTGTTTGTTTTGTCCTGTTCTGATATATTGGGTTTTGTTTTATCTTTTATATTATATTAATTAAATTATGTTATGTTATATTATATATTATGTTATATTATATTTATTATTATCCCTTGGAGGTCTGGGTTTTTTTCCTAATGAGAAACAGAAATAAGGTAGCTCCAGTTCAAGATGGAGAGGCAACAGAGGAATTAGCGGGGGGAGGAAACCACAATTAGGATATGTTATGTGAGGAAAAAAAGACATTTTCATAAAAGGAAAAAAAGAAATGCATGGTTAAAAAGAAAAAACTATATACAAATTTTTATACACATAATTATGTGTGTTATAGAAATTTTTAGGTAGTTAATAATATGATTTGTTATGATTTTTCAGACATCCCTAGTGTTATCTTACCTTCCTTATTTTGTATTTACTTCCCTACTCATCCCTAAAGAGCTTTTTTCCCCTGACCAGCAGAGCATAGACTCCAACAATTGTCTTCTGACAACCACACACATGCCACACGTGTATACACACAACGACTTAAATGTAAAATCCTATTCTTTACATAATAAACTTTCTACTAAAATAAGAAGTTTGACATTTTGATCAAAGAAAAAAAACTCAATACTGTAGATATGTCAATACACTTCAATAATCTTCATACTCAATAATAATCCAAATCAAATTCCTAAGGCATTGTCTGAGAATTTCAAGAACTAATTCATGATTTTTATTAAAGTTTTTGGAAAAAAAAACCTCAAGAATATCTATGAAGCTTTTGAAGATAGTAAAAGTAGCTCAGGAATTTCTTCCTTCTCACTGATGGGTATTGAACCCGGATCTTGTCATGCTAAGCAAGTGCTCTACCAATGATCCCCATACTCCTGTTCAGATTCATGGGTCTTTACAAAATGCTCCTAAGATACCAAGACACATTACAAAGCAAACTAATAGTGATACAAAGTTAAACAAACAAAACAGACTAGAAAGTCGATGACTAGAACACTCATAAGCAAGCACTTATTCTGAATAAAAGAAAGCATGGTCTTTAACAATGATAGACCAATTAGATACTCATATTAGGTTGGGGTTGGAGGAACCTGGACTTCTAGTTCACACAGACATATAAATCAATTCCTAACAAACTGTGAACCTAATTACAAAACAGAAAAATAAATCTATGTGCTAACAAATGAGAATCTAATGGCTTTGACCAAGCAAAGATTTCTTCATCAAGATATAAAAGTCTTTGACATAAGGAAAAGACTGATAAGCTGACTTTGCTGGATTAAAACCTATATTTATTCATCAATGATAGTGTCTGAAAAAGAAAACAAAGCTACATGCATCTCTAAACTGCTTATAGCTGATAAGAATTAATATCTAGAAAATGTAAATGACTTTATAACTTAATAATAAAAAAGATAAATATGATAAAAATGAAGGACAAATGATTTTTTAAAACAACACAAAAGAGAACATTTTAGTGGCAACATAATATAGTAAATAATGTTCAGTAGTAACAACCATCAGGAAGGTGCAAATTAATGCTATGATTACTGCTCATCATATATTCACCAAAAACATCCAAAATGTAAAAACATACAAGTGTTGACAAGAGTATCAGTGGCTTCAGATCTGAGTGTAAAGTAGCACAATCACTTTGAAAAACTAGATGTATCTATCTACTCACACTATACACATACCCTATGACTTGCAATTTTAATCATGCAGCTAACAACTCATACATAAGTGTACTTAAAGACATACAAAAGAACTATTCAAGAAGTATTGAATATCTATACAGTGTATTGCTTATAATTAAAAAAAAAATGGAAGAAATTTGAAGGTCCATCAATGATAGCACAGAAAATAATACCATAGTCCTAAGGGGAGCATTAAAAAACAAAGAGAATATAAGCTTTCTAACTATACACCAAGGCATGGGTAATATTCTACCATGTTGAGGACGGACAGAGAAGATGAAAGAATATACATATAACACACTAAAAACAAGCAAAACTTGCCCATAGACATAGAAGCCATAATAGAAATTATTTTAAAGAGATGATGAGGTAGAGGGAATCTATTGGAAGATTCTAGATTGCTGACAATTGCAGTAGTTCTTGAGCCAAATGGTGTTTACTTGGCTGTACTCACTCTGCAAAAATTTATTCATTTATAATTTAAAATGTATCAAAGAAAAAGGCCTAAAAAGAAAGCTCTAGGGAGATAAGTAAAGTACGTACAGAGAAAGCATGGGACTGCAGCTTGAATCATCAGTATCTACATAAGAGCCACACAGCATTACACATCTGTGATCCCGGCACTGGGGAGACACAGGATGCCCAGGGCTTGCAGACCAGCCAGTCTAGCTCAGTCTCTTGAGTTCCAGGTTGAGTGAGAGACTCTGGCTTAAAAGTAAGACAGAGAACCAGTGAGATGACTCAGGAGGTAAAAGCACTCTGCACCAAGCTGTCAACCCCAGACTGCCCTCAAGTATGCACCCACATGTAACACACACACACACACACACACACACACACACCATGGGAATACACACACACATCACTAAATAAATATTTTTTCAAGATGAAGAGCAGTTGAGGAAGATACCAAATGTCCGTCTCTGGCCTCCACATACACATGCATGCATATCTGTGCATGCACATGCAATAACACATAAACAAACACATACTGAAAAAGAAAAGAAATTCAGGTTACTGAGTCATACTGGATTGCTGTGAGTCATACTGGCTTGATTGTGCAAATGGCTAGTATCAACACAAAAATAAAATGTGGACAGAGATGCAGGCAAAACACTGTGTGAAAATGGACAAACAACAAATGCTACCTGATGACAGGGACAGATTGGACAACCAAGGGCTGTGACAAGCACTATAAGCTGGAAGATGAAGGAAGGAAGGAAGGAAGGAAGGAAGGGAGGGAGGGAGGGAGGGAGGGAGGGAGGGAGGGAGGGAGGAAGGAAGGAAGGAAGGAAGGAAGGAAGGAAGGAAGGAAGGAAGGAAGAAAATGCGAACATTTTCCCCTAAGATTTTTGAAACAATGGTCCTGCCAACACTTGGCCTGCCGAGTTCTAGCCCTTAGAAACATGAGAGAATACGTGTATGTACTGCTTATGTATTAGATAAAGCTTGTTTTATAAAATCTATTCAATTGGCAATCGTTTATTTCTAAATAGGCTTTATTTATCCTTTAACAATTTTGTATATGTTTGTAATGCATCTTAATCATATCCACGCCACCTCTGACTTCTTTTTCCATTTCCCTTGGACATCCGTCCAGCACAGCCACTCCTATCAGCATGTGCTTTTTGTCAATGATTGATGATAGAAGATTATAGAAGTCAGGAGGGCAAGGAGAAAATTCATCCTAAAAACAAACAAGCATCTATCACTTTGAAAAGGTCAGTGAATAGATGGAAGATGTATGGTAAAAGATGGTAGATAGATGTTAGGTAGATAGATGATAGATGCATACATACATACACACACATATATACACACATACATAGACAGACAGACAGCCTAGGACTAAAAAGAAAGCCAATCCCTAAATCTCTAACACCTGGTTTAAAGTAAATTTACTGATTTTATACTATCAAGCCCTAATTCAATTCCCAGATATAAACAAATAGATTTTTTTGGAGAAAGCTCATAGAAAAAAATAGAAAACAGGTTTCTTTAAAACATAAACAAACTGTGAGCAGTTTTAGGGTAAAGAGCTTGGTCTGGTACACCTGAAAATTAAGATGGAAGTGTTTTGCTTATAAAATAACCAGTCTGCCATTAAGAGACAAGTGTTTTTACATATTAAAAGTTACAGCTGTCTCATTTAACTCAACAAAGAAAATACATGCAAAAACATCCCCTCA
This sequence comes from Grammomys surdaster, assembly GCF_004785775.1. Lineage (NCBI taxonomy): Eukaryota > Metazoa > Chordata > Mammalia > Rodentia > Muridae > Grammomys > Grammomys surdaster. The sequence goes on along the minus strand of NW_021604597.1, from coordinate 16,123,025 downwards.
GTTAACCCAAAGAAAACCAAGCTTTAATACCACATGGCATCAACAGTGGAATAGTCTAGACTGTTCCACGAGTGTTCTTCAGCTGTGGACAGAACAGAAAAAATGGCTCGCTCACAGGAGCAGAACTCCAAAAATACCTCTCCTCATAAGAGCCACAAAGCTAGACTGGATCTGCCAATCCCTCTGCCAACTGACAGTAAGAAAGGGAGCACTGGAGAGAGGTGAGGGGAAGAGAGACCATATTTCTTGACTCCTCACCTTCTCTCCAGTAGTTTCTACCATTGGCAACAATCTCAACATCTTCAACTACCGATGGCAACCACCGTGCACACTGCCTGAAGTTTGTTGTGAGTCAGACCATTTTTGTTATAAAATCAAAACTTACTAGGAAAGCTGACTTTGGAATGGGATAGCAGGTTGGTAACTCACCCTCTTCTGTAAATAGAAGAGGTTTTGCTTTTCAAACCAACCAACGAACCCAGATGCCACTCCAGGATGCCACAGCCCTCCTCATAGGCCTGTACCAATCGCTTCATCCTCAGCTTACCCCTGTCGGGAGGTGGTGGAGCCTTGAAGAAATGGGGTCTAATAGGAGGTCTTAGGTCAGTTGAGACATACCATTGAAAGGGATTATGGGGCTTCCCCAGTCTCTCCCCCATCCTCCCTTTGCTTTCCAGCCACCACCGGGTAAACAGGCCTCCTCTACCATGCACTCCTGTGCTGTTGCAGGCTATAGCAGTAGGAACATATGAGCATGAACTGAAACCTTGGAAAACATGAGCGTAGAAAATCTTTCTTTCCTCTGTTAAGTTCATTACTCTGGTATTTTGTCATAGTGATAGAACTCTGGCTAATGTACCAGAAAAAGGTCATTTTTTTTTTTTTTAAAAAAAAGGCATAATAGTGCAGGTAGAATGATCCTTATCTGGAATCTGTATCACCCTACCTGAGTCTTGGGTCATACTCGTTGTTAAGTTTGAAAAAAAAATGTTGTGTTTTCAGAACATCCTTGGGATACATAAGAATATACAGAGGAAGCCAACTCAACCATGGAGGTCCTCTTTCATGGACCAGCATTGCAGGAGTGTTAATTTTTGTGATTTGTGTGAGCTAATCACAAAGCCTTTTGATTATTTACCCAGAACTACAACTAAGCAGCGGTGTTGATGGTTGTAATTTCACATAGTGTAAAACAATCTTGTTTAACTCAGTAAGCAAGACTGTTCCTGTCTCCAGCACTGCACTCACAGTAGGCTTTGGTAAAACACTAGTGTTACACAGTTTGTGTTAACCATGGCATGCATTCACAAAAGCCTTCTGTGTTGAAAGCTGATCTGCAGTGAGAATGTCCAGTGCCAGAGCCTTTTGAAAATGAGGTCAAGTGTAAAGTGTTAAAATCATAAAGGGTGGTGCCCTTGACAGGAAGGGAATGCTGGACCCTCAGTGAACAAGTTCCTGAGAGACTGGTCTGGCCCCTCCTCGCTCTCTGACTTCCTGTCTCATGGTGTGACCTTCTCAAACATGCTTCTTCCTTTGCTGTGCATCTGTCCTTAGGCTTCCTCCAACAGGACTGATCAGAAGCCAGCCCTGACATCCAGAACCATGAGACAAACATCGTTTTATAGATTGCTTAGCCTTGGGTATTTTATTTTAGCAATGGATAATAAACTAATATAATACTTAGAATAAAGCATAATCTACATACAACCTTTCAGTATTATGTTTTAGTGAAAGGAGGCATAAACCCAACTCCCACTCTTCACTTTACTCAGGTCTTTTAGCAAAAGTGGAAAAAGTCTTTATCATCCAGTCTATGATGATACCTGTGGTGGTCTGAATATGCTTGGCCCATGGAGTGGCATTATTTTGAGGTGTGGCCTCATTGAAATAAGTGTGACCTTGTTGGAGGCAGTGTGTCACTGTGGGCATGGGATTTAGGACCCTCACCCTAGTTACCTGGAAGCCAGTTTTCTCCCGTCTGCCTTTTGATGAAGATGTAGAACTCTCAGCTTCTCCAGTCCCTCATCTGCCTGGATGCTGCCATGCTCCCACCTTGATTATAATGGACTAAATCTCTGAACCTGTAAGCCAGCTTCAATTAAATGTTGTCCTTGTAAGAGTTGCCTTGGTCACGGTGTCTGTTCACAGCAGTAAAGCCCTAACTAAGGCAATACCTCTGGTCATAATTCTTTGTCTGTGCATATGCTGTCCTAATTTCCCTTCTGTGACTGTGATAAATACCCGAACAAAGGCAATTTAGGAAAGAAAAAGTTCATTTCACGCACAACTCTGGGTTATATCCAGGTGCAGTGGCATGTGCCTTTGATCCCAGCACTCAGGAGGCAGAGGCAGGCAGATCTCAATGAGTTCCAGGCCAGCCAAGGGCCTTTCTCAAAAACCAAAACAGAACAAAGTTGCAGTCCATCATTTTGCAGAAATCAAGGCAGCAGAAACCTGAAGCAACTAGTCATGTCCACAGTAAAATATAGAGAAAATGCATTGACGCATGCTTTGCCAGTGTGTGTGTGTGTCTCCTTTTCATTCAGTGTAGAGTCCAGTTTATAAAATGATGTCATCCATATTTAGTTTGAGTTTTCCACCTCAATTGATCCAATTAACAACATTCCCCCATGGGCTAACCTAATCTAGACCATCAGTATTGGGACTCTCTTCCCAGGTTTCTAGATCATGTCAAGTTGACCAATAAAACTATCAGGCTAAACATAGAGTCTTTCATGTTCTTCCAGAGAACCCAGATTCTGTTCCCAGCACCCACCTTGGGCAGCTCACAACTGCTCCAAGGGAGCTTATACACTCTTCTGAATTTGGAAAGCATGCAAGTGCACAAACATAAAAATAAAAGCATTTTAAAATACATTTTAAAGCTATCGTGTTCTTCCTGGTCATTTTCTGAGCATTTGTCTCCATGGGCCATGCACATTACATATTCTTGTTACTTTTGTTGATATTTGGTTTCTGTCCCCAACCATTACAATGAAGTTACCTGGAGGGACATCGTTGCTGTTCCTATAGTCAAGGAATAATCCCTGGAAAACAGTAGGCCGTCAGCAAACAAATGCTTAGTAAAAGAATAAATAGCATAAAGTAACAAGAAGTAAAATCTTATAAGCTATAATGATAAAAAGTTGGACATTTTCTTAGCTGTACTTAGATTCAGGAAGAATTATTCCACTCAGAGTGTTAGTAACTGTGGAAATAAACTATTTTTCTATGATAACTTTCTGTTGAGCAAAGATCTGCAGGGCAGATCTCTCACAAGCTGGTCCTCCATGGTCTCCATCTTAAGGCAATAAGTATAATTACCTTAGAACAGACCTGTTTTAATAATAAAAGTATTTAAAACTATGACTGCTTTAAGGTGACAGTCATTAGGAGTCCAGGGGTAGTTAAGAATCTTCCACCAAGGTAGAACAGCCCTGTGAGTCAGATGCAGCCCTTTGTGACTAAAGTATGAACTTGTGTGGAGTTGCCCTGCAAGTGTCTGACCTCTAGCCGACACACAGGGTGATGAAGTGCTTGTCCTTATTATTGTGTACCTTGTGTGGGTAATGAATGGCTTCTTTACTTTCCTGAAGGCGGTGCTTTGTTTATGGGCCACCTCTGAAATTTTTTCTTTCTTGGTGGCCTTTCATTGAGCTCTAGTGTCCCTATTCTTCATCATTGTCGGGCCCGGGCTAAGGGAGCATTTTAGAAAATGAACCTGTAGTAGGCTTTGCACTGCAAGTAATTTGCATCCTGTAATTTTTCAGTGCATGCACACCTCCTGTGTTAGGCATTTTGCGCTCTGCTTCAAAGAGCTGTTCCTGGCCTGAGGAACCTGCATTTCTCTCATTCTCTCCCACACAAATAGCTGCTGCACCCAAGAGAACAGGAACAGAAATGCTTTGCTGCTACCCTACAGGACTCTGAACTTGGTGAAATAGCCCCCCTAAGTCTTCGCAGACAAAACCCATGGGGCTAATGTCTTATTTCTTGGAGTGACTGCACAAAATGCACAGGAAATGCATTGCTTTCAAATGGGTTAGGTCCTGGGAAGCCTGTTCCTCAGGCTCTCAGGGGGGTCCTGTTGGACTCATTGTCATTCAGGCTGCCACCTTTTAAATCAGTATACCTGTACTCAAACTGAATTGGTCAAATCAAGTTTAATTACAGAAGGACAGTGTCCTTCTCTTTGATGGATTGCCCAGATTGATTTTCACCATGAGGTCAGCTTCTTCACTCACAGCCCCTGAAATTAGCAACAAACAATCTGTGTCTCTATCACTTCATAACGCTCAGGAGCAATCAGCTTCATACTGAATCCTAAGGAAATCTTCAAAGATGGACACAAAGGGTCAAGATAACAGAGCTCAGGAAAGGGGCCAAGCCATCTGTCACCGTACCCTGAAAGCACTTCTAGCAAGACAACCTCATACATCGGAAATGACAGTATCAATGCAGTGACATTTTGCCAAATGTCAAATGAAGCAGAATCAGACTCCTATGGATGTCACAAAACAAAACTCACAGATTTGTCAGCTAGCTCTTTGTGACAGCATTTTGGATTACACTGTGCTTCAAGTGCCTCCCTTTTTTCTTATTTGATTTTGGAAGTAAGTATGATGTTTCCACCCTATCCTTGGGAAGGAGGTGTGGTTTAGAGCCAAAAAACAAAGGAAATTCAAGAGTTTGGATGAATTGTATGAGACCATGAAAGTGACAGGGGTGTATAGGACCAGCGATCCTACATGGAGAGAAACAGACATGACTTATGACCTATACATTTTTCCTTCAAAGTTAGCCAAATCGTGGAGACAGCATCATTTTAACTTGAAAAAGGAAACAACACTTTAAACATGTTATGATGTCAGCTTTCAACATGAAGCAGCAGAAGTGGAAGATGGGCTTCTGTGTGTGGAGAGGGAAGTGAAATGGGCTGTCCTTGCACTTGGTGCATGGTGACACTGATCCCCTGGAGGCTACAGGGCAAGGTGCTTCTAGCAGAGAACTCTCATCCTCTTCTAAGTAGACAAAGCTTCACACCTGCTTGCTAACATTTTTAAGATTTGTTTTACATTTATGTGTGTGCAAGAGAGAGAAAGAAGAAATAGGGAAAGAAGGAAAGATGAGAGAGGGAGAAGAGAGAGAAAGAGAGAGAGAAAGAATGAGAATATGCCACATATGTGTGAGAGCCCATGTAGAACAGAACAGAGTATCAGAGTATCAGTCCCCCTAGACCCGATGTTGCAGGTGGTTGTGAGCTGCCCAATGTTGGCACTGAGAACCAGACTCAAGCTTTCTAGAAGAGCAACAAACACTCTTCACCACTAAGCTATTTCTCTAGCCCTTTTAATTTTAACTTTAATTTTAAAACACACTTTGAATGTGCCATAAAAGTTCACTGAGAGTTAGGATAAAATGGCTATATTTTGAAATCTATCCACAATCCCAACTCACTTTCTGTTGGATTCTAAATCCAATGGAATTTTGTATATCATTGTGTGCATTGCTCTAAATAAGCCTACCACTTAAGTGTCCTGATCAGTAGAAGACTTTTACCAAAGCTTTCACTAAAGATTCTGTTGAAATGTAGCCTTCTCCATTGCCATTTAAAAATAAGCCATTACTATAAGCTATTGTAAACAGGCAGCTTTTGTGAAAATTTACCAGCCCGAGTAGTCATAGACCTTGTAAATAGGTAGCCTTGGCAGATAATACCAACTTAAATAAGGACAAGTGAATCATAGGCAGAGTGATAGCGACCTGTCCCCTGAACCTTCACCCAGCCGATACCCAGTTCTGAAAGATATCTGTATTCCCCCTGAATACCCATGCTCCAGTGTCATCTCCTTCCCCACATTCTGCCATTTTGTGTTTATAACCCCTGTGTGAATAAGTAAAAATTATGATTTGAAAAAATAAATTAATTAATTAATTAATTTTTAAAAAAGCCATTAAAAGCACATGCACATTTTGGCTAATAGCTAATGTGTTAGGAAAGTGTCCCACCTCCTCTTTATACCTCCTCATTACTCAGGTACCATGTTGATCTGTAAGACTCTGCTATTAAATAGATTTGAAAGTGACAGGAAAAGGTCTCCAAATACAAAGAATAGTCACAGGTGACCAGGCCAATAAATAGCTGTTGAACATCTTAATAAAAGTAGTAATATTTTGCAAGCTATATAAAAGTACAAATAATGTTTTTGGTTATATGGATTAACCACCATTAACTTCACTTAATGGATTTAAATATCAAAATCAAATGACATATTGTAACTTTTATTTTTCAGCAATATTGGTTTTTGAGATAATTAGGCATACAAACATATGTAGCATTTTCCCCATATGGCCTGCTCTAAACTACAGCTCAAACATCCATCCCCTTCACATTTCTCAGTGTACTAGAAAGTCAGATGTAAATGTCACATCAGCTCCAAGATTCCAAAGCCACTAGCTTTAAGCTGCTTGCCCTGACGGGGCTTCAGGAGTAGATGGTGACTGAGTAACCATGATGGGGCACCTTATAAGCTACTACAGACCAATGAGAAGACAAGAGTCCATATAATGGGTCATGCAAATATTCCAAAGCCTCAAATTCAGACATCCTCCACTAGAGCAATATCATAAACAAAAAGTCCAAACAAAGGAAAATACTTTTGCATGATTTATGACTATGCCCTAATATTTTAAAATATCACCTAACCTTCCCTAATTTTTTATTACTCACAGGCAAGATGTGCCACATGCTGATATCAGCTGAAAGGGATAAAATTCTCAGAGTAGGAGGAGTAGGAAGACTTATCAGGGAAGGAGCAGAGCCCAGAAATCTTCATTAGCAATCACTTCCACCTTGTAATGAGTTTCAGGTTCAGTAGGGGTGAAATTGCATGCCAAAAAATCACAATAAATTATGCTCCATTTGAACACAGACTACCCATATTATCACCTGGTCCAAACTTACAAGATTGAACTTATCAAACGCGCTACTGAACAAGAGCTTGCCCTTGTTTCCAATGCAACTGACTGATTCGGTGATTGATTGAGTGTGGCTGAAGGCTCAGTGACACGGAACAGTGATCAGAGACCATTTATCAGTGATCAGATATACCAAGCTATTGTTATGGTGTTGGTCAGTAAACACATCCTTTAAGGGACTGCTAGCAACATGTTAACTTGAGGCTGATCTGGGCTGGTTTGTAGAGTACCTGCTTCACAAAGATTCATGCCAAGGCACCACAAATGCAATGTCCCCTCTCTTAAGTAACACCACCCTATTCTGAAAGAAGATTCTATGCCTTTTGGGTGTGTCAAAAGAAAAATGGTTCTAGACAGCCTTAAAAGACTTTTAAAGACATTTCTTCAGTACTCACTCCTTTATTTGCCAACACTTCACTTCACTCCCAGGCTGTATTTTTCGGTTACACCACAATAAGAGGATACACACATCGCTAATAACCAAGGAGACACCAGCCGACCCAAGATGCTCCAAGGGATGTAAATGGAAAAATCACAGGAGTGGGCTTCCTGGAGCATCACAGCTCCCATTCTGCCATGGTGATATCAGGCACGGAGCTACAGAACTCAGTGTTAGCTTATTTGGGTTCAGGCTTACTTTGATCTGTTTTCTGATTGCTATTTTTTTCTATTACTTTTTCTGCATGGGAATATACATCCTGCTCCAACATTGTACTCTGGGTGCATTCTTTTTAGTTTTACAGACACTCATAAGCTAAAAAGTCAGAGTGGACTCTAGGTTTGACCTTTTGAGAAATGCTGCAATGGTTGAGAGTTTCAAATACTTGGGGACCAAAACCAGAGTGTTCATATATGGATATGAAGTGTTACCTTCAAAAACTGTCAAGTGGAGGGCTTGTTTGATGGATCTTGGTGCTATTACTAGATGATTGGTAAGCTTACCTCAGCTCTGGGTTCAGTCCCAGTATCACATAAATTGCTTTGTAGCACATGCTTATGCTCTCAGCACTTGAAACATGGAGTCAGGAGAATCAGGAATTCAAGGTTGGCTACATAGCAAGTTCAAGGCTCACCTGTATCTTTTTTTTTTAAAGGAGATTGAATAATGAAGGTGACTACTTGAGTTTATAATGGATAGCTTTAATGACTGATAACTCATCAGTGCATAAGGCAGGCTATTAGGTGAGGTTTAACTAGAGGAAGTGGGTCACCTTTCACCAGTCACCATATGACTAACCATCTCAATAGGAATGAAGACATTCTTAAAAGGAAGTTTCCCCTCCCTTTGACTGTAGACTATCGAAACAACAGACATCCTCCTCATTCCTCCCTGACTCCACCTCTGCTACAAACAGAATTTCCCTAGGCATCTCATGCTTACAGAAGGAAAAGGTTGGAAACCGATGTCAACAGAGAAGGAGCTTCCCTCCTAGAAAGAGAGTCACACAGTTACAATAATTTGTCAGACAACCTTTCAGGAGAGACTAGAGCCTAGATCATGTTAGATAAAATTGCACATCTCGACCAGGACTGCTTAGTTTTGCAAATGTATTACACTCCACTTCAACCTAAATCTCATGAAAAGAGCTCAAAGGTAGACCACTGCACCTCGACCCAATGTTCCCACATTAAATAGATCTCCTTCTTCTGCTGTCAATTTAACTGTGTCTTTGAGGTATGGAGCCTCTTGATAGGTCTGTCAAGATGCAGGTTCTGAC